>NC_137467.1:45850397-46450397 GCF_964235325.1 Thermobia domestica
GCCCCCCCCCTTATCAGACTCAATCGGAAATGGTCTCAATGTGCAGGCGAATTTTTCGTTTGTACACACTTAGGGGCGCCGTCAGAACGAAAACAAAGTGGGGGCTGTATAAATGGTAGTCCCCCACTATGTACAATTGAATCAGAAATTGTCGCAATCGTTTGTACATCGTTCGTACAGAAATCTGCAAGCAAAATTTTCGTTTTTAGACAATTAGGGGCGTCGCCAGAACGAAAAAAGTGGGGGACTGTCTAAATGTTAGCCCCCCCAAAATGTCCAATTCAATCACAAATTATCGCAATCGTTTCTACACCTTTTGTACAGAAATGTGCAGGCAAAAGTTTTGTTTGTACACAATTAGGGGCGCCGCCAGAACGAAAACAAAGTGCGGGCTGTCTAAATGGTAGCCCCCCCCCACCATGTCCAATTCAATCACAAATTGTCGCAATCGTTCCTACATCGTTTGTACAGAAATGTGCAGGCGAAATTTTTGTTTGTACACAATTAGGGGCGCCGCCAGAACGAAATCAAAGTGGGGTCTATCTAAATGGTATTCTCTTCCACCATGTCCAATTTAATCACAAATTGTCGCAAGCATTCCTACATGGTTTGTACAGAACTGTGCAGGCGAGATTTTCGTTTGTACAAAATTAATGGCGTCGCCAGAACGAAAAAATGTGGGGGCTGTCTAAGTGGTAGCACCCCACCATATCCAATTCAATCACAATTTGTCGCATTCGTTTCTACATCGTTTGTACAGAAATGTGCAGGCCAAATTTTCGTTTGTACACAATTAGGGGCGCCGCCAGAACGAAAACAAAGTGGGGGCTGTTTAAGTGGTAGCACTTCACCATGTCAAATTCAAGCAAAAATTGTCGCAATCGTTTCTACATCATTTGTACAAGAATGTGCAGGCGAAATTTTTGCTTGTACATAAATGGGAGCGCCGTAAAAACTGAAACAAATTGGGGACTGTCTAAGTGATAGCCCCCCCCCCCAAATGTCCAATTCAATCACAAATTGTCGCAATCGTTTCCACATCGTTTCTACAGAAATGTGAAGGCTAAATTTTTGTTTGTACATAATTAAGGGTGCCGCCAGATCGAAAAAAAGTGGGGGTCTGTCTAAGAGATAGCCCCCCCCACCATGTCCAATTCAATCACAAATTGTCGCAATCGTTTCTACATCGTTTGTACAGAAATGTGCATGCGAAATTTTCGTTTGTACATAATTAGGGGCGCCGCCAGGGCGAAAACAAAGTGGGGGACTTTCTAAGTGATAGCCCAATCACCATGTTCAATTCAATCACAAATTGTCGCAATCGTTTGTGCATCGTTTGTACAGAAATATGCAGGCGAAATTTTCATTTGTACGTAATTAGGGGGCGACGGCAGAACGAAAACAAAGTGGGGGGCTGTCTAAATGGTAGCCCCCCACCATGTGCAATTGAACCACAAATTGTCGCAATCGTTTGAATATAGTTATAGAGAAATGTGCAGGCGAGATTTTCGTTTGTACCAGGGCCGGCGCTAGAAGTTTTGCCGCCCTGGGCGGTTCTTTCACATGCCGCTCTTTTATTGTTTTCTTTCTCAAATTTTGCCGCCCCTGTATTCTTTTCTTTTTCAAATTTTGCCGCCCATCAGACTTGCCGCCCCGGGTGGTGGCACGGCTCGACCCCCCTGCGCTCCGGCCCTGGTTTGTACACAATTAGGGGCACCGCCAAAACGAAAACAAAGTGGGGCTGTCTAAATGGTAGCCCTCCCACCATGTTCAATTCAACCACAAACTGTCGCACTTGTTTGTACGCCTTTGTACATAAATGTGCAGCTGAAATTTTCATTTGCACATAAATGTGGCCCCGCGAAAACGATAACAAACTATGGGCTCTCTAATTGATAGTAGGGATGGCCAAAAATTTTCGGATCCGGATATCCCGGATCCAGTGAGATCCGGATCCGGATCTTGCCGGATCCGGACCTAGATCCGGATCTCGGATCCGAAACTCAGATCCGGATCTCGGATCTGGATCCGGAACTCGGATCTCGGATCTGGATCCGGAACTCGGATCTCGGATCTGGGTCCGGATCTCGGATCTCGGATCTGGGTCCGGATCTCGGATCTGGGTCCGGATCTCGGATCTGGATCCGAAACTCGGATCTCGGATCTAGATCCGAAATTCGGATCTCGGATCTGGATCCGAATCTCAGATATTGATTCGTATCCAAACCTACATCTGAAATTGTGATGATAATATTGAATATCTAAAATTCGTCAAAACTTTTTTCGGATTCACTAATATAGTAGGATGCTGTGCTTTTAAATGTTTCCATAACACGTTTGTGCTACCTTTGTTCTTTATGTTATTTTAACCTTGCAATATTTACTTTCTTATATAAACTTTCTTATTTTCTCATATACAAATGAAATATCTTTTAAATAAGACCCTTCTAATCGCAGGAATACTGGACAAAACAAACTCTTTATTAATAGTAGTTTCTGACTCACTAGAGTCCAACCATCAACAAATCTTTCACTTCGAAGGTACAACAAAAAATATAGACTGGTTGGCGTGGAACAACAGTAGATCTTTAAACATACACACGAGAATTTCAGGAGAGCGATATGGTTGTGTAGTATTATTAGTATTAATAAAAGTGTTCGTTGTACGACTTCATTACCTAACTTATGGCTTGCCCTTCTGAGGTCAGGAGTTTGTTGTAGGAGTAAATATAAAAGAGATTTCTGTTATTTCTTCTTCACCCTCCACGTTTCTTTAATCATACATTGCAGGACGTAACCAAAACATATCCATGCATCGTATCATTGAAGCGTTTTGTGTTTTGTATATTAGTGTTCAAAAATATTTAACATATTCGCATTTGTTCATGTGATCTCAGGTTCAATTCTCGGTGGAACATACATGAGATAATTGAAAGCTGAAACAATATGAAAATAACATTTAAAAGTCAGGAAATTAATATTAAAACTTTAGCTATCTATTGTGACTGTAAGGCTATAGTTAAATTAACCCACACGTTTCGTGAAGATATATTAAGTCGTTATTGTTTATTTACTATAAGCTACCAGATACATCCTCAGAGGCCACTTTACACTGTAATAATCAACAGATGAAAACATTGGGAAAGGAATGGAAGGAAGGTCTCCAGAGCCTTAGATCAAGGTACTAACCTAGCATTTGCCCAGTATAACTGAGGAACAACCCTGGAAAATCCTCAGTCAGGATAGCTGGTCTCCGAATTCGAACTCGGTATAATCCAATTGCGAAGCAAGAATCCTAACAAGTAGCCTGAGCTCATTCCGTATTATTATTATTATTATTATTTAATTAACGTAATGTTCTAAAATTAGTGCAAATTAAACCCTACTTTCTTTATTGCTGATGATATAGTTAATAAGCCTACATGAGACATCAGTCTCCCATTACATAGGCCTTGCTCAAGAAATAATACCAGAACTGGAATTCAGGAAGCGGGGGTGAAGAGATTAATGAGGATGAGGAAACTATAAGCGATGCAAAAACTGACAAATTATGACTTCATCACAGATATATTCACTTACATACGTCAATTAATATTTCTCTGATACAGGGCACTCTACTTTCTATAGTGGCAGGGAAATGGCCCGCTTTTGTAAACGAACACATTAAGCACGTGCATATAGGCACAATATCCGTGCAAAGAAACATAGGTAAAACTAGAAAAAAAAAATGGGAAAGCGAGGGGAAAGTGATAAAACGCCATTCAGCTTAAAAAAAAAAAAAAAAAAAAAAAAAAAGCTGAAAATAACTTAGAGCTACGAAAGACGCGAGGCGAATTTTATTGAAATGATTGTTTTTCCTTAGTGACTAGTTGTGCTAACTATGAATATGGATTAAAAAGAAAACAAGTAGCTAGCTCTGAGTTTCGCAAACTGGTTGAAAAGAAAATATTGGATAAAATTTAATAATAAAGAAGGCATTTATGATAATTAAAACAAATTAAATTCTTGGCACGACAGTCCTTTGGTTCCTACCATCGGGCTTACGTTCATTTGAAGCGGGATTTGAATGCAAGACATGTACAGTAAAAGGATCCACAGCCTAATGCCGCAGACCACTCGACTATGGCTGTCGGGTTTTCTCGGCTAATCTGTAGCACATTTACAGTAACTGATTATTTTAAAAGTTGCTCCTAAATACTGACAATCTAAGTTTTATGTATCAAATATTTCCTGCGATAATACCATACACTCTCCGACTTCTATAGACGAAAAGCTATAGTTACCCACATTATCTAATACAGAAATAAGTTCTGATTCTCTAATAGCTGCTGATGGTGATAGTCAAGGTTCACCGAAGCATGATCCCAAACCCAAACTGAGATATTGATGTCACTGGAACGCCTGAAAAGTCATTGTGGGTAAGTGAATTGCCCACTTGTCAGGATGAAGGGCGATGGTGATGTGAAATGCAGGGCTGTCAGAGGTACTACTTATAATAATTGGATTTGTAATATTCTATGTTGCCGTAAACCCTCTTCAAGAAGATAACTGTTAATTTTAGGTTTGAAAATGTTACAAAAAGAGTTTTATTGCTATCATTAGGTTGCATATAAATCTCTTTATTCCGGAATTATCGGATTTATTTTACCGCTTAACTTTCACATCTCTTCTGATTTACGAATATTTAAATCACGATTATCCCCTTAAGGTCAATTAGTGATATTTTAACTTATTTCGAACCAACTATGTATATGGCTAGTCTTGTTATATGGGAATAATTGAGACTAGAAGCAGTCTACAGGCTACGTTCAAAAGAATCTTGCCCGACCTCCTGATAAACCACGTCTTTCAGCAAGGTGAATTGTGGCAATCCGATACTAACATGCAGAAATCTTCCGATTCAAGTGAAAGCTTCCATAAGAATCAGCACCCTAATCAGTGGTACGTGCCTTGCTAATTTTTCTCCAATGTGAAAGTACCTAATTTTATTGTTAAAAATGAAAAGGTTTTTATTTCAAACAAGTTGTCATTACAGTTTTCATATTTGAACACAACACTCATGAAAAGTCATGTTAAAGCGCGACTTACTCCTGAAAAAGAATATTTATCTGTTTTTAATTTCTCGTGTTCCTCAAACTACATGCGGAATTAGTGCAAGTGCCTTCCGCTCGCATTACCTAGGTACAAACGCAATGGCGTATTTAGAGGAGAGGCTTCCGGGCTTAAGCCCCCCCCCCCCGAAATCTTACTTACTATAGTAAACTATATGAAATATCTTGCAGAATTTTCACATTTTCAGGCAAAGCCTCCCCCCGAAAGTTAGCAAAGCCTCCCCCCGAAACAAAATCGTAAATACGCCACTGTACAAACGGCTACGATCTTGGTACTAGCACATGTTTCGGTTTCCAGATCTCAAATATTTATATTTCAGCCTGATTCTATGTATGAATCCGAAATTTCAAATCTAGATAAGAGGCACTAAAATTCATAGTTTATTCTCGGTGCTCATATTGTGATTTACTAAATAATTATTAAATCTAATTGTAGGGTATACATTTGATATTTTGAGCAGACTGAGCAAGATAAATTTACGTAAAAAGTAGTCAATACTTGTCTTAACTGTTTATGTTTTCTTAACTGTCAATAGGAATTTTAAATATTCATCTCGGTCCTGCAACCGAGTGGAACTAGATTCGACATTTGAGCTCTCATCCGGATCATTTTTTTTCTTAAGTAAGCCAAACATTTGATCTTTAGAGTAGAATGAAGGAAACAAATAGACTTGTCAATATTCGTCTTAATTTTCTGTTCTCTTCTTCACTGTCAGGACTTCGTGAAATTACTTTCGGCGAATTTTAGATATTCATGTTTATCATAATTTGGATGGGATGTGGGTTTGGATAAGAATCAAGATCCGAGATCCGAATCCAGATCCGGATCCAGATCCGAAATCCGAGATCCGGATCCAGATCCGAAATCCGAGATCCGGATCCAGATCCGAAATCCGAGATACGGATCCAGATCCGAAATCCGAGATCCGGATCCAGATCCGAAATCCGAGATACGGATCCAGATCCGAAATCCGAGATCCGGATCCAGATCCGAGATCCGGATCCAGATCCGAAATCTGAGATCCGGATCCAGATCCGAAATCCGAGATCCGGATCCAGATCCGAGATCCGGATCCAAAGGATCCGGACCCAATCAGATCCGGATCTTCGGATCCGGCCAGATCCGGATCCGGCCATCCCTAATTGATAGCCCTCCCACCATGTCGAATTCAACCACAAACTGTCGCTCTTGTTTATTACGGTTTTGTACAGAAATTTGCAGGCGAAATTTTCGTTTGTACACAATTGCGAGCGCGCCAAAACGATAACAAAGTATAGGCTGCCTAATTGGTAGCACCTCCCTACTCCGATTCAAAAGAAAATTATCTTAATTGTTTGTACATCGTTTGAGCAGTAATACGCAGGCGAAAGTTTTTTTTTCTACGCTATCAGGTGCGTGGACAGAATGAAAAAAAGGGGAGTTGTCTAAGTGCTAGCCCCACCATGTTCGATTGAACCACAAATTGTCGCGATCGTTTATACATCGTTTGTGCAGAAATGTGCAAGTAAAATTTTCGTTTGTATTAAATAATATACGGATGTGAGTATTTTTAATATCTGCGATCAACGTTAACCGGTTTGAATAACGGTTGCTGAGTTTGAAAATGGTACCTATTACACTAGTCGAAAAAAAAATCTTTTTCTCTGGCACACGGAAGAAAATACCTGATTCTAATAGACCTTTTCACGTAGAATTCGAATCTGCAATCAGTTTTTCTCTATCACCCTCAGTTTTTCCGTGACAGAGGTGTTTTCGGAAAATTTCCCCTCAAATTTCTTTTCTTTTTCTTTTTTCTTTTTTTAAAAACCATTTTCACACTTGTACCTTGGGTACGTTAGGTATATAAACACACAAATTATATTGTATGTTAGCTTGATTTGTACTTAGTAAGCCCTCTAAGTAGCATTATTCTATCTAGAGAAATAAACATATTTATATAAAAATATGCTATGTGTACTGTTCATTTTACAATATTCATTATTGCAGATAAAATTACATATAACTTCCATTACAATATAAGCACGCTTTATATCTTATTGGATTTGAAATAAAACATATTTTCAATGATGTATACACCGTGTCAGCATTTTATATCTACTTAATAAATAATACAATAGAAGTGAGTGGTATCTTCTTAATAAATGGACACTTACTTACCTCAACTAATATGTTTTAGTTGTTTACTTTCTTCTGTGTTTGGTTTCTAGAACATCTCTTTTAAGTGTCCAACAGTAATCAGCTAGCATTTTTGAACTTCACCGTCACTGGTATCTCTTCTCCATGGAGGAATTGTCCTGATGAAAATGTTCCCCATACTCATCACTAACAGCACCAAAGTTTTCAGGAAAGAAATGCAGGTGGGAGTCTAGAAAGTGAACTTTAAGTGACATGTTGCAACCCATTTCATTGAATGATTGCCGGAAATCACTCACAATTTCACGGTAATTTGGGGCTTTCTTGTTTCCTAAAAATTCTCTGTTAAACATTTAAATGGACACCAAGCTACTTTCTCAACCAGAGTTAAGAGATCCTCAAATTTTTGGTCACGAATCAAACATCTTATTTGGGTGTCTGCAAAACTCCCTAGCTTCACTAACCCGAGGAATTTTTTCCTTGAGGTAACAAGATCCTGCATTACTTTTGTCCATTGCCCTAACAAAGTTTTTGAAGAGCCCCAACTTTATGTGAAGAGGAGGTAGAATTATCTAATCAGGGCTCACCAGTGAGGAATAAACAGCATTCTTCTGTCCAGGAGTTAATACATGCGTTGGCCATTCCTTCTTGATGTAATGTTCCGCTTTGTTCCTGCTGTCCCATTCGCAGAGGAAACAACATTTCCTATAACCAAGCTGCAAACCCATTAACAAAGAAATGGCGTAAATCACAGCAAACGGTCCACTTGTATTTCTCATACTGAATGTTTTCTAACACTATTTCGATGTTTTCATAGGTTTCCTTCATATTAGTTGCATAAGCCAAAGGCACTGAAGGAAATTTGTTGCCATTGTGCAAAAGGACAGCCTTAAAACTAGTTTTCGAAGAGTCAATAAGCAATCTCCACTCTGTACTTATGTGCATGTCCAAGTGTATCCATCACAGCACAGACATTATTACAATACACTAAATCATTTTCTTGAGAATAATAGTTTTGAAACTCTGTATGAAGGTTTCGAAAAATACATACTTTAGTGTCACGATGGAGCAGATTCCAGCCTTAAGTTTAGTATCAAGAAGTTCTGTCTGTGTCTTGGAGAGTTTTAAATCCCGTACGAGGTCATTTAGTTCACCCGGAGTTATCAGATGGGGATCCAATGTAGATGTGCTTCCTACATAAGTAGGATCATCATCTTCATTTGGAACTTCAATAGTTGCCTCAAGTACGTAATCCTCATTTACCGTAAGATGAGGAAGAGGTACTGGTACAGGTAATTCTGCACTGTGTGGAACTGGCCTAATTGCTTATGGCAAATTAGGGTACTGTACTGTGTGGTTAGATTTACTGCTTATTTCTTTTATCTGTGTCATACAAAAGTAGCAGTCTGAAGAATGATCTTTTCGTTCCCTCCAGATCATCGGTACTGCGAAGTTCATGTTTCGTCCACCATTTGCCCACCCAGTCAGACGTTTCACGCAAGTACAACAAATGCAGTGAGGAACCCAGTTCTTATCTTGGTCTCCTACACAGCAACCAAAATATAACTGATAACACTTCCTCACAAGTGGAGTAAAACATCGACGTTGTGATTTAAATATCAGCTCCCCACATACATAACAGAAATTGTCCGGTTTATTACACACTTCCTCGACATCTTGTATCCTGTAACGTATCACACACACACACACACACACACACACACACACACACACACACACACACACACACACACACAGGAATCTACACTCCATCAAATTCCCACAAAATCCCTCTAGAAATTTCCTCATACAAAAATGGTGACATGGTGAACACATCATTGAAAATGTTTTATTGGAAGTCCAGTGAGGTATAAACCGTGGTATATTGTAATTTTCGTGGAAATTATATGTGTTGAAGACCGACCCGACCCCACCCGTGACCCGAATTGACTGACCCGACCGACAACCCGACCAGAGCTGACCCGATTGGCCCGACCCAAAGTGACCCGAGTGAACCAACCCGAAGTGACCTAACCCGACAACCGACCCGAGTGACCTGACCTTACAATCTAATCAGTTTGAGAGAGCTAGAACCTTACAAAACTGCCACCAGAAAAAAAAATGCTGACCAATTCTTATGCATAAACCATTGTTTCGGCTTTTTTATTTGTAGTATAATTATCCTCCTCCTCCTCCTCAGTGTTCTGCCATTAATAAACAGGCCAGTTTCTGTGAACTAGGTAAGAAGCTTCCATTTTTGCGATTTCCCGCTAATATCTGCCTCGCAACCCAACATAAAGTACCACCCTCCTTATTACAATCTATCAATTGCTACCTTCTTACACACTCTCGCTCTCCTGATATCACCCCCTTTACTACATCTCTCAGAATGCAATCCCTTAGCAAGATCGAAACTTGTGATCCGTCCATTTTTTCGCTTCCTTATATCGTCTAATATTGCTCTCGTCTCTTGCATTTTTTCAGCATTTCCTAATTCGTTTTCCTCTCTACCCTGCTAACCTTCTTTATTTTACTCCACACCCAAATTTCCAATGTTAAAATTTAGGCATTCAACTTCGAAAATCAAAATAAAATTTGACTGAGTTCTGAAGACAAGTTCTGAAGGCTAAAAGAATAAAAGTTCTGAAGACAACATTATTTTCTAGTAAGGAATGTATATAGAACTTCTTTTAATATTGTTTGCTGTGTAACAAACAACAATTTCATCACGTTAACATTCCGATTTTTCTATTTAAAAACAGCGTTGCTGTCTGATAGAATCATAAGGAACTAATTGCACTGAAATATCATTCTGTAGGGAATTACCTTTTATTTTTTCTTGATTAATTTATCTAGGAGATATTTGCAACGTTATATAAAATTAGCAAGTATTTTATTGCGGAGAAAGTCAAATCACTACCCCAGCAATAATAATAATAATAATAATAATAATAATAATAATAATCTGAAGGTGACCAAGAAAGGTCTGTCTCTTTGTAGAGGTCTGTGTTCAATTGGCCCTCACACCGTGAGTTGATGCGAATGGATATAAGGTGAAGGTCAGTTGTTGGACGAGACGAGACGAGACAGAATTTTCATGAAAGGGTACGAGATGATACAGAGCTCTTTCAATAGAAACATATGCAGTTTTCCAGACGAGACTACCTTCACGACACATTTTCGAAACGAGAATGCCCCAAACCAGGTCTCGTGAGCAACACTAGTAAGTATATCCAACATACTACTTGGTTGTGGCTGTTCAGATACACCGTGAACGTGCGTAAGGACTGAGTGAACATGGGGCCTTCACAGAGCGTCATAAGGGCTTGTTTGCTGTACGAGTTCAAATTGCTGCTCCGCGGAGCGGAAGATATGACAGGCCTTTGGTGAGGGTGTCGTGACTACGCGGAGAGTGCAGTGGTATGACGGTTTAAGGACGGTGACGAAACACTCGAAGACGCACCACGTGCCGGAAGACAAACAGATGTTCAAAATAAAGATCTTCGGGCAGCAATTGAGGCGAAGACAGACATGTGAGGAACTGGTACTACCTTTCAGTGTAAGTGGAGAAACCATTCGGCACCACCACCATCAACTTGGGAAGCACTGCAAGCTGGGTTGATAGGTCCTACATGATTTGACTTGGAGCCAGAAAGCAACGCGAGCAGACACCTGTGTTTCTTTGGTGTCTCTTCTGAGGAAGGAGCAATTTCTGAACAGGGTGTTGACATGTGATGGGAAGTGGGTCCTGTACGAAGCTCCACGGCGCCGTCATTGTTGGTTAGCATCCCATGAAACGGTTCAAAAACAGCCCAAGCCAGCACTACGCCAGAATAAGGTTCTCCTGTGCATTTTGTGGACTGTTCGAGGCATCGTCCATCGGGAACTGCTACCAGCTGGTCAGATCATCAATGCAACTGTGTACTGTCTGGATCCAGCAGTTCTGAATCGCAAAGGGGTCCTCTTGTTACAAGGCAACGCTAAGCCCCACGTGGCTAAAATGACCCAGTACATCATTCTACGCCTTGGATGGAAAACACTATTGGATCCGCCATACTCCACGTTGTACCGTCCGATTATCACCTGTTCCATTCCTTGGACAATCACCTTAGAGAACGCCAATTCAAACAGCTAGTAGAGGTTCAATATGCACTTGATACCTTCTTCACTTCACGTCCCACCAAGTTGGACTGCGATGGAATCCATGGCCTTCCAGAACGTTTTCAGAAGGTCGTCGAGGCTGATGGAGACGATTTTTGATATTCCAGGTACGTCTTAGGTTACATACCAATGTTCGAAGGTGTTGGTGAAAAGGCAGCGGAACTTTCTTGGGCACTCTTAAAGTTATAATAATAATAATAATAATAATAATAATAATAATAATAATAATAATAATAATAATAATAATAATAATAATAATGTGTCCTGCCCAAAGGCAGATGTTTGACCCGAAGGTCCATGGGTATTGATTCCAGCTCGTACCAAGTAAGTTTTCTGGTGGACAAACCCCATGTGCATGGGTTTTCTCGGTGTTCTCCCATTTCCTCCCACTTTCTTCATTCAACCACTTCAATTATTTCTCATCATCACTGTCTCTCTTAGCGTTGGTGCATAACGTGGGACGTTAACTACATATTTCCTTTCAATTTCACTTAATGTGACATTTAACTTGACATAGAAACGCAGAAAGGAAAAAAGTCAGTAGTAATATTAATTACAATTACAATACCAATTAGTTAATATAGGGTAAAATTAAAATTTTAGTACTATTTCACCTTCAATTAGTCACATTTATCATTCATTCACCAACTTCGAATTGAATTCCACAACAAAGCTCTTTATAGTATTCCTTATAGAAAATAAGTGAAGAATGAGACGACCCGACCCGAGTGACCCGACACGAGCTAACCCGACTGACCCGACCCGACAACCCGACCCGTAACCCGACCCGTTTGAGAGCACTATCAGAGGGGTACTATTTACAGTACAATTTATTTTGTATGGTTTAGCGTACTTTAAGGCTACCATACTTTTTGAAAACAGAAAAAACGGGACATCTTACAAATTAGTAGTAAATATTGCATTTTGTATTAATTTTATCTTTCGAATTTTACTACAGTATCGCACTAGTTATACAACTTAAAATAATGTATTAATATAGTCCATACTCAGTGGCGTATTTAGGGGGAGGGCTTCCGGGCTCAAGCCCCCCACCGAAATCTTACTTACTATAGTAAAGTATATGAAGTATCTTGCAGAATTTTCATATTTTCAGGCAAAGCACCCCCGGAAGTTAGCAAAGCCCCTCCCGAAACAAAATCGTAAATACGCCACTGTCCATACTTAATCAACAGTGCTAAAAATTATTATAGAAGCTAGAAGCTGTTATACAATATAAACGCAATCAGTGAACATGCAATATTTAGGCAAAAATTACATTTTCAATATTATTACGCATACCACCTTTACATGCTCTACATGTCTATAAAGAAAAATATCCAGATTTATGAAGTTGTTTCAAAATTTCAATAGGCTGATTTATTTTTGTTAACCTAAAATGCGAACTAAAAGAAAGCAATTTGCATAATTGTTTTTCTGAAGCAGAAAAAAAATGTGTTTTCGGGGCTGGTCTGCAACGTCACAAGAATTTGTTGCCACCTCGGGGTATACATTCTTACTTTTAGTGATAAGAGTGCTACTTAGGAGGATTTAAACATTGCATGTTATATCCGGGGAAGCAACGATTGCAATAATAATAAAGATTAGAATGCAATTGTTCCTATAGTATTGTCGGAATTGAAAGCAAAAGGAATAAGTCGATTTTATTATCTTTTCAGAAATTTTGATATGTAATTAATAATAATAATAATAAAGAAAAAACAGGACAAGAAGGAAAATTTCTGCACACCGGGACAAATTTTAAGAAACCGGGGCGTATGGTAGCCTTACATACTTATTTGCATGCGGAGTGTCAGTACGGAGCCACTACGTAGCAGAGTTGAAACAAAACCTCGTAAATAGGTTGCCAACTCAGGAAAACAAAATTACCGGCACACCCTCAAAATTCTCTGTACAAATGAGAAACTGAAGACTGTATTGATCGTTATTGTATTTACCAGCAATTGTCACTTGTTTAAAATTATCGAAACAGATGAATAATACTGGATATTAATCTTTATGTAACAATAGTTGATTCATAAAATGAAATTTATTCTATAAACTTCACTTCAAACAAAGGAAATTGCTTTAAAAAGTCATTTTCTACTCTCAATAAATGAATAAAATTCTTTTACAATAAAATATAAGTGTTATCAAATTTGTTATGTTAAATAAAAAAAAACTGCCATACGTTAAAAAAATATCGATAATGTATAATACAACGGAAATTTGTGTTTGTAAAGGCACTGTTGAAAAATTTCGATGTTCAATGTTATATTCTGGATTGCAGATTCCAAAATACCGGTCAGAAGGGGTCTAATAAGAAGTTTGTACCGGTCACCGGCCTTAATCAAAATTACAGCAAATACCGGCCAGTTAGCAACTCTACTCGTAAATCAGAATGCTGAATGCACCAAAATACTTCACCATGCATTCTATAGTTTCTGCAAAATGAGTTTAATGAAGATGATCAAATAAAACAAAATACTGTGTTATAATTTTCCCTTTAACAGTCTACTTTGTGAATTTGTTATATCTTCCACTTATCAATTTCCTGTACGAGATGAGAATAACGGTTTCTGCGCAAGATAGAAAGAAAAAAATACATTTTTCTCATAAGGATTCAGTTCACGTAAGAAATAATGAATAAGTTTAATAATAAGAGCCGAGGAGTGAAAAACTAACTCAGCAATAATGATTGTAAGTATAAATATAAATATAAAAAAACAAAAAAAAACATTTAATTCCATCATCGTTAGGATAAGATCAATATAGTGAATCACACGATAGTGTGAACAAACCAAACCACACAATAGTGTGAACAAAGTCCTGTTAGAAAAATACTCCATAAATGTGACACATTTTTTAATGCTTCTACCATTTATACAATCCCTCACATTGTTTTCGTTCTGGCGGCGCCCCTAATAGAGTACAAACGAAAATTTCGCCTGCACATTTCTGTGCAAATGATGTACAAGCGATTGATATAATTTGTGATTGAAGTGGATATGGTGGGGGCTACCATTTAGATAGCCCCACTTTGTTTTCGTTCTGGCGGCGCCATTAATTGTGTACAAACGAAAATTACGCATGCATATTTCTGTACAAACGATGTACAAACGATTACGAAACTTTGTGATTCAATTGGACATGTTGGTGGGAAGCTACCACTTAGAGAGCCCCCAGTTTGTTTTCGTTCTGGCGGCGCCCCTAATTGTGTACAAACGAAAATTTTGCCTGCACATTTCTGTAAAAACGACGTACAAACGATTGCGACAATTTGTGATTGAATTGGACATGGTCGGGGGCTACCACTTGGACAGCCCCACTTAGTTTTCGTTCTGGCGGCGCCCCTAATTGTGTACAAACAAACATTTCGCCTGCTCGTTTCTGTACAAACGAAGTACAAACGATTCCGACAATTTGTGATTCAATTGGACATGGTGGGGAGGTATTACTTAGAAATCACCCTACTTTGTTTTCGTTCTGGCGGCGTCCCTAATTGTGTACAAACAAACATTTCGCCTGCACATTCATGTACAAACGACGTACAGACGAATGCGACTATTTCTGATTGAATTGGACATGGTCGGGGGCTACCACTTAGACAGCCACCACTTTGTTTTCGTTCTGGCGGCGCCCCTAATTGTGAACAAACAAACATTTCGCCTGCCCGTTTCTGTACAAACGAAGTACAAACGATTGCGATAATTTGTGATTGAATTGGACATGGTGGGGGGCTACCACTTAGACAGCCCCCTTTTTTCTGTTCTGGCGGCGCCCCTAATTGTGTACAAACGAAACTTTTGCCTGCACATTTCTGTACACACGAAGTAGAAACGATTGCGATAATTTGTGATAGAATAGAACATGTTGGTTTGAGGCTACCAGTTAGACAGTCCCCCACTTTGTTTTCGTTCTAGCGGCGCCCCTAATTGTGTACGAACATACATTTTGCCTGCACATTTCTGTACAAACGAAGTACAAACGATTGTGACAATTTGTGATTCAATTGGACATGATGGGGGGGGCTACCACTTAGACAGCCCCCCAATTTGTTTTCGTTCTGGCGGCGCCCCTAAGTTTGTTCAAACAAACATTTCGCCTGCACATTTCTGTACAAACGATGCACAAACGAATGCAACAACTTGTTATTGAATTGGACATGGTGGGGGTTACCACTTAAACAGCCCCCATTTTCTTCTGTTCTGGCGGCGCCCTTAATTATGTACAAACGAAAATTTCGCGTGCACATTTCTGTACAAACGAAGTACAAACGATTGCGACAATTTGTGATTGAATAGGACAAGGTCGGGGGCTACCACTTAGACAGCCCCCAATTTTTTTTCGTTCTGGCGGCGCCCCTAATTGCGTGCGAACATACATTTCGCCTGCACATTTCTGTACAAACGAAGTACAAACAATTGCGGCAATTTGTGATTCAATTGGACATGGTGGGGGGCTACCACTTAGACCGCCCCCATTTTTTTCTGTTCTGGCGGCGCCCCTAATTGTGTACAAACGAAAATTTCGCCTGCACATTTCTGTACAAACGAAGTACAAACGATTGCGATAATTAGTGATTGAATAGAACATGTTGGTGGGGGGGGGGGCTACCAGTTAAACAGCCCCAATTATTTTCGTTCTGGCGGCGCCCCTAATAGTGTACAAACGAAAATTTGGCCTGTACATTTCTGTACAAACAATGTCCAAACGATTGCGGCAATTTGTGATTTAATTGTACATGGTAGGGGCTACCATTTAGGGGAACTCCCTCGAGAGTAATCACTCTACTTATTTATTGCAAAAAGCAGAATTTAAAAATTCGCATTCGTCCAAAGTTATCGTGTGAAGTAACAGCCGTTTGTATGTACGTACTAATATTGATAAGTTCCACTACGCGATCCCAATTAATAGTTCATATACCCGCGCCACACACACACACACTAGCATTTGTACACACGAAAGTATACCTGGTAGTATCCACACGCTTACGCCGGAAACTAGAAACAAACAAACAAACACACACACACACAAACACAGGGAGACAGAGAGAGAAAGAGAATATCTTGTTGTACCTTTATACTGAATGCACCATTACTCACAAAATCTGTTAAAAAAGAAAAAAGTTGTAAATGAAACTTTCAAAGATTGGTACCACTGTTGCGTGTCACACATGAGATTTTCCATAATGATTGATTCGTAATATGATGTATATGGGTTTCTTAATGGTAGTATAACAAAATGCCTTCAAATTGACCACTAAATAAAAAGTGAAATTTATTTCTCAAATTTTGTAAAATCGAAGTCGGTGGGCATTATGGGAACAGTCTACAATAACAATATATGCAAATAAATATTAATATACTTCACGTTTTCCAGTGGGTGCAAGAAAGCTTCGAATAGTATTTGTTGCCAGAAGCATTAGCTGATGTAAATATATATATATATATATATATATATATATATATATATATATATATATATATATATATATATATATATATATATATATACTTGATAAATTCGACAACACTCTTAGAACAGGTCTGGAATCCATTCTAAATTGTTCTTTCAAAAACATGGTTACAAGTTTCCTTACCAGTTGAGAATGGAGGCCTTGGCATTCGTCGAGCCATGGATATCGCCATAACTTCTTTCCTCGCATCATTCTATGGCCCACGAGAACTAATTGGATCTCTTCTTCAATAGGAGGTTAACTCAGACTCGATTCGAGATGTACAAGAATGCATCAATAATTGGGCTAGTCTGGTTGGTATGGATCCCCCACCAAACGTAAAGAAAGACATGTTCAGTCTGTTTGGGATGCACCTATATTCATGTTTCGTTTATCTTCACTCATATCATCAACTAATTACCCAGATGACAAAGTCAGGCTGTTAGCTGTCTCCTGCTTTAAAAACGTAACATGGCCTCAAGCCCTACCTTCTCACACACTCGGCCTACACATTTCTAAGGAGAGCTTTCGTATTGCTACAGCTCTGCGCTTAGGTGCTAATATTTGTGAACCTCACTTTTGTCCTGCTTGCAACGCATATGTTGATAATAAAGGATTTCATGGTCTGTCATGTAAAAAAAGGGCGGAAAGACAATCTCGATATCATATTGTAATCATTATTAGTAGAGCCCTCGTTTCAGCGGGAGTTCCTTTAAGAAAGAACCAAATGTTTGTTTCCGCTCTGATGGTAAAAGGTCTGATCGCATGACCTTGACACCGTGGAAAAATGGAAAAGCACTAGTCTTTGATTTCACATGTTCCGATACGTTTGCTCCTTCCAATTTACCCATTCTTCAATTCAGTCAGGTCTCGTCGCCGCTCACAGAGAATCAGACAAAAGACTAAAATAATCAAACCTTTTGCACAAATATGGATTGGTAACAATAGCAATAGAAACCAGTGGGTCTTAGGGTTACGAAGGATGTAAGTTCATTAATGACGTTGGTCATCGAATAGCAATCAAAACTGGTGACCCCCGAGCTACTGCATTCCTTTTCCAACGCATAGGCATCCCCATCCAGCGCGGGAATGTGTCATCGATCTTAGGCACATTACCTCCTGGTAAAGAACTGGACGAGATTTCCTTCTATAACACACAATAAGACGGAAGTAGAAACATCTTAGGAGGGTGACAACCACTTTGAAGGTGTTCATGAATAATGTTTTGAATCGAGTTTTGACAAATATAAATTCTTGGAAGTCATGGCTAATACCGGTAAATTTGGGAGTAGTAGCAACGTTACAAACATATTTTACTTTGTTTCCTAAAATCGTTAAAGACCCGAAAGTTATTGTTGTCAATCTGTCCGATGCTTCTTTTGGAACAAATGTGATGGCTACATATAATCTATGTATTCTTAGATGTGCTTATAAGGAAAAATAATGGTCATATTCTTAAACCTAATATATTTCTAACAAGTAAGAGTAAAGATGTATACATATAGAATGGAGGTGCCTATAACTCGATAGAACAAAAATCATTCCATCACTTCAAATTTTGAAAAGTCAAATATTCTGTTATTACATAAAGTATGTTTAAATATTAAAATTCCTGTATCCAGTTTAAAAAAGAAATACCAAGTGCACTCAGCTGCAAAAGACTTGACCTCGTCTCATATATATATATATATATATATATATATATATATATATATATAATTAGTAAATTTATACAATTTACAGTTTGTATATTACAAGATTTTTCTCAATTTTAAGTACAGTAATTGGATTTTCTGTTAATAATACTCAATATGCTATGTTTCTAATGCAACAATTAAATTTATCAACTATATATATATCCCGTAACTGTGCTTGTGGGGTATAAACATACCCCATTGCCCTTATTATGTTACGCATGTTTACTTCTCGCTAACAGTTGGCGCAGTCCTTCACAGTAATTTCACTTGGCAGTGCGCTTGTGCATGTAATCCTGTTAAGACTTAGTTGCGACTTTACTGCTGCTAATAATACGTTATTGTTGTGAAATAATCCCCCAGGAGCACAGTAACGTCAGTTTTTTATATAGATTATATTTTTACTTCTTTGTCACTGAAAGTATTTCTTGCTTTTATTTTAACATACATAATTGTGTTGTTATACTGAGAACATGGCAGACGAATATCGTAATAGTAAATCCTTTGTTTAAGACGAAATTACTGGTATCCTGCTGAACGAATTAGAATCTGATGTTGAATCAAATGCAGATAGTGATTTCAATATCGAAAGCGGCCATTCATTTAGTTCAGAACAAAATGAAGACAGTTCGTCATCGGATGATGATAACGACAATGTTTCAGATTTATTCTATAAAAAAAAAATGTTTTAAATAGAATAAAAGTGCTTCTGTAAAGAAACGTACTAGGTTTTGTAATATCTTTTTGCATTTACCTGGAACAAAAGGATGTGCAAAAATGTTCCTTCAGAAGATACTGTTGGTTGTTAAAAATTGTTTTGTTCAAAAGATGTGTTACGGTGTATTTTGGAAAACACAAATGTGAAGATCCAAGAAAAACGTGGAAAATTTCGTGATCCCAAACCTTCGTACGCAAATAGCATTGACATGATCGAGCTTCGATCGTTCGTAGGCCTTCTCTACTTATCAGGAATGATGAAATCAGGACACGAGGATGTGACAGGTTTATTTGCTTCAGATAGAACTGGAAGGGATATTTTTCGTTCTACTATGAGCGTGTCGAGATTTCTTTTCATACTTTCGTGTTTACGCTTTGATTGTGCGGAAACAAGAGAACAACGTAAACAAGATGACAAACTTGCTGAGATGCTGGTGCCTTTTAGTGGGAAATGCAGTTTCAATATGTACATTCCCAAGAAACCCGCCAAATACGGAATAAAAATTGTAGTACTTTTTGATTCGTTTACGTGGGAAAGACTCCTGCCAGAAATCAAGATATTAGTATTCCAACAGAAGCTGTTCTGAACCTGATATCACCAGTCGAGGGAATGAACAAAAATATAACTGTGGATAACTGGTTCACTTCGATTGAACCAGCAGATACATTGCGGGAGAAAAAGCTAACCATATACGAACAATGAAGCAGAATAAACCCCAGATTCCGCACGAGTTCAAAGCAAACAGGAAGCGACTAGTTGAGACAACAATCTTTGGACACTCGAAAGATTGCTCTTGTTTTATTAAAACAGGAAAAGCTGTTGTTCTGCTTTTAAGTATGCATTTTGATCAAGAAATTGATACAGAAACGGGGAAGCCTGATATGATACTCGATTATAATAGAACAAAGGGAGGTGTGGACACCTTGGACGAAGTATGCACAAACTATTCAAGGTCCCGCGGAACCAAAAGATGGCCAATGGTTATATTTCTTGGTATTCTGAACATAGCCGCAGTAAACAGTCAAGTAGTTTCTAAAACAATTGGAACTTATTTCGGAAATGAGTCATCTCCGCCTGAAAGAAGAATCTTCTTGAAGGAGTTAGGTATGGCCCCAGTGAAACATCAGATTTCCAGAAGAGAAACAAGATATTTACCTTGGTAATTAAAAGAACTTGTAAGAAGGATGAGCGGGGAGAAACGTAAGAAACCCGAAGAGACAGCAACAGAAGAAAATGCAAGTAAAAAGGTAAGGAGATACGCATTTGCCCGCGCTCACTGGACAGAAAAACAAAAGGGTTTTGTAACAGATGCCACAAAAGTATCTGCAAGGACCATTATCATTAAATTTGACCTGATTGTGTGTAATAGTTTCTGTATATATTATGTACAATAAAAATGCTATTATATTAAAAAAGTTAATTTTCACTAGAGGTGTTTAGGTACCCTACCAGCAGGTAAACGTGACTTTTTTACCAGCACAGTTAAGGAATATAAATGCATCCACGACAGTTACTCTATGCCAACTTTTGCATCAAGCTATCAACTCTTGGAGCGAGTAAAGGGTAAAGCTAAATAGGTTAAATGTTGCGTTCACCTCATAACAAAATACAGCAATACCATAGGTGATTGCATGTTGATTTGTTAAATGAACTTCTTACTGCATATTTATCCGTTTTAGAAGAAAATTATGATGGTGATCAGAACAGCATCCAAGATTTTCTCAGACCAGTAACTATCAGTATAGCTGAATAAATTTATTTTTTGAAATGCCCTTAGGCATTTGCGATGTGTATGAGGAACTGATTTAACACTAGAACGGCGGTGTTTTTGATGCTCCATAGAACGGCGGGAGTGGGTCTAAAATGACCCATTCCATTTTTATTAAATACTTGTATTCTAAGCCACTAATATTTATTGCACTATAAAACGAGACTTTCATTCAATAAAACAAAAAACCTTCTTTGAACTCTAGCTTAATATTTATTGATAAATGTGTTTTGCCAATAATACAAATTTAAGAAACGCTATTTTGTATGAATAAAATATTATTACAATCATATTATTGAATGTATTATATACAGTGTCAGTTTATTATATAGTAATGTTATATATCATTCTAATTCCTAGATAGGTATTATTCTTAGATAGTTTGTTCAAGCGCATGACCTAACTGAACTAAACTAACATAATCTACACACATCTAAACTTACAGTCTTACACAGAACAAAGTTCAGTCACTCCTCTACAAGGAGAAGGGTCATACAAAAACATTGTTCACAAATAAAAACGTGACGTATTACACAAAAAAAATGTTTTACTAATATGGTTGTAATACGCATCTATGCATTTCTATAACTTTCCTCTCCCTTTTTAGAATTTGTGGAAACACATAACCTGCCATAACCTAAAATATCATACACAGTCATAAACTTGCAGTAGTTCAAACCAGAAAAAGTTAGTATAGAGTGATTGTTTTTTAACTAAGATTTGCTAGGTTCTAATCATCAAAGCTCCGACATGAAAAGAATGGTAAACTACCTGTTCTTTCGAAAAACTCCTTTTGAGATTCTACGTCTTCAGTTGAAATATAATTTATCCAAACATAGGAGAAAGTAAGTTGTCTCCCATTTAGACCTCTAAACTTTTGGTTTCTGTAGCTTTGAAATTTCTGGTTACGCCACAGGCTAGTAGTGAAAGCATTCTTGGTAGCGCCGGAAATTGAACTCGGGATCCCTCAATCCGTAAACAGCCACGTTCAGCACTAGGCCAGTGGGGCGGTCATATAGTTGCGATGACAATGAGTGCTTCGGATTTCTCCTCCCAACCCGTCTGTTTGTCCCAACCCGTCTGGTCAGCGTGGGAGCAGTAGACCAAGTCCTCCCTCCGGGGAGAGGCCTCCTCCAATAGTGGATCGAATATGGCTGTGGTTTATTTATTATTATTTATTTGTGTTATAAACGTCTTCTCATGAAACATTTCAACATAGTGATAGCAACACAAAAACACACTAGCTATATATTTTCACAATAGCACGCAAATTTGCAATTTTTTGTTAAAATGATTGAAATTATTATGAATATTTTGTTACGATGTAAGATATATAATTTGTGTTTAATAATAATAATAATAATAATAATAATAATAATAATAATAATAATAATAATAATAGTCTTAACTATTTTACGACGCTTATTTGCAGAAGTATGGTTTTCTGTGCTTATCTCTTCCTCTTTCAATATTTCATCCGAATCATCATATTCGTTGTTATTCGGCAGGTACTCTTCATCTGAAGAAATATGAAGGCATTCAGCGTCAGACTCGGCCTCACTTGTGTCATTGAAATTTGCAAGTATTTTATCCAGTGTCATCAGTTTCTCGTTCATAACGAGTGTTTGAAATAGCACATCAGTCCGAAAATAATGAGATTCTTCTAATCAACTTTCTAAAGTATTACTAACTTCAACTAAACTGACAAAATTGCTGAGAAGCTCGTCTTGAACACGAGGTGGGATGGGAGAGAGTTAGGAGAAGGAACGGTCGCAAGATAAGGACGCTAGCCAGCAGTGTTGCTACAATGAAAACAAAATCACTAACAAAAGATTTGGGTCAAAATTGACCCACGCCGCCGTTCTAGTATAATTGTTTGTTATTTCAAAAGGGAAAGTGTGGATAAGAGTTATACTTCGTACAAATACTTCTTCAAGAGAACGAGTAAAAGTCACAAAAATTCGATCCGATTCGTAAGAAAACAGAAAAGTTGTTAAACCGTAAAGTTTGAAATGAATCAAAAATGACCCAGCCGCCGTTCAAGTGCTAAACTGTTGTGTTTAGCAAACCGCTTTCTTATAAGCCCCCAACGGAAAGTATTTCATATAACATACAACACGAAATTTTAGGAAAGTATTGCTATTTACACTTCCATTTTTTCACTTTAGATAGTGAATATTCAAAGCGGAGGAGGTGCACGTGATCCGGTATACCGCCCCCAAATCCGGCCCTGGTGGTGATATATCATTGTAAAAGTCCTAAAGATCTTTGTAGAGGTATGGTGGTTTATTTTTGAAGATTTACAAAATATATTTTCTAAATTATTTTTCGGTCTTTTTTCCTTGGTCCCAGTATCACCTAGATTATCAAATATAGTCATGATGGGTACGAAAAATATGTACAAATTGGGCATTAGGAACGAAGTGTTGTTTTGTAATGGTGCGATAGAGAAAATCATGAATATCATAGAATGGCAAACTCGAAAATTGCTACACTGTTTCTCTCATGGTCCTCCAGCACAGATTAACGGAAGTATCGCCTTGGGATTTGTAGTAATCAGAACGACAAAGTCCTACTTGACCACCAGTACTTCGATAGATACGTATCTTCTTGGGACATAATAAAATGGAATTGCCGAACCACGAGAGGGTTAGATCATAGCGGGCAGATGTATTGATAAGTGTAATGACGATAGCGTTTAAAAACATAGAAAAAGAGATATGACTCTGCTCTATAGAGAATGCCGTAAAAATGACTTGTGTAGGCAAAGAGATGTCGGTACAATATGCAGCAACGGTGACGTTTCTTGGTATGCTATTTCTTAAACTAAGGAACATGGGAACTGTAATATTGTAACAACGTGTGCTGAAGAAACAAATTACAGGTATTGTATTAGCAATAAATTTTCTAGATTATTTTGTGTTTAAAATCCACTTATTTGCTCACGTGATGTTTTGCAGGGGCAGTAGTACGTGTCAGTCAAGTATATTTTGAATTTTGTATACAACATAAATTTCAGCCCTATCATATATACATCAGAAAATACATCGAAGTTGCAACGTGATTGTCATATTATGGAGTGTTATTGTCTAACATGAAATAGTGGGTGTACATTTTCTACTTTTTATCATAATACCACAGTACATGCCAATTCATAAATTTCTTAGAAGATGAACTGCGAACATTATTATAGTACATACCTCTTTAAACAAGGAAGGAAATGTATCAACAAACAGGCACTATATTCTACTTGAGTAATATGTTTCCTAGTCAGTAAATGAGACGGAAAGGATAAGTCAGATTCTGTTCATTCTGTAGATTGGAAGCCGTTAGTATTTTTCCTTTGTGAGGAACTGAAGACCAATGTTTTCCAGGATTTGCCAGATATACTAGTCAATATGAAACAGTACTTTACTGCAGCCTTTAGGGTCAAACGCAGCCGAAACTACATTCTGCTGAACCATCTCGTTTTGCCTGTCCCGATAACTATTTCGCAGCATACTGTCACCATTTTGATCATATGCTTTATTTGAGTTGGGATACGCTCATTCCACAAGCCGATCTCTATGCTTCTTCAACATAATGTTTTATTCATTATTAATAGTGCTGTATACTGTCAAATTAATTGTATTGTAGATGTTTCATGTTGTTTTCTTCCCTCTTGAAAGTCATACGCTTGTGTTTTTCCGCTCTGCCCACGACTTGTGAAAGCTCATACATATCCCACTACTAGCGGTGAAGCGGGTTCACTTATTTTGTATTTCTCCGCCAGTGCCAATAAATTTTATTCGCCATTTTCTCTTGAATTACATGCCAAAAAAATCACTTAATTCTTCATATCTCATTTATCGGTATATTTCTACCAAACCGTTGGACATCGTTTACTTCGAACCGCATATCGCCAGTAGTATTTCATGTTGTACTATTGGATGCCAGGGACCGCGGTGGCTCAGTGCTAGAGCGTTCACCTCTGGTGCTAGGGGTCCCGGGTTCGATCCCAGCCCCCGCCAAGTGAACTTTGTGGTGGACAAACACCGTGTGCGTGGGTTTTCTCGGGGTTCTCCCGTTTCTTCCCACTTTCTCCATTCCACCATTTCATTTCATTACTCATCATCACCGTCTCCTTTAGCCTAACCGGCATAAGAGTGGGACGTAAAACTCAAAGATTTCATTTCATTTCTATTGGATGCCTCACAATCACATTACAGATAACATGTACCAAGTAAAGTTTAGACGTTTTCTACATATTTTAAAAATTTCAGCGAAGTTCCCATTTTGTACCCCATGTCATTAAAAGGTATTAAATTATTTGCAATGTGTTTTCGAGCTTTACAACTATTGTACGCTGATACTAACATAGTAGTAACTGTTGACGAATGTGGATGTTTATTTCGTTGTTTTCTAAATGTTTTGTCTTCCTTCTCAAAGCTTTTATCCTACCAATGCTCAAGCTAGAATTCTTTGGCATACTCAACACCATACTTATGAACAGAAGTAAAAGCAAATTTTATTTACGTATATTTTATAAGTACAGTTCAGAAATATAAAATTAGGTTTTATTCTCCTTTAAATGAGAAAATTAGAATCTGGCATTTCTTTTGAGTCACATGACTAAGTGCTTATTTTTGATCTAAGAGTAATGTTTGTAATCTTTGACACATGCTTAAGTTTCCCATCTGCCATAAGTTTATCACCACGTAGTTGAAAGAAGTTACATAAACTTGCAGACGATCAATAATTAACACGAAATAGCCATGCTTTTGAGGTCTGCACAAGCCCGGCTCGGTCCTTGAATTTATGCTGTGAAGCCTGACCCAACTCTGAATACATTTTAGCTTTTAAGCCCTGTCCCGGCCTGAGCCCGTGTGATGATAGGATGATACCGAAATAAGCCAGAATTACAGAAACTTAATAACTAACGTTTAATTGTATTTTTATTTACAGCAATTAGAGGTTTAAATTTTGGGATGTGCTTTAATAAATCTCCAGAATGAACCTTGCTATAACTGTCGTCGTACATGATTTTTACTATGTTAGGCTCGAAAATGCCCGAAAATATTATCGTATACTTAAAGAATTACGGTTCTTGCCCGGCAGAAGTCCGAAGTGATCTATACTTTGTAGACTCGAGTCACGTTCGTGGGCTTAGCCTTGCTTAAGACCGCCGTCTCCGTCCTAGCCCGTGCAGACCTCTATCATGCGTGGTGATAATAGAATGAACTAAAGAAACTGTTCTAAAGTAGATTCCATCAAGTAGGAAAAGTTTTTGAGTTTTATTTCTAATAATGTAAAACATTTACTTGCCTCTTGTCATAGCAAAATCGTCCTGAACCTTGTTGTATAGGGCATCAAAACAATAGGAACAGGTAGCGTAATCTATGCACATCCTGCAGAATTTGAAAATGGGGCTTACTGCAAAGCGCAACCGAACATGACTTGTATAACATACGAGAAAAGAACAGGCAATTGAATCAGCAAGAATTAACCTGTATACCGAGTTGTGTAAGAATAATGCTGAATTGCGCGAAAGTAAATACAAATAATGGAATATGGCAATTAATTAAAGCACGGAAACTGTTGATATAGAGAAGAGTTTTTTTGCCCAATGTTTAATACAGAAAGTACAAATAGTAGATATTTTTTTTCGATTTCTTATTTATAGCAACTTGGTTGTAAATCTTGGACAACAAAGTTGAAATAACTAATTGTCTTCCTATCACATCAAGAAGCGATGATCTCCCTTTCGATGATGAACTCGTTACGATAATACTAACAGTTAGTCCTTACATGGATAACAGGGTTTCCTTAATAAACATGAAATGAAGTTGTAGGTAGGTACCGTGTCCCTAGGCTCAACGGCAGGGAATACAACAGTACATTAGATATAATAATGTTTCACAGCGATCACACCTTATATTTACTTATAAGATAAAATTTGTCATGATTAACAACAAAAGACACTCCCAGAGTCTGAACCTAAACATATATAGGGACAAACAGTAATTACTTGATTTGTGTTTTAGATTTCTTTGAAACTCGTCAAAGATGCAACATAATTGGATTAGTATGTCTGAAGATAATGGAAGGTACGTATGTTTTATAACATATATATGTGCAAACGCATATATAAACATTTAAGTTTCTGTCTTTTGGTATTTGTTGTAATAAAACGTTACATAATTATTTTCATGTTAAGAATTCAAAACGTTTTTCTATTAGGGAGGTATGTTACTATTAGAAAAATATAACATATTTTGTTGCTCAATAATACTAATAAAGCTATTTGAATTTTTTATAGTGAACTGTAAGCGCTGGTTCCTTTCCCAGATTTAATCAAGAGAAACTATATTGTTATCAATTTTACATTTGAGCAATCTAATGCGTACTTTACAGTAATCATATGTAAAATTGGAAATAGTTGTTTGTCGAGATTAGATCCAATAGTCTTATTATATATTTTTTCTGGGTACGAAACGAGATTGAAATACAGTACTTTTCTTCCAATGCAACTCTGTTACTTCTAAATATCAATATTTTCCCTGATATATTGATACATTAAAATGTCTATATCAATTATAAAAGATATTTCAGTTCGTGACCATTTACACGTCACGAAAATATGCTTTGTACTAACATTGGAATTAGTTGTTCCAACATTTAGTCTTATCTATACAAGAATATAAACATTTTTGCTTTTAATATCCACGAAGCAATAATTCATACACATGCTTCAGATACAAACTATTTTAACAACGTATTAGTTTTCGCACATGCATAATTGTAAGCAGAAAGTTGTTTTTGAGCAACAAAAGCAGCAAACCATAAACTGTATGTATGGTGTGCACACAATTTAGAAGGTATGTTCTCTATTCATCATTTGCATTTACGTTTTCCTTATATTGGAATCAAAGCAATTTCCACACAATTCCATATTGTTCAAGTCTTTGGCTTTAAGAATGTAATAGTGGTTTACAGGCATTTCAAGTGTGTACTAAATCTTTTTTACACAAATTTATCGGTATATTACCAAGGTATTTAACATTTAAGTTCATTTTCAAGAATGAAAAATAAACCATTAAAAATTTTTCTTGGTCATTTTTATATTGAGTGTATTATCCTACACAGATTAGTTGAATTTACATATACTACATAGACAGGATTAATTTTGATATAACGTTATATTTTTGAACTATAACACAGACGTGCTGAAATTTTTTACTATGCAGAATTCGCTATTAGATATATTGTTTGTAATAAGTAGTGATTCCACGAATATAACAACTGTTGTTAACTAAACGTACCGTTGCGTTTTGTCAGGTAATCACTAATTTTAATTTTACACGAAAAAGAAAGTCACAATAAAAGCATTTTAAAATCTATCCGAAAAGATGTGAGGTATTAAAGTACTGTAAACGAAAATTTCGAATTTAAACCTCTTGAAATCCGTGTATTTACATCTTTCCGTGAAATTAATTTCTTTAAAAAATACATTATACAGTTCCTTGTAATTATGATCGAAATACCACATATAATGACCTAGTATCTGTCGTTATATACCTAAGGGTGTGCATTACCCTTGCCATCTCACTTGCACTACTATTGTTAGGAAACGCATCAGATTTCGTTGACACTCTACTTTCTATAATATGCAGTGCTGCATAACTTGAGTGGTACTGTACATTTTCATTGCAAATGTAACTTTTAAGTGTTAAATATCTAGTTGTACGCGCCACGTGAAGAAAGACAAATTAATATTAGTTTTCCAAATGTATCATGCGTATTTAAATAAAAAAGAGTAATAATACCACATTGCCATTGGTCAGGGTCACAACGCCACGCTCAATTAATAGTAGTGAGAGAGTAAATCAGCATATAGATATTTCAATAAATAAACGGTTTCAAGCAACTAATTTTTAATAAATGCCTTAATCTGCAATGGCAATTTAAATAAGTTGTTTCCAGCTCTCAATCCCATACATAAGATACTGTAATAATTACAAGTATCCAAAATTCTAATTTTCGTAAGGTTGAATAACAAATTGAATAGCGTAAATAGAATTTAAATATCTATAGTTTTCGTAGATAATTATAGAACACTACATCAAAAATACAAGTACTTTAACAATTAAATTAATTGAACTCAACAATCGATTACCCTATGAGCTTTAAAGGGGTAATCCTTTAAACGTCAGATACAACTAATTATAACAATTCACATAGTGATTTCTATCTCTGAAAGTAAATAATATAAGAATATCTAAATTTTAGACAAAACCTGGGACAAGTAGTGGAAACTAATCACACCTAAACATTCAGTAACCTAAACAAGGTTCGACCAGTTTCAATTTCCCCTGAAATCTGACGCAATTCGTACGAACCGAATTTCATGCAGAAGCTTTTACTTACAATCGCAAGAGGGCACTGTTAGAATCTTTTTAATGTTATCAGCAAATGATCCACTCAAACATTTAATATCAGACTTTTCTCTTTTTTATTTTATTTTTACACGCAACAAAAAGTACTATATTATGTTACCAAAAGTATGTTAAAAATGACTCTGCCGATAATTGCTTACGAGAATGTGTAACTTGTTATTTGTCCGTTAGGTTAAAAGTCCAAATGCTATCAGGGTAACTTCTTCACTCTAAATATATGTCCCTGTTTTTTATGTATAAATAAACGTTTTGTGCTCACTGTTTACACTACTTGATGGAGTGAAGACATCGCAACAGTTTAAGAGGGTTTGGTATTAAAGTATCCGCTTCATGCTAATCAATGTAAAAGAAAATAGATTAAATACATATACTGTTTCCATGTAAAATACATGAGCAGGAATTTTGTAAGTATGGGAATGCATATGTAACCTCTAGTATGCTTTAACCGTACGAGGGAGGGCATTTATTGCAGAATAGTATAATAACTAGCATCATACAAACAATTAAGCAAAATAAGAAGCGACAATGGAAATTAGAGGAAACGAAACAAATCTCTTAATTGCCGAATTCAGATAAATCGAATTAACAGGTAAAATTCGATAGTTTTCTAACATCTTTAAAGAGTTTACTAGTCTTTTATTGAAATTCATTTTAACCAGCCACTTCTACGCCAAAAAGTACGCAAATACTTAACTCAACTAATATGACGTGTCCGAATGTGTCCGAAATATTATAACATAGAAGTATTGAATACTCAAATAGTGTTTACGTGTGTGAGGTTTTCTCGGTGTTCTCCAGTTTTCTTTGTTTCAACATTTCATTGATTTCTCATCATCACCGTCTCCTTTAGCTTAGCTGGCATAATTGTTGGACGTAAAATTTAAAGATTTCACTGTTTCTAATAATGCATGATATTGTAAATCTAAATCTTGCTACACAATGATTTAAGAAATGAAGGTTTTCTCTGATACTGGATTATCTAAATACTACTTTATTATGTATGTTACTATTGTCTTAATAATATTTATTTTATTAACCCTCGCACAGCTAAGCTCAAAATCATGACATACATGTTGAAGTGGGGGACCTGAGTGACCCCATTGGAAATTGTATCTATTTTTTTCTTATTGCCTTGATTTCTTAACAGAACTCCTGTTACAGTTTCTATTTTAAAAATCAGTCTATTTTGACTTGATATGACTTTCATAACCAAGTTTTAGTAATACATTTTTTGTGTTACTATTTACAGTGTATTGTATATCTAACTACATTTCTCCATTGCAATTTTTCTTTTTTCATTCAGACTTTATGTACAGTTGTTACACTTCACAGCTGTTACAATCTTTCTGCACCTCCTACGTATCCATCCTTTGCAGGTTTCACATTGAACCTTTGACTTTGTGTCCTGCTTTCTGTCGAACATGAAACACCCCAAACGATTAACATCCTTTTGTGTTGTTTTTTTCTTTCAGTGGCATCAAAAAACACATTTTTAGGCGTGTTGAAATAAAAGTTATTATTAAAGCCTCAGGAAAGGCGTTTCTAAGTCTCTTTTGATAATTCCAATATACAGGGAGTGTCAAAAGTCCCCTGGCAGAAAGTAACCGTTGTAAGAGTTCCAACATAATGTAAGAATAGAAAAAGTCTCCAAATATGACGTTTTCAACCTAAAGTGAAGTTTTTTTTAAGCAGACGAGGCGTTTGGGCTGTGTACTATTTATGCGGTCAATTTTAAAGAAACCGCAACGTTGTCATTTTCCTCGACCCAAAAGATATGTAAATAAATATTTTTGTGATAACGTGTCGATGGCAAGCATCCATTTCATACTGTAACTTCATTCACTTATATTGTGGGTTAAGGTAAATGGTAACGTTGCATTTTCATTGCGCACATAAAGGGTATACAGCCCAAATATCTCACTCGATTTAAAAAAAAATATTTCACATTAGATTGAGAAAATCATAGTTGGAGACTGTTTCTCCTCTTTCATTTTGTTGTAACTCTGATAATAACAGAGTTACCATATCGTCCCTCTCGAGACAAAGAGGCGTATCCCATATTTTAATTTCTTCCAGGAGACGAATTTAACCCTTTTCTCATTATTTATTATATCGTATTCTTTTAAAAGTTCGTTTGATTTCTTTTTTTCAGGTATATAACTTAGGAGATGAGACTAAATTTTAAAAGAAGACGATATAATAAACAATGAGAAAAGTTTAAATTTGTTTCCTGGAGAAGTTAATAAAATGAGATATGCCCTTTTGTATCGAGAGGTACGATATGTTAGGGGAAGTTTGAGACACCCAATATATATATATATTATATGTAAACAATTTATCATTTCCATTCATCGATCTTCCTAGCTCTTTATACGTTCTTGGGTCCATTCATACATCTGTCTATATATCTATTTGGACTGGCCTGTAGTGAAGTCGGTAGAGCGTCGCGGTACGCGGTCGGTAGAGCCCGGGAATAGCGGTACGCTGGCCACGTGCCAACTCACAAAAAGATACGTGGCAATCTTTAGTTCCTTAGGTTATTTTGCCATGTGGTTTGTTTATCTATCTAACTTTTTGTATATCCCTGTCGTACAGGTATAATCAGTCACCACTTTTTAGTTATTTTTTTGGGCATAATGATATACTGTTAATTCTAACGAAATATATTTTCCTGCCATTTATTGTATGAGACTGCAGACAAGAAGAGAAATCACAGTAATGACGGTCAATCTTGGAATTCGAACTTTGAACTTTTCGATTATTAGAGCAAGCACATTCATGCACTTCGTACTGATTATACAGAAACGTCAATTTTTTATTAAAAGTATTTTAATATTTAAATGACTTAAAAACTTAAAAACTTACCTTAATAAATTTGGAGTGACTTGCAAGCGCTAAACAACATATGGAATAGCTATTTCCTTGCAAAGTTATTTTATGAAAAAATTCCGACGGAAACTGACTCTTATCAGAGCATTTCGTAATGTGAATAACTCCTTTTATCAGCAACTTAATAATTCATCCTAAACATCATTAATATTCATGGGGTACCAAGGGTTTCCCACTATAACCAAAAGTAGATAGAAAATTTTAGGTGGCGTGAAGGTGTCCCGAACGCTTATAATAAATAAACCAAGAGCTTCGTAGGAATGACCATAACATGAACGTAGGCATACTTCGAAAATATGAACATAGCTAAAAAATGCCCTAAGAAAATACCACACAAAATGATTTCAAAAAATAATAATCTGGGGACCTTAGGTACTCCACTTGGCCGTTCGATCTTTAAATGTATGCGCTGTGTTACGAATTATAAGTGAATTGCTGTTGAATTGCTGAAAGTTGATAAATATTAGATTAATAACATTCGAATTACCTAAGAGAATTATTCGACTAATTTAGGACTACTAGTCATTATTCAAAATGTTCACTTCAGTAGAAGTAATCAATTTTAGAAATGCTCAAATCACCGACCAAAACCACAATATTCATTCAGGGTTTCTTTAAATATGAATACAGCTCAACAATAATATTTCATTCAATTCACAGGTACTCTGCATAATGTATACAATAGAATTAACTATTAAATGTAACGTAGATGGTAAAACTATAACTGAAAATGTTATTCTTGACCATGTGCCTATGAGATGAATTTCTTTGAAGTGTTTCCTGATATCTTTCAAAACGCTTTGTTGTTTAGAAAATTTTTACAGATATTCCCTTCTAAGTTACATACAACTAATCACTAATTAACATTAAATCCATAAAGAGTTATGTAAACAAGTTTGAAATGAGCTAATGTATTTTTCCGTATTGTTCTTGTCAGGCAAAATATATTCAGAAGATGTGGTAGAAAAATGCAATTGTTTACCAGACTGTTTGAAATCTTGGTTTGTTGTAAAAATGAAGACTACGAGGTAAGTTTACGTTGTTTTTTCAAGAATTCATAGGGTTAAAGCGTATCTTACTATTAAAATATGTTTGGTATCCGCATTTAATATTGGTGAATTTCAGCATCTCATTACATGTAAAAGTAAACGGAACATTAGGCTTCAGCTCGCTTTTCATATCGAAACGGCTAGACCCGAAGTAGGGAATGTTCTCCCCGATCTTGACTGGTTAACTTTAAGTAATGTGTCCTTCGAATAAATGATAGTACTGGACTTCTTATGAAGATCTTAAGTAGATGGATGTTCCTGATAAGATTTTCCCTGCTCCCAATTCGTGATTGAACTTTAGTTACGTAACCTTCCGACTGGCTCAGTCATCCAGCGTGTGTGCGAGAGATGTCTTATTCAAATATGAAATATGTTATTAAATACTCGCATTGAGTTTGGTAAAGATGAACAGACTATTGCTTGATCACCTTTTTACTTCATATTTCAGTGCTACAACGTGTGGTCAAGACAAGGACAGTAGCGCTTATTAAACGGGTCATATATATTTTAGAAGAAATTATTGGAAGTTAAAAGAATAGAAGAAAATATTGAGAGGTAAAAGAGGAAGCTCAAGATCAAGGCACGTGGCAGAAACGTGGCGCCTGTCGAAAGAAGGAATACTTAATAATAATAATAATAATAATAATAATAATAATAATAATAATAATAATAATAATAATAATAATAATAATAATAATACGTATTTCTGATGTAAAGGTCGTACTTTCCTTTGGAAATTTTATAAATGAACACCCCAGACATTTTTTGCGATTCAAATGCATTATCATACCTACATGACTCGAAGAAGCCACGTAATTTGCACGAATTTAATCCGTATATCTGAAAATATAATAAAACAAAGCGTGAAACGCAATGGAACCCAGATACGACTTTGTTGAGGTATTTCTTTCTAAGAGAAGGATAATGTACAACTGCTGACAATGTCCCTTGAAGTTAATTAAAATACTTGTGCTAGTGAAGGTGATTGAGTAACTGACTGTGGTTACATTTAAGAAATAAACTTTCTACTCTGCAATGCTTAGAGTTGGGATACAAACCATATATCATGGAACTATTACACAAAGAGCTGCCATTTTTCACTGGACCCGATCCTATCATTTTAGTAGTAGATATCCCCCTGTTCATAAGCGTGGGAAAAGTTTGGCCATGGGAACGTTCACACGGGGCTTAAAGCAGTAACCCAGTATCTTGCTATGCTAGTATAAGGAAGTATACTCTTGGACGCCTACCAGATGTAGAAACAAGATGAAACATGTCTTTTTCGTGTTCTTGTCGTGTATTGGCTAGTAATTTTAATCCGCAAACCCCATCCCTGCTGCGAAGAGCGTAAGCGGAACGTATGTGCTTGTATAGATCATTCTGTTAGCAGCTGTGGCAAAGGAAGAAACGTCAAAATTTAAAGACGTCATTGTCAATGAGTTTATTAGATAAGCTTAATAAGCCATCAATGGTACCCTTTACAAAATTACGAGATTTGGAGGTTGCAGTACCATTTCGTATTGTAAACTGTGAGATAATTAAAACGGTATATGGTAGGAAAGCATGTGTGACATTTGAAGGAGGCGAAAAAGTGATTTTACCAGGACGTTGTACTGAAAAATTGGAAGCAGATAATTGTGCAATATTAACGTATTTACAAAGTGGGAATGTCTGTTTAATATATAAAGGAATGAAGATTAATGTATCTGGGCGTAACATGCACAATCTTGACTTTACTGAACTGGTATACCCATCGTAAGTGTATGGTAGCATGTACAAACAAGATGAAACATGAATTTTCCTCTTCGCCCCCCTTCCTCTTCATGCATGCGCAGTCATCTGTATGCATAGTGTCGTTATTCTGTGTTGGCCACAGAGCTCCTTTGTGGCTAAGCGGTTAGCGTACGCGCCTTTGGCGTGGGAGACCCGGGTTCGATTCCCGGCGGGAGTTCATGTGGTTCGGATTCCACGTTAATCAGTAGGTCCACGTCTCATATAGCCTCACTGCTGAACGGGACGCTAAACTACAATCAACTCAACTCTGTGTTGGCCAGCTACTGGAGTAACATGTCTTTGAGTGCTTGCACATCAACTATGGATACCAAGAAAGAGTACTTGTTAAATGTTGAATATGGACTTAATTCAACGAAAACCAAATTAATTTGTATTGGACTGGATAGTGATACATTTGAGCCAGTGATTCGCGTTGGCAAAGGACTTGTGTTTTGTGCGGAGTTAAATTTGGCAGAGTGGGAGAAACTTGTACCTTTGACCCCATTTGTTACAGACAATTTAAATTCTCAAGTGGAAATTACATTTATAAAATCTTTCGGTCGAAAAAACGAACTGGTGGTGCAAAAACTAATGGGTGAAAAATTAGTGATGTTAGAGAAGAAAGGAACACTTCATTCTCCTCAAAACACTGTTTACTTAACTTCAAGTGATTGGCTTTAATGCTTGGAAATATTAGCGTGTCTTAAACATGCTGTGAAAAACAGTAAAGTTTGCAGTGTTGTGCTATGTGAAATTTTGACTTGTGTACAGATACTACTCGTAATCATGTACAATCGTAGTGTCTTACATGCAGAGGGCTTGGCGGAATCCATAGCTGTGTAGATGAACAGAGTATTATTAATGGTATGAACACCAGTTTTCCAAGTGTCTCTCTTGATAAGAACAGTGATGTGAATATTGATGGTCAGCGATTAAAATTGGAAATGAAAGTATTTTGCAAACAAAAAATCATAGATTCAATTATGGCTGATTTATTTGATAGTGTACCGACACAGCCATGGTGGGGGGAACCGATACTCAACCTTCGGAGGGTATCAATGAAGTGAACGTTTCTTCATAAAGAAGAAGAAAATTGATTTGTTTTTTCATGTATACTAAACAACGTGATATCAAATGTAATAAAATATATAGTGAAAGTGAAATGTTTTATTTGCATGTGTTTTGTGTTCGTTTCATACACCTCAATATCATAGGGTTTTTAATTTTTATAAGAAAAAAATCCTAACATATTTTTTCCTCGTAAACTATTATTGATATGTATAATAATAATAATAATAATAATTATAATAATAATAGTAATAGTAATAATGAATTCAAAATCTTGAAATGAATGCTAAAATAAAAGTTAGTATTTGAAATTATTATTATTGTTATTATACAACTTTGTCTTATATATGATAGGACTTTTTATTTTTTAAAAAAGGGACTAAATAATTAATATTAAATTTTTAAAGACAAAAGTCCTATCATAATAATATTGAATTCACATACTTGGTTTAATTTACGAAAGAGTAACTGATTAAGTATTTGAATTCATTATTATTATTATTACGTAGTTATGTGATTACATCATTGAATTTTAAAAAATCAGATTTAGAATCATTTAAAAAAAACAGTATGAAATTCTTTAATTCAATGAGTTAAAAATATGTTTTATGATATGTGTATTTAATTACATAATTGACCATAAAACATATTTATTTATTAGGAAATGGATAAAATAAGAAATAAAACATTTCTTTTCAAAGAGAAAAAGAAAACAAAGTATTTATTCATGTTGATGATGCTATTTACAAAATTAAAACGACGGTAAGTATAGTGCATTTTAAAAGCGAGTATGTTAGATTTTTTTCATTGTTCAGGTGATGATAACTTCACAGTTGCCATATAGTGTTCACTGATGCCATATAGTGTCCGTACACATGTACACAGTTGTGTTGTCTTGTTTTACACAGTTCAATTAATGATAACTTCACAGATGATACTACTGATATTGATGGTGATGAAACGTAGATAAAAGTCATACTGTACAATGATGATGCCAGTACACACGATGACGATCTTTTATTCTCTGCAATGAAAAAAAAATTGAAAAACATTTTAAAATTTATTTTATTTATAATCATGAACCAATAAAACAACAAATGATAATATATACAAACACATTATAATAAAGAAGAAGAAGAACAAGAAATGATTACCTGCAATAATAGTAGCTAGAATTTTATCTATAATGAAAAAAGTAATCAAAACAAATGAACAAGAAGAAGAATGAAGACATTATGATATATATACAGGAGAAATGATTACCTGTAAGAGTAAATACAGCAAGCGACGATCATTTTTTTCTGGAGTTGATGAGAAAGTGTAGTGAAATTCATTTAAGGACTTTCCCTTACCTTTGAAGCATGGGAAAAGATATGAGTAATGCCACCATAGGGACGATTTCACACTTTGAATTTGTTTATTATTAAATGTATAAGAAATGGAATCTCTACGTAGAAATTGAATATGTTGCATTACATATGGTGGGAATCAAAATGTATCGAAGTAGTGGGCACGTCCATCAGTATGAATATATACGGAAATCCAGTGTGTGCACAGTTTGTTCGAGGGATCTGTATTTATGATGATGGCTGCAGGTAGTGGAACATGTGTTGGTAATTGATTGGCTGCATATACGCCAACGAAATTATTGTGAAATAAAGAATTTGTTTGCAAAGCGTTCAATAAATCTAGTGTGGAGTACATCATGTATAAAAATGCAGACATGTATATATATGGTATGGTATTTAAATAACGTACCTTTAAAAATCAATGATTATGTTCCTCTGATGATCCACTTCTAAGAGAGCTTGGAACTCGCCATACGTGATGCATGAGATAGGTGCTGGTAGAGGATTCCTAAAATGTACTTCCAGACGAACACAGCCATGTTTGATTAAATTACAATCCTGCACAGCGCTGGCTTCTCCATCTTCATAATGTCGAAAACAAAGATAGTGTATCCTTCAGGAAAGGCAAGGCGACGAATATTTTTGTCATGATTGGAAAAGTGAATACCTGATCCACAGAATAAGGTATGATATGAGGAAAAACAGAGGTTGTTTCCAAAATTTGGTTGTAATGGTTTTGAAGGTACAGGTTTTCCATCAATGTATAAAGGGAGGAAATTGATGTCAAAATGTCCGAAATGAAATGGATTTTAAGTAATTGTTCCTGTATAGGCATCATTTTGTGTAAACGCCACAATCACTCGAGTTGGTAATACTCCCATAAATAAATTATCAATTGTTTTTGATTGAAGATCCTTTGGAATGACGAATGACTTTATTTGCACTCTTGTGATAGGATATTTGGCTGTTGTTGATTGTAGAAGCTTGTTATGTGCTAGTTTTATTGTAGGACTAACATTAATCTTTTTAATATGTAAAGCAGCGTCTTAAAATATTCACTTTAGCCCCAACAGACGAATCACTAGCGATGAGACAAAAGTTTGGCTTTACAGGAATTAACTTGAGACGTAATTCTACTCCTTGGATTAAAAATTTATCTTGATTAAAAACATCACAATGAAGATATCCAAGTATGTCGAATTTAGCACCTTTTTGTTAATTCATAACGTTGTTGAAATTCTCTATTACCACTAGATGTTGCATCTATATGTCCAGCAGTATCTTGAAACCAGAATGCACATTAAAGATGAGTATTTTTAGCAGAATCATCATAATTTAACAGTTTTTCAATGTATGATCGATATGGATGATTATGAGATGGAAATGAAATCAGTTTATTTAAATACACTTCCACTTCACTAAACATAGAATTTAAAAAGTCATTAATATTAACAACAGCTTTATCACTATTAACAAATGCTGATCCATCAAGCTTAACGATTTGAGCTTCGATGTAAAGAAGTTCCTAGCACAATTTTCAGTGAAATTTTTGCTTTGTGTTGCAAGACGGATCTCGCTTCACCCATTCGTAGATGAAAGGATTCGTTAATAGGTTGTTTATCGACGATGACATCAGTAATAAAGTTTGCTCCAGATTTTAATAATTCCATTCCTACAGTTTTAGCTCCTTGTTTTACTAATGGCATGACAGAACGAAATAATCCTCCAAGGAAACTTCCAATACCATATCCAACTTGATAAGGGGATCCAACATAGACGTTTCCAGTTCCAGAAAGGGTTTGTTTTGATAATATTGTAAATATGTATATTGTCGACAATGTATTTAAACGCATACAGTTTCGAATGTGAATGCCAGTGGAGAACCTGTACTAACTCTTATATTTATTTTGATGTGTTCAAAATGCATGTTTTCTACAGGCACATAATGTGGAGGATTAAAAATTTCTATAACACTACTTCCAAATGTATGATTCACAGGATTCATATTTATGATACGTAATAATGGTGCTACTGTATCTCCAACAAATACAGATTGAATTATATCACAATACACATACATTGTAGATGGAAATCCTAAACGTAAATTTGGAATGCTTTGGCCTTGTTGCATATCCTTTAAATCAACGTTTGGATCAAACCCCAATATCGCACTAACACTTGGTGATAATGCAACGTCTACATCTATGTCTTTATGAAAACGTCGTATAAAACAGGTATTACTCTCAAGAGTATAGGAAATATGTAAATTTGTGAATCTGTTGTACGTGTTAATTATCTTTATCAATTCTGATATGTCAGTGTAATAACGTACAGGAATAGTTATAAATTTGCATTCATCACTTTTTGCAGGTTTGTAAAAAAATTTATTATTTTCTTCATTAATATTTAATATTGAATGAGGATAATGAATTTCAACATTAGCAACTTCCCACTTTTCACGGAATTCCATTCTTTGACGAAGTTTCGTAGTGTATGATGTTAAGATGCTGTCAGGAAAATATTCCATAGAACTATTACTGGGAAGCGTAACGTAAAAATCTCCATCAGGTTCCATTGTACTTCTCGATCTTCTTTACGGCTGATGCAGGTATCCAGGCATCGAAAGAAGAAGGATATCCTTTCAAATGAACAAGATATTCTTTTCTGCTGCCTTTTCTTCTTGTAGGTATGCTTTTATCTATGTAAAACGTCTTTGATAATGTCACAGGTTGTAATTCCTCTCTGTAAAATAATCCATCCAGTGGTTCCTTGTTTAAATCTTCGTTTTCATAAACAGGTGGATCTCTTGGTATTATCTTCTTCACGTTAAATATTTCCCACGTCCAATTTTGCATATATCCTTTATCAAATGCACGTTTAATTTTACTAATTCGTACTGTATCACCAATCTTAAAATGTTTTGAGAAATTTGGATTCTTCTTCTTCTTTATTTTATTATCATACTGATTATGCCATATTATAATAGGTTATTTTGAGAAACATTTGCAGGTGACATCTTTATGCTTGAATGATAACCTTCATTGTATGATTTCATCAGAAGAGGTAATACATTTAAATAATTATACGTTTGATACTTTGTAAAACACTTAGATATTTTTTTCTTTTAAAGTTCTGTTAAAACGTTCTACAATACTAGCTTTAATATCAGGATTTTTAGTTGTAATATGTTTTATTTTGTTGTCCTCTAAGTACTTCTGTATTGTTTTATTAGTAAACTCACTTCCTTTATCTGTTCGGAATGTAATTGGTTTTCTGTCTTTGAACAAAATTTCCAATGCTTTTAAGACATCATTTGGACTTTTAGATTTTAATGGCACATCCCATGCATATCGACTGCACACATCTATCACTGTAAGAATATAAAGATATCCATTATTAAATTTATGAAGAGATTGAAGATCATTAGTATGACTTTCCCACTGATCATCAATGTTTTTCACTACATAGAAATCTCTTTTAAAACGACGACGTACAGGTTTGTGTAACGTATATGTTGTTTGTTGCAGCAACCATCTTCTTATACAATGTATAGGAATTTTCTTCTTTGTAGCTATCCAGAATTTTTTTAACAGTTGAAAACGTGGCAGGATGTAAAGTGTCGTAGTAAATCTTGTTTAACTGTTTGTTTATGGTTTCCACCTTGACAATACTGGACGTTTACAGGCACGTTTCCTTTTCCTTATAGGAGATACTACTTTTTCCTTTTCTTCTTCTTCGTCCTCTTCTGGAAACGATTTCAGAGGTACTTTTTCCCTTGACGATGATGCTGTTGGTGATGCTTTAGTTCGTCGTAAAATATATGACAAACGTTTTGGATTTCCAATAAGTTCTTGAGGTGTGTTATTAGAAGATAAATAATTACAAAATTTCTCCCATCCTGGTGGATTTGTGTGTTTCCGGGGTCGCGACCCATCAGAAATTAAATCTACAATGTGAGATCCTTCTAGTTTATCACCTCTGATGTAAACAGTTCCTTTATTATCCCACGTGATATTATCATCATGTTTAATTCTATGTAGTAGAAATTCAGCTCTTTTACCAAACACTTTGGGTATAGATAATAATATGTCTTCTTCTACTTCAGGATTTAGTTGACGTAATTTAAAGTGTCACAGGTTCTTCTTGTTTCGTATTAAATGTAAATATTTTTGAAGAATATTATAATATTTATTCCACTTTTCTTCATCACTAAGCTATGATAACTGTAAAATCTCTTACATTTCTTGATCCAAATTAGATTCACGTTTCTCCAGGGCTGATGATGATGATGATGATGGTGTTTGTATACGATTAAGAACTTCAGGTGGAACTAACATCATATTCTTTGCGTGTTCCATTGCACTAATGGAATAGTAAACTTGATAATGCACCAGTTAAAATAGGAGCTAATAATGCCGGTAGGAATCCACCCTGCTGTTGCACTAATAAATGCTTCTTCTTCTTTTGGGTGGAGTTTCCTTTCTTCACAAGATATCGACGCGTCCTCTTGTATCGCATTAATCTTGCTTTCTGTGTCTTTGCAAGAGGTACATTCACTTTTAATACATTATAATAACATTCGCAAATACTTCGAATCATTGAAGAGTCTGCATTTGCCAGTATAGCTTTACGTAATTTAGGAATTGCTTTGCTCAGCGTACGAAGAAGATCTCCGTGTTTTACTCTTGGAGACATATTGTCAGAATGAACAAAATAGTTTAAAACTAACATTATAAACACATCTTCTTCTATTTCGTTGGAACATAATCGTAATGATAAATATCATCAGGAAAGATATTTGTTTGAAAACGAGGTTCATCTGGCGTATCCTGTTTTAAATCAATAAACAAATATCCATATGGTAACTTTGTTGCGTCGTTGAAACTTTCGTGAAGAAATTTTGGATTCTCAGGAGTTACTTAACTCAAATGTTTAATTTGTGATTTATCTCTTGGATTTTTAAATAATACGAGATAAGAACAATTCAAGCTCATATCTCTTCTTCTTTTTCCCTGATGAAATATGTTTTGTGTAATAAATAGTTTCTATGATGAGAACCCTTTGTAAAGAAATCAACTATCTTTCGGTCCACTTCACACATTTCATCATCAATAGTAATAAGATGTGGTCCAGTTTCAGGTAAAAAAGTCTTTTGTTTGAGGTAATCCTTCAATAAATTTTACCTTTGTCGAAATTTCTCTGTGTGTATTTTGCCATTCTGCATAGTACCAATAAATATGACGAAACGATGTATTAAACATACGTGATAAATTGGACAGGAATCGTATTACAAAGGAAGTTTTTCCACATCCACTTGGTCCGGCAACAATACATGAAAAGGGATGTTTCCACGCCGTGTCCGTGTTAAAGAGTATGATCATTCTTTCTTTATACGTATATTTATAAAGAGCCTTATTACATTTATCTTCTTCTTTTGTTGAAAGTAGTTAGCTATATGGAAGAGTATCATATGAATTTGGTATTCTACGTCGTTTTATATAATTTATCTTATAAATTTTTGTTTCGGGCATACTGACGATATTATGGTCTTTCGTGCGGCAACTTTTTTCTCATTGGTAATTTTGACTTCAGTGGGACGTGATTCTTCTTCTTCTTCGGCCTCCTTTTCACCATCTACTATCATTTTCTTCATTACATCAAAATTTAGGTGTTTTGAAGATTCATAGTTTAATGAAAAGCCCCATATCTTGCATACTTGAAACTCCTTCTTCGTACTGGGATCAAAAATGCGTAATCCATAGTTCTTGGGTCCAGCCGAGACGTATTCTGAAATATATGCCTCTTTACCATACTCGAGTACTTCATTTGTTAAATCACCTTAAAAGTCACCAGTTTGGAATGTAGTTTCACCAGGTTTTTGCGTATGACTGAATCTGTATCAAAATACAATACTCTTTCTTGCAGTTGATCTAAATACTTTTACAATTCTAATCTTGCTTGTGCTGTTGTGTACATGGCTATGACGACGTTTACTGTTGGCAGTGAAACAGGAACTTCATCTGTGTATTGACAATATACATATATCATATCATCATTTACTGGAAATATTTGATGAACATCTATATCATGAGATGTTAATTTCTCATATAATTTCTTTGGATCATTAATAATGCTTTCATGACCCATGTTCTAACGTTGTCCAAATTTTCCCCAAAATGATTTAGTATTAATTTAGCTAAACTCCTTAGTGCTGGTTTATGTTGAATTTTATTTTCATCGAGACGTATTCCTTGCTTTCATAAAATTGCTGAATGTACTTCTTCTTTAGCTCATCTGTTTCACACCATGTTGGCCATCCACTAGCTTTCGTTTTTGCTTTCAGGAAGGTGTTTATGTGCTCTGCAAATAAGCCGCCACTTTTTGTTTCTTCATCATATTGAACAACATCATATGCCCAAATTTCATGAATATCTATTATTTTGTATCCTTTTTGTAACGCTTTTCTTACTTCATCTGCTACCCATGTACCATGTAGAATTCGGTCTTGATCGCTGTGATTACAAGATGACTGGTTTAGTTCATCACAACATGTACGACAAAGTGGAAACATCAATCTATCATTTCATTTGTAGGGGAGTGTTGCGTGTAAGAGATTTTTTGGAGGTAGAATACTTAGTTTAACTAATCCTTCTACTTCTTCAATGGTGGTAATATTTGAATCTCCAGGCAGATAGATAGTAGGAAGACGAATTGGAAACTTCTTAGTCTTACAGATATGAGGATAAAGGATATAACATCTTGGTATTGAAATGTTTCTCTTTCAGATTCTTGTGCTTTATTCACATGTCCTCCATAAAAAGCATCACGAGGATTTAATGGTGTAATGGTATACGGATGATTACTAACATACTTCTTCATCTCTTCATTTCCTGTCAATTGTTTTTTTAAATTCACAGGCCCATATTTCATGCACTTTACAGCCAAAATCTTTTAATTTTTGAATTTTCTTTGTTAAATCATATCGAATTTCCATGGTATCTGTAGCATTGTTATATATGGTTTTACCTCTGTCGTTAGGGTAACAGTAGATACATCCATGTGTGAAATAGCCTTCATATTCCCACACGTGTATTCTTCCTGTATTGCGATCTGTCCATACACCATCTACTTTCATTGATACAGTTCATTTTTCCTTACTACGTGTAGCATTGGTAATTTGTATGTTTCTTGTTTTTTTTTTTCAAGCTATTCATTGTACTGCTTCAACTGATTGAACATCTCTCCATCGATACTCGTTCTTTGGTATGATACCAATCGTATTTTCCTTTAAGAAATTTCTACGATACACCAAATTACATGCACTGGCGATTGTAATGCATTCAAGTAAGGGATTTACATTTGTTTCCGATTCAAATGTATTCATAAAACTTCAACATCCTGTACACAATATTTGATGAGTTCTTTCAGTTTAAAGGTATCGTATCGATGTCCAGTATAGCATTGGAGAAACTTACGTCTTTCGTCTACTTCCATGGTATCTGCTCCATAATATCTAATGTCTGGAAGTGTACCTTCATATGTTGGTTCTCACGTCGATTGAAAAATTGTGGGAAATATCCTTTGCATGATTGAATACCAAATGCACCACTTAATTTACTTAATTGCATAGGAAGAAAGCTTAGCGAATCACTGAATGTTACGTTCCCTATTTTAAGAGATATAATTTTCGCTCCATTCATGATTACTTCTAGAGTCCAATTCATCTTCTCAACCATGGTCTTAATGATGAAATGTGCATCGTAGCCATTTGAATTATGGGCTACACATGTTACTGATTTAATTTTTGGACGTCGCTGTTGAAGGCGTTTTAGAAAGTCTTCTATTACATTTTCTCCGTCAAATATATATTCTTGCTTTCCACAAACGATACAATTTTTTTTTATGTTTTTATCTTCATAACAACGGTAACATGTATGTTGACTAACCAAGACATTAGGTATATGTTCATATATTTTTGCGTCCTCCTCTTCTATTTTCGTGTCTTGTGTACATTCAATATCATAAAATATAATCATAGCTTTCTTCTCCATGGTAATTTTTTCATTGGCTTTTTTTGATTTCCTTCTTTCATTCACTTTCATGTAACATTCATGGTGGGGTGGTACTATAGCATAGCAAATGTTGAATTAAGTTTTTCCACATACGTGAGATCCTTTTTATTTTACTACATAAATTTTCAAACACTGGACACGACATTTCACAATGGAACATAAAGGCTTTCCATTTTGATACGGCGCTGACTTGTGATAGTCATAGCATGACCGGCCATAAAATTCTCGATTACAATCATTGCAAGTAATATGGGTTTGTTTAAAGTCACATGGTGGCTTCTGATGACAACGATAATATACAGCTGTACAATGTTTCAAATGTTCATGCTTTTTTCATATTTCCTATGACAGCTTTCGCAATAAAACTTACAGCTAAAACATGCTGTCAAGCTTTCAATGACGTTGTAGTGATTATCCATGAACGGTAAATTTAAAACAGTTCTTTCATTATCACTTGGTTGTGCTTCAAACATAACATCACTTCCTGAAAAGCCTCTATACACTGTAATTTTATAATCCTTTAAATATTCCTGAAATCTACGAATTTCAGGAATTCCATCACCATGACTGACATCTACATCAGCAGATTCACATAGATTTTCTGCTTCTTTTTCAATTATGTTTTATATTGATTTACATATCTTCTGTATTCGGCTTGATTTCTTCCCTTGTATTTTTTGATCCAATGGCAACGACGATTGCATGTGCTAAACACCTTGTACCATTGTTCTTAATTGTAACAATACCACGTTTTGCCTTTACATATTCCTCGGTATTCATAATATGTTGTTTCAATCCACTTTGTCCTCTCGGCATGCGTACATGATGAAAATTTACGATGCAATCTTCATTTATAAGAAAGCCGCATTACTTTGCAGTACTTTCATATAACTTGTCCATAGAACTTCTGCTGAGAAATTTCTTGCTTCTCTAAACGATAACCAAAATGGGCGATATCCTCTCTTTTGTGATTGTTATTCCTACGTAATCATGCTGGTCCACTTTACGTAGCAAATAATATATTATAGCCCGCAGACATGTTTCAATTGCAGTAGAAGGATTTTCACCTGCACGCACTGGGGATAGGCGGAATCTTAACATTGTACCGTCCATATTGTATCTTCTGTATTGTCTTCTGCGTTCTTCTATTATATGAAATCTATAGTTTTCATCATTACGCCTCTTATTTCCAAGTCCTACTTGTACATTTGAGTTTCGTTCTGCTTCAAATACGGATAACAACTCGTCCATTCTTTTTTCTATTCGATTTCTATTCGATTCTAAATCGATTTCTATTTCTGTATGTTCTGTATTAGCCTCTGCTAATATTTCCATAATTGGTGGATATATTACTTGTGTTTGTTGTTCTTCTTTTTCAGGATTACGAAATAAATTGGTAATCCATTTTCTAGCTCAGTTTCGTAGAACGCATCTTCTTCTGTCTTCTTTTCCTCATTGTAAGTCTTTCCTACTATTTGGGAGAACGTTAAATTTAGCAATTCTTCTTCTTCTTCTTCTTTTGTTCTTTCTTCGGCGTCTTCTTCTTCTTCTTTTGCTCCTTTTTGTAACCATTTTTTAATTTGAGCAATACGGTCGGATGCTCCTTCTTCTTCTTCTTCTGTTATCGTTATATTACCTTCACTTTCCAATATTTCTAATAGTTCTTCTTCTTCATATTCTTCTTCTTTTTCTTCTGCAATTTGAATTTCACTAGCTGCACCTCTTTCTTCTTCTTCGGTATTGATGAACCTCTCTTCTTCTTCTATGAGTTCTTCCTCGTTTTGTGTACCTTTCTTCATTTCACCATCTTCTTCCTTCCCTTCATGACGATCTTCTTTTTCTCCTATTCCGATTACGGCATCTATTTCTCTTAAAAGAACTTGCGCCTCTAAATTTACTACGATCACTTCTTCTTCTTCTATGTCATTAATAAATGCGGTAATCTCTTTCAATAAATCTTGTGTACACTAGTTTTCCATTTTTACTCCCCGGATGTATATACGTAATGTAAAACAAAAATTTTCGAATATGTATATGTAAATAGTGGATATATAAGTATTATTTCAAATAGAATATAAATAAAAACGCTTTAAAAGAATATACGAAAAAATAAACAAGGGTTATATATATGTATATAACTAATGATAAGGAAAGGATTACACGTATCTTTATTTGTATTCATCCTAAAACAAAAAAGAAGTGCATCTCGTTACTTATAAATATAAACAGTATATATATATATATATATATATATATATATATATATATATATATATATATATATATATATATATATATATATATATATATACTGAAAAAGTTGAAATTTCAAGGGGAAAATAGCATACCTTTTAAGTAGTTAAAATGAATTGTAACTTTTTTTCGTATTCCCTGGGAGTGAAACAAATGTATGTTTACAGTTTGCTTCAAGTGTGTTGTCTAATGTATAAACCTTCTGTACGTGAATTTTATATTTATTCTTTCAGAGTTTCAGCGACCACGAAAAATATATATTTGACACTAATATCGTCCGTTTTACAACGTAAGGAGCATATTTGTGGGAGGTTAAACTGAAATATTTCTCTCTCTCTCTCTCTCTCTCTCTCTCTCTCTCTCTCTCTATCTATCTCTCTATCTATCTATCTATCTATCTCTCTCTCTTAAGATGATATGATCTCGGAATGATTACGAAAATTATCACTCCAAATTTTGATATCTTTCCGGCAGGGTGCCTCGCTGGCTCTGTGCTAAAGCGTTCTCCTATGGTGCATGGGGTCCCAGGTTCAAAATCCTGTTCTTGCCAAGTGAACTTCGTTGTGTACAAACGCCGTGTACGTGGAAGGTCCTAGGTTCAAAATCCTGTTCCAATCAAGAGAACTTTGTGGTGGACAGACACCGTGTACGTGAATTTCCTCCCACTATCTTCATTCCAACATTTCATTCAATCCTCATCATCACCGTCTCCATTAGCATAGCCTTCATAACTGTGGGACGTAGAACTTAAAGATTTCCCATTAGCCTAATCGTCATAAGCGTGGCACGTAAAACTCAGATTTCATTTCACTATTTCTCTCGTTCGATATTAACTCGGGGTTGCGGGGTGTTTCTGATCACATTTTGATACCTTTCCATCAGGGGTGTCGGTGGTTTAGTGGTAGAGCGTTCACCTATGATGGATGGGTCCCGGGTTGAACTTACCAAAACGCCACGTCTTTGTCTAATACCATGACCAAATTTTGATAATTTTTGGCTCCCTTGTCTGACCAGCTACAGATCACAGACAGACAGATATAAAATTTATTTAAAACTGTCATATGATATTATCAATGGCTAATACACACGTATCTTCCTTTCGTCTTGTTCTGAGACCATGCACAAATTTTGATACCTTTCCGACAGGGGTCCTCGGTGGCTCAGTGGTAAAGCGTTCACCTATGGTGCATGGGGGTCCAAGGTTCAAAATCCTGTTTCCGACAAGTGAACTTTGTTGTGGACAAACGCCGTATACGTGGAAGGTCCTAGGTTCAAAATCCTGTTCCAATCAAATGAACTTTGTGGTGGACAAACAAAGTGTACGTGAATTTCCTCCCACTTTATCCGTTCCAACATTTCATTCATTTCTCATCATCACCGTCTCCTCATTTCTCATCATCATCGTCTCTATTAACATAGCCGGCATAACTGTGGGACGTAAAACATAAAGATTTCCCATTAGCCTAATAGTTATAAACGTGGGACGTAATACTCAGATTTTATTTCATTATTTCTCTCTTTGGATCTTAGATGGGGGATTGGGTGGGTTTAATCACATTTTGATACATTTTCATCAGGGGTGTCGGTGGTTTAGTGGTAGAGCGTTCTCCTATGATGCAATTGTCCCGTGTTGAACTTCCCAAATCTACACGTCTTTGTCTAATACCATGACCAAATTTTGATAACTTTTGGCTCCCTTATCTGACTCCCCACTGATCACAGACAGACCTATATACAATTTATGTAAAACTATCATATCATATTATCAATGGCTAATACAAACATTTCTTCGTTTCGTCTTGTTCTGAGACCATGGCCAAATTTTGATACCTTTCCGACAGGGGTCTTCGCTGGCTCAGTGGTAAAGCGTTCACCTATGGTGCATGAAGGTCCAAGGTTCAAAATCCTGTTTCCGACAAGTGAACTTTGTTGTGGACAAACTTCGTGTATGTGGAAGGTCCTAGGTTCAAAATCCTGTTCCAATCAAGTGAACTTTGTGGTGGACAAACACCGTGTACGTGAATTTCCTCCCACTATCTTCTTTCCAACATTTCATTGACTTCTCATCATCACCGTCTCTACTAGCATAGCCGACATAACTGTGGGACGTAAAACTTAATGATTTCCCATTAGCCTAATCGTCATAAGCGTGGAACGTAAAATTCAGATTTCATTTCATTGTTTCTGTCGTTCGATCTTAGCTCGAGGGTTGGGGGTGTCGGTGGTTCAGTGGTAGAGCGTTCACCTCTGGTGTATGAGGGTCACAGGTTCAAAATCCTGTTCCCATCCAATGAACTTTGTGGTGGAAAAACACCGTGAACGTGAATTTCCTCCCACTTTCTCCGTTCCAACATTTCATTCATTTCTCGTCATCACCGTCTCCATTGGCATAACAGACATAACTGTGGGACGTAAAACTCAAAGATTTCTAACCGTGGAACGTAAAACTCAAAGATTTCCCATTAACCTTGTTGGCATAAGCGTGGGACGTAAATCTCAAAGATTTCATTTCATTGTTCAAAGATTTCATTTACAGACAGAAAGACAGACAGGTATGCATGATATTATCAAAATTAAAACACATAATATACCTCATCTTTTTACAATATTTTAACGTTAAATTATAAGTGATACGGCTTTACCAGTACATTCACTATCTGCTTTATCAGACATTTCGTGCGTCAGCTGTACTCTAATTGCAATGCGAGTCACAAAACATTTAAGAATTCCATCTTATCTTTTTCTCAGAATTCAACGTGGACGGAGCAGAAGCATCATATCTCTTACAGACTCGCTTATATGTATGTGTTTTTAACGTTGGAATTTCATCTCATTATCAAACACGGAAACGCAAAGTAAATACACTGTCTGCAGTACATTTATAGTTAAATGAGGACCTAACATATTGTTTTATTCTTTCAGGAATAATCATGACCGTAATATTTTTAATAATATATTTTACTTATCTATTTTAATAAAATCGTCTGATGATAACACTTATTCACAGCTCTAGACATCCAACGGAAGAAGCACAGAAAGACACACACTCACTATTACAAATATGAAGTGAAGAACAACGGACTAGTTACAAATTCTCTCTATTAAGAACGGCCGGTATCACACTTTGTTCACAGCTTACACTCAAGTTTTAGCGTTGAACACCAATGTTTTTACGCGGAAGAGGATCCACACACACGTTTACTCTTCTAACTCTGAATCACAAATGTTCTCTGTATACAAACACACACACACACACACGTGTTTGCCTTAGAGAAATATGCCACAAGTTTGATCATGCCTACCATAATCGAAAACACATCTCGTTACGGTTTCAATACATAAGATAATATCTTTCACATCAAGACTTGGGATAGTCATGTTTCATTTTGTTTATACAGGTATCTCTATGGGACTGTATTTCAATTCTAAATTCCAATGACGTAGTTTTTTGTACTATGGGAATATGTTATAGAGCAATATCTCATCACTGCTTTAACATAAGCAGCAAATTCATTTGGCATAATTTGATCTTTGATTTATCTACATAAGTGATTTTAATTACTTGTCATAACAGACATCATCATGTGAATATCCATAAACACTTTTCACATGCAATACAACCGACCCTGCTGATTTGAGTATACAAATTTTTTCATCCTACCTTTTTAAAACATTATGATATGCTATGAGAAGCTTCCGCTATTAGAACATGCTCAATCAATGGAATCCAATACGTTTTAAAACAATCATGAACTGCACTATTCGTCTTATCAACTCAATTTCCTGAGAAGGTTTCAGACGAAAATTTTCCTACTGGCGTTTCGTGAGAATAAGACCAGGGATAAATCCTCACACTTTTCGAAGGAAGTCTCGGGGGAGTGTATGGGTATGTGTTTCGTTATGAGACTCATATATTGTTACTTATCCCACGTTATTAAAAAATCGTGAAATACAATATTTACCTTATCAACTAAGACGAATTTCATACAATCTGCTGAGAAGCTTCAATCATTTGAATATCATGCCTTCAGTTCATAACATACAGGCATTTCGTGGGAATATGACCAAGGGGCTAAATCGCTTATGCTCTTTGGCTTTCCAGGAAGAGTAGGGGGCGGCGGGGGTTCAAATAACTAGACAATATAAGATAAGGAGACGAAAAAGTCATGTTTCATCTTGTTTGTACATCTGGTAGGCGTCCAAGAGTATACTTCCTTATTCTAGCATAGCAACATACTGGTTTAGGCCGGGTTAGAGCCCTCTAATAACGGTTTTAGGGCGAAAATTTTCCCATGCTTATGAACAGGGGGATATCTACTCCGGTTATATACACCAAATTCAACCATTGAATACACTATTACAGAAGAACTCCATTAGCTCGCCAAACCAACAGAACCATTCATTGAAGTTTCAATATTAAACACGAACACTTATGATACATGATACGATTATAAAACATACACTTATCTTTGCAGACATTCCCATCGAGACAGGATTTGAACTTCAATTTAACTCCAACATATAGTATCTTAACAATTTCACAATAGTAGCTTATTATAATACTTTCCAGGAGATGTTCGGAAATTTCCCAGTAATATTAAAGCCACTTATGAGACTTATAGGCCATAAAGCGATCAACAAACCGAATTAATACTAGTGGTCACCAAAATTTGCGCCACAATTCATTGACAGCTGAAATAAGTTAACATGTTTATGTTTACATATCATAATATAAATGTAACCTATTACATTTGTCACTCTTTCAATGTTCACCACAACGAATGAATAATTATATTTATATTTTAATATTGGCAAAATTACTAACAAGTATTAGGGACACTTTCGATCTGGTACAAAGATAGATTTCCATTTTAAGAAAAGGTAAATTAATATGCAAATGTTGTTCTCTGGTCTCCTTCAAATTAAATCTAAAAAGATCAGCATTTCCTAGTACAACATATCTTCCTTCAGAAACACTGGATTTGGAGGTAGATTCTTGTAAGATGTTTCGAATTAGATAAACGTTAGCAAATTAAGAAGTGTGTGTTAGGTATCATTTGAAATATGATCAGTTATATCATAGATATTCCTTTCCCTTGTTTAGAAATGTATGCATAGCTGCTTAGCTATATTTAGCAATATATTATTGAACAAACGTTTAAAATGACTGAATACATATTAACTTTTTAACCAGAACATATTACATGGACAATAACCTGAACACTATATCTATAATAATTGAAAATTGAAGAACTTCAAGTCGGCAAGTATGCAGATGCGTAATCCATGTTTAATAAGGCAACATTGGTTTGCTTTATTTAGCCTGCTGATGTACCTTAGATGTCATACATTCACTTGTGAAAATTGGGGCGTGGTGGCTCAGTGGTAGAGCGTTCACCTCCGGTGTTTGGGGTCCCTGGTTCGATTCCAGCTAGCGCCGTATGGACATTGTGGATGACAAACACAGTGGATTTTCTCGGAATTCTCTCGTTTCCTGCCACTTTGCTCGTTCTACCATTTCATTCATTTCTCATCATCACCGTTTCCTTTAGCCTAACCGACATAACCTTGGAAGTCAAACTTAAAGATTTCATTTTCACTTGCCAAAATTGATGAAGGCAACGTGCCACTCAGTTGTATTTACTTCTTATTCACTTGGTTAATACTGGGTTTAAGAAAACTACAAACATTTGGATTGCTTAAGATGCAATATGACTCCATTCGTGATTGGTTGATAATTGTGAGTGGGACTACAAGCTGAAGTAAGCTTACATGATTTATTTACAAAATAATAAAACAATATCAGTCGATAGGTATTATATTATACTTATAATATACATTGTAGCGTACATTATCAGATATATATTATCTTAAAGTTACATATTATAAATATAACGTAGATATATTTTGGTTGCAGCAACGAAAATTGGCTCAATTATATTTTGATTTTTTTCTTAGAATTGTTACCTCTCCAGTTAGATGCTTTTTCCTCGGGTTTATGATATTACTGATAGAAAATTTAGTAATGGTACCTTATATATAATTTAATTTTATGTGCTTCTGAATGTCCTAATACCAAACGTTAAAAAACGCATTGTAACATATAAGTACAAATGTAACTAATAATGTTCTGCTGCATTTTCTCAGACCAACTTCAAACATCAATATATCTCCTAAGACGCATTTGGAAGATCTGGAGTAATCCCCGTCAACATCGACGATCTCTTCCCAAAGCTTTGGAAAGCCATGGATTCCGTCACGGTAGAACATTTTGGGTCGTGAAGCGAAGAAGGTATGAAGTATATTTTGTACCCCTACTGAGGATTTGAAATATCGTCCTCTTAGGTGATAGGAACAGGTGATAATTGGAAGGTACAACGTCCGGGGAGTGTGGCGGATAAAACAGTGTTCCCATCCAAGGCGTAGAATTCGGTCCCAGGATGTTCCTCTGTAACAGGATGCCCTCTTTGAGATTCAGAAATGCTGGCTCCAGAGTTATGCATTTTTCTTGAACATGGCTCAGCTGCTGACAGTACACAGTTATATTGATGCATTGAAAAGTTGTTAGCATTTATCAATGCACAGTATCGCGAGCAGTCTACTAAGCACACAGGAGGAACTTTTTTTTGCTGTGCTGGTTTCGGCTCGTTTAGAACTGGTTCATACAATGCTAACCAATGTTGACAGCCTAACGGAGCATTCTACAATCCCCACGTCTTATCACAGGTCAATAACTTGTCAAGAAATGGCTCCTTAGAAATACGAAACAGCAAAGAAACTCAGGTGTCTGCTCAAGTTGCCTTCTGGTCTGCGATCAAATCATGTGGTACCATACACCCAATTTATAATGCTTCTCAAATTGATGGAGGAACTGTCGAATGACTTCTCTACTTACACTGAATTGTGTTCCCAATTACTGAAATATCTTGCCAATTTTTGCTTCAATTGCGACATTGAGATCTTCATTTTGTACATGTGTTGGTCCTCCGGCACGGGATGTATCTTCGAGTGTTTGATCACGACCCATAAATTTGTTAAACCAGTGTTGCACTGCCCTCGTATTCACGGCACCCTCACCAAAGGTCTGGGATATCTAACAACCTGTTGCATCAGAGTTTCATCTCATTATGATTACGTAGGTGCCCATAAGATGCTCTGTGGACGTCCCATAACCACTTTGTTCTTATGAACGTTCAACGTGTAACTTAACTGGCGCAAACAGGTATATATTTTGGATATATCTACACGAACAACTGTCCATAGCCTTATCTCTATTCCCATTCAAATCACGATATTAGAACCAATTGAATACAGACTTCCACAAAAGCGACAGAACTTTGTATTAATATCATCCTACAGGAATTAACATTTATGATGTTCACTTTAGTTGGACATTATGATAGTTTAGTTCTGGAAAACTAGTTTGAAATTAAGAACAAAAACAGATCTCAATGAAATTTATTTACAGCAAAATGGAAATTATCTTCTCCTTTTTTTAGAGTTCATGAACGTACGTCTAGAATTCCTTCACACTATCTCTACACTTTCGAAGCAAGTCACGTCAAAAGGACGCTTACTGTGACAAAGGACAATCTTGATATTTTTGGTATGCTTTTCAATTATCTAGAAATCATAAATAGATTTTGTGAGTAAAAAGGTAAATATAGTACTCCTATATAATATGATGGTTCAAAATTTACAACAAAGAGGATTTACTGTCCATTATGTTAACTAGTATTGAGATCATTGTGAGTAAATAGGGTATATATTGAAAGATTTTTGCGTGCTGCTTAATATAGTCTGACTTAATATGGTAATTTGAATGTGAACTCTAAAACATGAGTTTTAAATTTAATTTCGTAAGAAATAAAAAAGCATAATCTATTAGGAGATAGCCAAATCTTATGACTAGGACATTTTCACACTACTTTATAAGTGATTTAATACATTTTGTTTCGGGAATTATTGAGCTCCTTATGCAACATATCTACTTATATATGTAAGCATTGTACAATATTGTTATATTACAGTAAAGTTATTCTAAATATATATTTTTGGACAATTTAAAATACTGTTGAAATTAAATAGTTCATAGTATGTCGTAACTCTCACTCAATATATTTTTGGACAATTTAAAATACTGTTGAAATTAAATAGTTCACAGTATGTCGTAACTCTCACTCAATTCGTTTGCATTATTTAATTAATTCTCTTTAAAAATGTGGACGAGTAGAAAACGGTTTATATCATATAAACGTAATTAAAAGATGCCAAACTTTGTACTCTAGTTTCTGGTATTCAAGATAACTTATGCGTAACAAAGATAACGCGGAGTTATAGGTTTAGTGCGTGATGAAACACTACGAATTCAAATGAAAACTTAAAATGAAAACAGCTTTCTAGTATACTTTTTCCTTATCAATTTCATAGTAATGCATGTTAATCAACGATATTCTTACCAGGAATTAATATTATTTTACCACCGTATCAGATTTCCGTTCAAACTCTTAAACAAATATTATCTTACTACGTATTACTTTTTAAGAGTAACATGCTCAAAGAGAACATATGCCTAAAATGTTATCGTGTTATCGAGTTAGGCGCGTACGTTTGTGTTGCACGATTAGGCGCGTGGGCGAGAGGTGTCACCCAGCCACTAAAATGTATTTAGAATAAGTAAATCATCTTTAAATGGCGATTCTTTCATTTGTTTGATAAAATGTTAATCACAGGTTATAGTTGTGATTGTACAGTGTTCTCCTGAATATAACAGACTTTGGTTTAATGATTACTAAACTGATTCCAAGCATGTTAGATAAATATTTGAGATGTTCTCCACACAGCCATGTCTTACATTTCAAACAACACTTCCTTGTAGGTTTGTCTCTTAATGTTCCGCAAGCATGACAATGTCTTCTGGAGACTGATGGATTGTCAAGATGGAGACAAGCATGACATTGTCTCCTCAACACCAACTAACGGTCGGAATTGGCTCCTCTTCCTAATTTCAACTGCAACTTGAGAAATATAGGATAGGTGTTGCACCTCAGCCTTAATCATTTTTAGGCGATATCCTCCAAAACTCCTTCGTGACAATTGAGGTGAACTGGTATTGAATTTCAGGATGGAAATGTGCATTAATTGAACATATCTTTGGAAGATCAAAAACTATCTCGATGGGTCTTGTATTCCCATTCAGTGTTGTGGTTACTTACACTTATGTGATTAATTCCATAATCTCTCTCATCAGAACATACCTCCGACTCCTCCTCTTCCCCCTCAGGCCACTGCAGAACAATCTTCTTATCTTTTGTTCTCTTCGTCTACGGCGTTTTGGCATTTTATTTGTTACGTATATAGGCGCGTGGTTGACAATTGTCACCCAAATACACACCTGCAAAGATAATTTGTTTCTTACAAAGAGCAGACGGGAAACACAAGTGTATTACAGCCACTATAATAAACATCAATAACCATCCTTCAGCTACTGAAAGGCGCAACTCAGAACAGCAATACACAGTGTTGCAAGTTCGAGACAAAAGACACTGGGGGACACCTGTCACCTATGCGCCTAATCTAGGGTAAATTAACTCCCAAGTAACGATAAATCCGTAAACTGTGCACCAAATATTTCCCCACAAATGGTACAACAGCATTTGTAAGATCCGGTATTTCTGCTCATATCACAAACACCTGCTCAAATGCACTCCATCTTTCAAGCCCTCGAAAGGACAGTACAGCACTACAATATTATTTCGCTCTTCAGTTGCTACGAGAAAATACGTTTGCAGTTTAGTACTAATCTAGACTGCTTCAATTTTCTGCCAGATATCAATTACACTATAAATATGTTTGCACATATTGAATTAAGCCACTAGGCTGCATTTAAAAATCAGAAAAGGAAACAATGATCACCTAAAATTCCGAAAATTTTTGAACGTGTTTGGATGTGTCGAATCTCCAAGATGAGCAAAATTATAGAAATATTTGTTCCAAATTTCCTGCCAATCTAGTCTTTCAAATACGTGTTTCCTTCATCATAAAATAGTATCGTGCATGAAACACTCAGCATGAATGTAAATTAAAAATGTTGAGTATTTCTGACATCTGCCCACCTGGCTACAAATAAATTCAATAGCTTCTTACCACACGGATCAATAAACAGTGTACAAGCTAAGGATATTTTTGTAAGATTAATTTTCATACTAAACTTTACATGTAGATACGATTATTAGTTGAGTTACTCATCATTTACTGGTTTACATCAAAATGGTTTAACTGAAACTTCTAAAATTACGGAAATATACCGAAATGTTAGTCACTTTTAGGTCAAGGTTTTAATTTTAAACCCAACACCCAGGAAGAAGATGAGGTTAAGTTATTGTAGTTACTTAAACAGTGTAAATCCGCAAGAAGTGTAGATACATTACTGAAATTTTGAAATTTTCTAAGGTAATATATATATAGACGATGCATGTCCAGCCTAACTGGTATTTGTATCTGTCAACACTGCATGATTGACTCGTGGCGCTGTGGTATTTTACTGAGTAGCACTGTGCAATACTTGAAAATATTCTAAAATGAAAGGACTACATATTCATTGAACTATTTAAATTATTGCTACAATCGAATCATTCTGAAGTCTCCTAAATCTCACTCAATTCACTAATTTATCTCCTATAAATATTTTTGTAGCCTGTGCTTTGCTCGGCAATAGCATCCAATTCATCAGTTCTTAAAAAAAGCAAAAAAAAAAAACGATAGAATTATGATGTCTCAACTGTTATGCCACATTACGTTGCTAGTCAGAATTCGTCCAGGTTTATTGATAGAAGAAATCATCGTCCACATTTATCAAACTGTTGGAACACATTTTTCTTAATGAAGTTTGTTATCACACTTACAGTCAAGATCATTACCTTATGAATCATTTTTTGACTATATGATCATGAACAGACTGGTGACATGCAAGAGTATATCACGGCACAATCTGACCATCAAAGAAGCCCAAATCACCATCCAGATAATGCCATCAACATGTGAGGACAATAGATTCATTGCCTCTGGAAGATTTTACGAAATATAAAATATAATCGTCACATTCAGCAATGTATGCATTACATCTGCATTCGGGCGTTACACAGAAACTTTGGTGAGTCTGTTGAAACAATTGCATCATCATTGGCATCAAAGGTTGATTAAGGCAAAACTCATTTCCTATCCTAATAATGAAACCCATGTTCTTGACACCTCTTTTATAATTCCCCTAATCTAGTCTTTTACTATATATATACCAATACATATATATATATATATATATATATATATACATATATATATATATCATCGTATATATATATATATATATATATATATATATATATATATATATATATACCAATAATAGTACGAAAACGAAAATTATAATATAGAAATTGTTCTACAGCTTTCTTCGCTAAATTCTAAGTGTCATTTCTGTGAACGTCACAAACACGTAGGAAAATATACAACGGAAAGGAAGAAGAAAACGAATTGTACGATATGCTGGAATTTAACCCTTGTATGCATATGCAGGGCCTCTCAGGCCCTGTGGGGTTTTATTTTCAAAGTTATTGCAAATCTATTCAATCAAAAAACCTTGCTCATTGTGTATTCTTTTAACATTCTTTTATGCATTCATGAGTAGCTTTAGAATATTTTTTGCATTATCTGGAAAACAGTAATATTTGATTTAATTTAGTAACCCCTTAAATGCATATGCAGGGCCTGGGAGGCCCTAATGAAATAATAATGGTATGCGAATTATTTGACATACATTTGTAAATAAAATTGGTCCTAAATGAATATTTTACTTAGTTTCATTACTTCTTTTTGTTATTATTGTACTTATTTGCAATTAGTCCTATTTATAATTGCTTATTTTATGCCCAGTAGTTAGCTCTGCAATACATATGCAAGCTTTTATCAATCGTTTGTATATAAGATTGTTTATATAATATATCAGCCATTTATTAGAGCGTTTTGGTAACTTATTTCCTTTGTTCGAACAATTACAGCAACAGAGTTGATACAATAAAGTTCTTATATATATATATATATATATATATATATATATATATATATATATATATATATATATATATATATATATTCCACTGTTGCTTTTATATTGTGACTAGGTGCAATTTGCAATGCCCAGTTACATTGATGTGCAATTTGTGTTTGTTTCAAAATGACATCTACGGCTAGTGGAAGGTGAACTACGAAGAGAGGGTGTGAGGATGATTTTGTCCGTTTTGTAAATGAGTGTCTTGGTGATAGTGTACAGTCGAACAGTAATAGTGAGGAAACTGAGGATGAAGAATCCAATAATACAGTTCATCAAGGAAGTGTAAGGGTAAGTGTAAGTGATGAACATTTCGATACGTCATCACGCTCTGAAAGCACCAGTGGGAATGAAGCTATTAGTGATTCCGATACACATTTTAGTCCAAACGACACAATTTGTAAACAGAAAATACCTCCATCACGGACTCCAGCACATAATATAATGAAGTTTTCCCCAGGTGTTTCAAAGGGAGTGAAACGAATAAGTCCAAAAGATGCGTTTGACTGTTTCATTTCAAAGGAAATCTTGAATGGAATTTTATACTATAGAAAACGAGGGAAGAAGGGTTGCAACATTGAAACGAAAAGAGTGGAAAAATGATAGTCTGGACTAAATGAATGCTTTTCATGGCATTTTGCTACTAGTAGGAGTAGAAAAAAAGCTGAGATGTGCCAATCATTGAACTGTTCATCTCTATGAAGTCAAACTAATGTTCAAAGCATTATGTCTGTCAACAAGTTTGAAGACACAAAGAAAGCCTTACGATTGACCAGAAACGTACAAGGCAAATCCATTTTGAAAATGATACACTGGCACCTATTCGTTTTGTGTAGGAAATATTTCTGTGAAACTGTACAAAAGTGATTGTTCCGTGTGAAGAACTTACTGTAGATCAACAGCTAGTGCCACTTCGAAGTAGGTGTGGGTTCATTGACACGTATATTGACATGCCTCGAAAATCTTGAAGCTACGTAATAAAAATATTTTGGTTATGCGATGCTCAATCATCATATGCCGTTGATGGTTTTGTATACACAGAAAGAAAACCAAAAGAAACCAGTTGAAGAGAAATCTGGGAAGAATGTGGTAAAACACCTCTCCAAAACCGTTTCTGGAACTTCACAAAATATTACTATGGATAATGTCTTTGATAGTGCTGATCTGGCAGAGTATATGCTACAACAATGACTTACGGTTAGGAAACACTAAGGCAAAACAAACGCGCCATTCCAGTTGAAATGAGAGCCTCATCTCTTTGAGGAGTAGGTTCATCAATGTTTGCATTGAAGCAAAATTTCACTATGGTCAGCTAAGTGCCAAAAGAAAAAGAAGACAGAGATTTTGATAACCACCATGCATCATGATAAAACAGTTGATGAAAATAGCCTCAAAAGAAAGCCAGTGATTATAAACTATTACAACAAAACTAAATGTGGAGTTGATGTTATGGGTAAAACGTTAGTGACTATACATGCAAAAGACAAACTAGAAGGTGACCCTTTGCTCTCTGGTCAAATATGATGGATGTGGCAGATAAATAGTCACATTGTTTTCAGGATGCAGAATCCAAATTCCTATGAAAACAAGAAAGACAATCGTCCATTATTCTTGCAGGAACTGGCAGAAAATTTAATGAGAAACCAGGTGATTCTAAGATCACAAATACCCAACTTGCCACAAGCAACAATTAGTGTTTTGAAGATGTCCGGAACTGAAAAAGAATAAGCAGGTGAAAAAATAAGATAATATGAATTTTGTCCATACAGTATTCATAGAAAGAGACCGTTGGTATGCTACTAGTGTGGCAAAAGCATTTGCAAAGAACACATAAAATAATTTGCAATTCATGCATTTTGTAAATACATTTTTTCTCAAAACTGCTAAACAATGATGTCATTTGCATACAAGAATGTCAGAAATTATATAAATATTGCTCTTTTGATGATTATAGTACCATTTCACACAGGTGTGTTTAGAATTTCAAAATAAACTAGAACTTTATGAAGTGTATGAGTAAACTGACAAAAGTATATTTGAAGAAAATATATTGTTACAGTGTATTTTTTTGTATTTTCTACTAATTGTAATAAATATAAAATAATTGTAAACGTTGTTTTAAAACTTGTATATTTATGAAAATGCCCATTGTTAGTCTATTGTGTAATAAATTAAGCTAAAATAGGGCTGCCAGTAGTAATTTGCATCAAATTCCAAATAGAACACTTTAAATACCATACAGGGCCTCGGAGGCCCTGCATATGCATTAGCGTATATTTACTGAACCATGCGTACAAGGGTTAAACAATTGTGCCCTAATGTTACTATATGTTACTATGAATGACACTAATATTCATAGCTGTAAGTCATGTAGGATGTAACGTAATATCTATATTTTAATAAATGATAAAACATGAAGAGCAAAGTGAATAGGCAATATAAGTTTTGTGGCAGCAGTAGTCTCAATTGCTTTTCACAGAGTAGTACCTTAACAAGTAATATTTTGTTGTTGTTTTTCTTTTGTGTAACTGTCAGTTAAGGTCACTATATCTTAGACGTTCTCATTTGTACTTCAGTAAAAAGAAAAATAATAATGATGTACAACTTCTAGTAACACAGAAAGCATACCCAGCACAAAAATATAGATACTTTGATAATTTATCGAATAGAACTCACATATTCAAATTATTTTTTTTGCGCTCCAACACCTATAATCTATGCAATTCTTCAAGTAATGATAGCTAGCCGCTCGCGTTTGAAGTATGTGTTATGTCATTTTATGCTTTTCAAAACCCAATATTTATGACGATTGACATATGTATCACTATATATATCATTATATTTACTACCTAAGTAGTGGTTAAAGTGAATTGTTAATGATCCGTGCATACGTATAGAAAGTGACGACGTAATGGTAACCTTAATTTCTAATGAATTTATATATCCATACAGTTCAAATGCTATGAAATTATAATGCTATTCAAATGCATATTTGAGTTTTTAATACATATAATCAAAACTATATATAATCAAAACCTGATATTAGTATATTAAAATATGACACTTAAGGACATCATAAACAACTTAGTATTATGTTCTTCTCTTCTTTCTACAGTATATTTTGGCGGAGTGATATCCTTGTTCCTAGGAGCCAGTGTCATCAGCATTGTGGAAGTGATGTACTTTATATTCTTTCGTCCGGTATTTACTTACTTCAAATTAACTTCTTGTCATACGTAAAGAAAAATATTATGATTATAATGTTGGTGACGAACATGTATTTTTCTGTTGGTTCCTAGTTAAAATGGGATAAATTAAAACATCTTAAAGATAATATCCGAATCCTCAAACTTAATTTACAGTAAGAATTAGTGTATGTGAATAATTGATGCTTTTGCATTCATTGCATCTGTGATTGAGTTCATACTTGTAACCTTGATTATAGTATGAACTCAAATCACAGATGCAATGAATGCAAAAGCATCAATTAATTCACATACACTAATTCACAGTAAATTAAGTCTTAGTCATTGAAACGCAATATGAAGTATATACATATCAACAATTAACGAAACTAGTTTTATATCTGCAACGAATAACATGTTGATAATTGAAACATTTAGAAAATAAAGCTGTTATATCATTTTCTCACAAATTTTGCATTTTGTAGGACGATTCACGTCTTGTATGTTAATATTGCTACATAACACGTCATATAGTGAGTTCTCGTCCAAGCGCAGAGATTTAGAAACAATGAAGGATGCAAGTTAAAGGCCAAGGATGCGGAAAGCAATTTTCCGAAAATGAACAATTTGTTTTATACCACCTTTCTAACCGCTTCAACTCTTACTAATGAAAGACTCACAGCGTGTTAAAATCTTTATTTTGTTCCTTAACGCAATGCATCGTACGTCCACGTAATATAAAACAATTTAATTGTTATTACTACTATGGAATTAACGTTTTATGTCTGTACCATGTTTGTTTTACCAAGGTATAATGGTTAACTGATGTAATTGCAGCACATGCTTGATTGTATAAGAGATTGTAAACCTCCTACCATGTGACTAAGTGGGCACTTTTGTGTATGATTGTTCTTCTTTTTTTGCTACCAGTATTTCAAAAGTAAATTAATTTCATTAATACTTTATATTCAATCATTACACATAGATAACTAGATCTCATTTCTTGTGGTTGAAAACCTTTCCAGGATAAAGCGAAATTCTAACTTACACGTCAGGTATCGATGAATTCACAATGATTTTCCAATCCAAAGTATTTAAAACATTATATGTATTTTCTTTTTATAAATAAACCAATGATATATGTACTTTTGTAGGATGTATCATATTCACCCGTGTGGGTTGCAATTGAGACTAGGATGCGGTTTGAGGTTCTGGCTTGAAGTTCTGGTTTTGTAGTGATGACCTTATGGAAAAAGATGAATGGGACTGATATAGATTGTAAGTGTACAACATAGATGTATCAGATTCATTTCAGATTGGATCACCACTTGAACCACAAATATTTTCATCATCATTCTATTTGACTTAATGACTATCAAAATCTGTAGCTTTGCCTGTATTTTATCACATCAGAGATAACGAGATGAAAACTTTGTTTGCATCCATTTTAAAGTAAATCATGTAACAGTTTATGTTTCAGAAACTGAAGTAAGATCCACTTTTCTGTAATACTCGAAATTAACTGTGAAACACTCAAAGCACATAATCCAACATTAACTCCATAAACTTTGCATAAGATAAATATAACAAAACATCTGGGAAGTTAAAGGTAGAAATGTGAGAGCAAGTAAGGAATAAAGCAAAATAAATAATTGTATTTTTTCATTTGGCCTGAGGCAAATAACTTACCTGCTCAAGAATTGATTTTACTATGTTATTATGTATTCGTCGTGTTTTCCGCTTTGGTCCGATTATTAGACATCTTTCCTCTCATTCTTGATCACTGTAAAAGGAAGAATGTTTACTGAATTTAACAGAAAATAGCAAAAAGGATGGTAATGAAATAATAATATTTAAAGCATAAGATGCAGCATTAAGAAAATAAACATGTTTGGAGCACAGAATTATTTTGGGAATCAAGCTAAGCATCACTTAACCTCACTCTCGTGTTGGAACTACATGATTGTTTCTACTGAGAACATACACAATGTAAGAGTGGAATTATAATAATAATATATTCATTTAAAGATGATTTTGAAAATCCTATTTAAATAAGCTAATTGCAAACTTACTTGTATAAAATTAAATGCTAACAAAGAAATATGGGATTGAAATGAAACTTACAGAAAGTTGTCAGATGACAAGATAATAATCATTATGATCACTGAGCTGTACATTGTCTCGGACCTAGGATATCAAGCTTTGCGTCAAACCCCCATGTTCTGCAATACGAGCCTATACTGTATGTGATATTGAAGGAAGTAGATTATGGATACGTTCCTAAGGAATTACACTCGTCACGAGTTTTACACGAATACACTAATGACTACAACGAATGCTTAATGACCATGAGGATTAAATTGTCGAAAAACTGTACACTATTTATGTTCATTTAAAACTAGGTAATATATAAGTGCAATGCCGCAATCAGGCATCGGGAAAAATATTGTGTAATTCTTAACACACGTTTCCGCAATTGCCCTGCTGAAATCTTTTCAGTAACCAGAACCAAAGTACCAAAGATTGTAAGATTGATTGTAAGATTTCTCGCATTCAAAATGGTCGGGGTCAGATGTTGTAACCGAAGGGATTTAAACAATAATGTTGGACGATTGCTCACTATGCTGTTCATAAGGTTGTGTGATATGCTGGTATAACACAGGTGGGAATGTTAAGTTCAGCATGGTCAAGTTTATCATGTATTTGGCAATCACTATAGTATGCGGTGAAGTGGAATACGTCCAGAAACTCAACTTTGCTACTCAATATTACAGTGACTTCGGAGTAGGTACTTGTCCGTTTCTTTCAAATCACAAGTATTCAGCAGAATATATATATATTTGTGTGTGTGAATGAATGTGTGTGTATTAAAGTTTATGAAGTTTACAATTGTGATTACAGAATTATTTATACTAGAAAAATGAACTCAACACAACTCAAGACAAGTTTAACAATGCAAGACAATTTAACATTATATGTGTGGCTAAGCGGTTAGCGTACGCGCCTTTGGCGTGGGAGACCCGGGCTCAATTCCCGGCGGGAGCTCATGTGGTTCGGATTCCACGTTAATCAGTAGGTCCACGTCTCATATAGCCTCGCTGCTGAACGGGACGCTAAACTAAAATCAACTCAACTCAACTCAACTCAACATTATATGTGTAGAAACATATTGTATGAGATCCAAAATATAATTGTTACTTACGATAGTAACATTTATTATTTGATACATCGTAATACAAAATTCTGCTATATAAGCTTGAGGAACGTAGGTGTTTAGGTAACATAATATACTGTCCAAAATTGGAAACTTTCGAAGTGAATGCCACAAGGAACGGTCCTAGTGCCAAATACATTTTTTATATTTTAAATATATGAAAAAGGTCCATATTTCGTCCAGTAGCAATTGCGAGAGTTTGGTGAGAGTAGAGTGATTACAAAAGGAAGATTTCGTCCTAAGTTATTCCCGGGGGAACGATTCCTAGCATCGCTTCTACGTTCCCTCTTTGCACAGCCATACTTATTCCTTGTATGGGATAGGATTAAGCTGGGTGTCGCCTGTGTTATGAGTTATGCGGTATCCAGCTTCGTTAATGAAGTTTAGACCTTCCTGACCCCAGGAGTTACAAGTTTCAATGACTATGTTGACGAAGTGGTATTTGTCGAAGAGGTTGTTATATTGCCTCCCATATAAAAGCCTTCCGTCGTTTCCAAGGCACCAAATACATTCCGTTAGGTATCTTGCCATCAGAGCGACTACACCCCATTGGCTCTCTGAAGGAAGGTGTTCCAGAGGAGAAGAGGGCTCTCATAATGAGATCGGTAACAGTGGAGTTTCGAGAGTATCTGCGAGCAGCATGAACACATAATAGGACACATACCTTTGTTATCCACTAAACTTCCGTAAGCAGGACACTGGTGTTGTACACAGGCATCTCCTCCCAAACGTAACGCACAAGCGATTCGAAAACTCGTCGGGAAGATGCAGCCCTAGGGATGAAGATGGGATAGCTTGTAACCAGGCACGTGCCTTATATTCAGGATTGGTGGAGGACTGAAGAGTAGAAGATAATCTGGAGTCTATAAGAGCAGCGTCCCATAAATATTGAAAACTTCTCTTGTTAAAATTAGGTAGATCGAGTCCGCCGCACGATATCTACTGGGAGATACAATCACTTATCTCAGCTTCTGAATCCTGATGAATATCCTGGCGAAGAAGAGAAGTGATCAAAGGAATAGAGCTATACATGGACGAAAGGAAAGATGGAGTAGTCAAATCAAGGGCCCGATGAATTCCTAGAACTCCGTGATCCACTGGGAGAGAAGCTTTTAGCCATGAGTTACCTGTGCGAAAGCAGTTCAAAAGAGATTCTAGGCCAAGTCAGATGGATTCATCGTATTGTTCCAAAAGATCTGTCTCACCCCAGGATGGAGAATTACGAAGGAAATATAACAATTTAGGAATGGCCGTAGGAGATAAAAAGGTGAGTAAGTAGATATTTTATATAGGCAAGTGAATAAGGGATCTAATTTAGCTATCTTGTCGAATAACAAAATGAGTCGAGTATCAGTGTGTAGCGCTGCACCTAAAAGTTAGGCTCTGTTGGATGATATAAGTTGAATCCCAGGTGTTAGATTCACCCTGGGACTAAAGGGTGATAGCCTGTTCGTTTGAGACTCCCAGGAAACCGACTTCGCATTTGCAGAAATTGAGTTGTAATCCAATGTCACGAGATTGAGTACAAATCTTTGACAAAGCTTCAAGGACATCTCCTTGTCTCCAGCTATAGTCCCATCGTCGAGGTACCAAACGTTTAACTCGGTATTGCTATTTCTGACAAGAGATTGAAGTGTTAACACAAATAAAGGAGGTCCTTGGGGTCGTCTTGTTGAACATCTCGCTGGGAGAGTATGATATATTCACCAAAAAATAGATGACTAGGCTGTGAGTAGCACTGATATATGAAAGCGTATACCACCTTTCTTCCTTAACGCTATAAGCAACGCTCCGAACAATATTCTGTAGGTACGTTTCCAGTGAAGATTATGTGAAGAAAATCACTCATAGTGCTTAACAGACGGTCTCTAGATTCGGTGTAATGGCACAGAAAAAGATCCTTGAGAATTGAAGGGTGTAAACTGTCCATACCTCGTTCAGAGCCGGAAGAGAAGGATCGAAGAGCTTTGACAGACTTCTTTGACAGAAAACTCTAGGAACGGCTGGAGCGTTGATAATAAGTGCAGGAAATGTGAAAGTATGACTGTGTGTAGGGTGTTCTTTGCGTAATGCATCTAGCACTGTAGCTTGTGGAAGCGCCAAAGTGTCATCAGAGATGAGGATTCTGACTGCTCCCTGGACATCGACGTCGGAAATTTATTCTCGATAACCTTGATGTTGAAGGAGATTGGGTCTGTGGCTCGGCGAGGTTTGGAGAGTCGTTGTTGGCGATAAAGAAGGGCATCACAGCGATAATTAGTGCAACTTTTTATTTGTTTTGTTCGTTCTTGTTGGTAAATAAAGAGTTACGTAGGGGAAGAAGAAGAACTCCTTTCACGATTGAAGCTATTAGTAGATATAATATTCTGCAGAATGTGACAGAGGGAGTCAGCCAACGCTGGTCTTGCTCCTCGAGGAACTCTACGAAGAATAGGAGTTATGGACTTGAGTTTCATAAGGAGGATATTGCATGCTTCAATCGACATCTCATTGGGGCCCAAAATACAGTTTGCCTTTGGTACTAGAGAGATGGCACTTACTGCTGTTCATTTCTAGGCCTCTTGCACTGAGTAATTGTTTATTGCACTGATAACACACTGAATAGGTGCACCAGCGGTATCGAAATTATGAATGTCCGGGTCATCATTATAGATCAATGACACAGAGTGCTAGTCATTGTTGGGCATGGCGGTAGTATGGTGTCCGGTTGACATATGAAACTAATGGTAGGTAAAGTAAACAAACATTCATGTTTGAAACCGTTCAACAACAGAAGAATAGATTTTAAACTAAGATTTAGTATCCACACAATGCACTACTTTTGTTTAGATTAACGTATTTGAAATTATGTTATGGCTAAAAATGCACAAAATTAAAAATTAAATCATTCGAGAACTATTGGAAACGAGGATTTCACAAAAGCAATTCTGAGGTGTTCACGCGCGTTTCGACGCCACACTAGTGAAATTAAACAATGTTTTTCTTGCACTAAGCTGTGAATCTTTACGAACATCATTACAATTAGAACTTGCAAATTCAATAATAACAATTACAATAACATATTTTCGTGAAGTATGAGATGAACAAATATGAATACTCAATTTGTGAAGAAATCTACAAATATCTAACACAACAAGAAATCAAATGTATTTTAAAGTTTGAGGTATGCAAAATTAAATAATAATAATAATTTTTAAAAATGACAAATACAAATATTCCTTTTGAAAGCTAGTTTATTACTCTACCTCATTGAGGCACGAAGAAATAATTTATTGAAGACACAATCCAAGGACTGACGGGGTAAAAATTGGATAATAAATTATCTTAATACTTTTGAAATTACTTATTTAAAACTTACCCTGTTACTTAATTATTGCGTAAAAGGCGTAATATCGGTGGTCCTAAATCTCAGGAATCACTTCTAGTGTACACTCCTTGTTATAGCAGAATGCTTGTATCGCACAAGACATACATTAAAATGACATATCCCTAGAAGAAATAAATATATAACATTTTCATCTGAATGTAATTAATAACATTGAGAGTTATAAGCAGATATAACATATTCTAGATTAATTGTTTACGAATTTGGTACAAAGGCAACGTAACTTTCCAATTTTGATGTGCTATTTAAGAGTATTTCAATTGTGTTATGTGTTGTTAAATTGCTTCAGTTGCATGTTTTAACATGAAAATAATATAGCATTTCCTTTGCATGCTTACTGCTAATTGTTCAAATTTGTATCAAATATACTGTAAAATATGTAACAGTTTATGTTGGTAATACCAGCGAGCCTTCATGCTCTCCTGGGTTACATTCACAACGTACTCTAATAATTTCTTATTGACATTTGGGTAAAGTGTGGTTTAGTTTGACAAGTGGAGGCGAGTTGTGAAATTGGTACCATGTAAGGATAGGAGTATCTTTTCTTGTCATTTAATGTATTGTATTAAATTATCCACGATGTTTACTGCGATAACTTTGTAAATCAACTCCCAATATGGAGTTAAAATATACATACTTTTTCCTCTAATGTGGAGTTTAAATATGTAGAATCACACAATTTGGATTTGTAAATTTCAGCTATTTATGTAAATAGAAATAAATTAAGAAATAATTTTTCCATTGTTTTGTTTGCACTAAATGTAAAATATTTGCCATTCTCTTTTCAACGAAAAGCAAACATTGTGGAGTGCGTTATCTCTTGTGGTCTATTAACTTAAATATGAGATAGCAGCAATAAAATCGGTATGTCTTCTAAAACACTTCTATCATCTTGTAAATACATTTCATTTCACTCAGCATTTTTAACAGAAACAAAGTGTTATAAGACAGTCCCTCTAGATGAAATAAAGCCTGATAAACAGTGTATTTTAAAAATTATGATCTTTTAAGGAATTATTCAATTGTACAAGAATCATTTAGTTTCTTTCCAGTAAAGTTTTGTACCATCCCAAAAAGCTCGTACATTTCCAGCCCAGAAATTTGCACTTTTCCGAACATTGAGATATATGATCCATTTAATTCCAAGTCCACCTTATGACAGAAAACAAGTTGATTTCTTAATAAAGTATATTTTTCTTTAACGCTAGAATCTATGATAGGTCTCTTTAGACTCCAAACTTTTTTTATTAGAATATCTCAGATTTTAGTAATACATTTTGAGATTTTATGATTTATCCACTTCAAAGAAGTAAGTCAAATTTTGTTAGTTAAATGATTTATTTCGTTTATTAGCGAATATGTTGGAACTAAATTTTTAAGTTTTGAAGACACTAAAAATCCTTTAAAGTATAAATGTTGCTGATGAATTAGGGTTTATTAGATATATATTAGGATGTTGGTTATCGATTAATAATTATCGAGGCATTTCTCTTCTGTCAACATCCTATAAAATCCTTTCAAATATTCTGTTAGCAAGATTGACCCCATACGCAGATGAAATTATTGGAGATTATCAGTGCGGATTTAGACGAAATCGATCAACTATCAACCAAATATTTACCATTCGCCAAATACTCGAAAAGAAGTGGGAATACAATACCCCGGTACATCAACTATTTATTGATTTTAGAAAGGCTTACGACTCGGTTAGGAGAGAAACATTATACAACGTTCTTACAGAGCTTGGAATACCGAGAAAGCTAATTAGATTAATTAAGATATGTTTAAGTGATTCCCAAAGTAAAGTCCGGGTAGGAAAATTTTTGTCCACGAGCTTCCACGTCGAAAATGGCCTGAAACAAGGAGATGCGTTGTCGCCATTATTATTTAACTTTGTGCTGGAATACGCCATAAGGAAAATCAAAGATAGCAACCAGGGCTTAGAGTTGAACGGCATTCACCAGGTTATGGCATATGCTGATGATGTAAATTCAATAGGGGATGATAGGAGAACAGTAGAAATAAATGCAGAGATATTATTAAACGCTTGCAGGGACATGGGTTTAGAAGTAAATGCAGAGAAAACTAAATACATGGAAGTGCGTCGGGACCGTAATACGGCAAATTATGGAGGCGTTAAAATATTAAATAATACTTTTGATAAAGTGGATACTTTCAAATATTTAGGATCAATATTAACAGACGAAAATCATATTCACGAAGAAATTAAATGTCGACTAAAAGCAGGGAATTCGTGTTACTATTCGGTTCAAAATCTCTTGTCGTCGCGAATTCTGTCGAGGAATTTGAAGCTTAAAATATATAAAACGATAATCATGCCTGTTGTTCTGTATGGTTGGGAAACATGGTCGCTTACTCTGAGGGAAGAACATAGACTGAAAGTATTTGAGAACAGGATCCTGAGAAGAATATTCGGACCCAAGAGGAACGAGAATGGGGAATGGCGGAAGCTTCATAACGAGGAACTACATAGTTTATACGGTTTACCCAACATTGTTAGGGTCGTCAAGTCTAGGAGGCTTAGGTGGGCAGGTCATGTAGCTAGAATGGAAAAAAGTAGAAACGCTTTCAAAGTCTTGACTGGTAGACCCATAGGAAAACGACCATTAGGAAGACCTAGGCGCAGATGGGAGGATAATATTAAGATGGATCTCGCAGAGATAGGAATACAAAGTAGAAACTGGATCCAATTAGCTAAGGATAGAAGTCAGTGGAGAGGTTTTGTGAACGCGGCACTGAACCTCCGGGTTCCATAGGCCATAGAGTTAGTTAGTTAGTTAGATATATATTAGGGTGTTCCTAAATTTTCGATTTTTGAATTTCTTAGAAAGAACCCAATAATATGGTTTCATATGGGACTAAAATAAGCCGGGTTAAAGTTAGTTCCATTGAATAATATTAAATGGTGCCTAAAGCGACATAAGGTTTTGAATCCGATTACAATACATAGTATATGGGAAAAATCTGGAAGAAACTCTTGCAATTTAGAAACGCCTTAAGGAAATGCAGATACCTGGATAGTGGGATTAGAGAAACAGCGACACCTAATGTTGTATAGTGTTGGTACGGCGGCCATCTTGAAGACCACCATCTTGGATTCAGTTGGAAATTTTTAAATAGAAAGAGACTCATGTGACATATCATTTGAGGTAGCATTTCGATAGGAGCACACCTCTGACACTATTTTAATGATAGCTTTAGTCGTGTAAGAATTATTACCTGTGAAAAGATTTCTCATTTTCACAGACAATATTTCTTATACGACTAAAAGTATATCTCAAATAATGCCAAATTTATGCTTCTTGCACTATTATTAGATCATATATTATCCTTAGTAAATATCATAAGAATGATAATTGTATTAATGCATTTAATTATTGGACTAGCATATTTATTTCTGTCATATTAAATATTATGTAATTACTTTCTAGTTAATTTGTTTTTTTAGTTGATCGATATATGGAATTAACAAATGCTGTGTTCTTTTTGCTCTGTACACTTTGTAAGTTCTTTTTTAGTTGTTTAAAGTGTAAATGCATAAATATAGAAAATATTTTAATTATGAATTTGTAGGCAAAAAGTTTTGCATTTTTGCTGCCTGACATTCGATTTTTATTAAATTGGAGCTCATCAAAATATGTTATATCTATTTGAGTATCTGCAAGCTACAGAGGAAAGGGATAAACTCATCCCACAGAGAAGATATTGCCTTCTACGGCCCACCTATCTTCGGATGGGAATGAAACTTTGTTTTAAACTTATGTTAGTTCAAATGTCAGTGTCAACAGTTGAATATTTCAATTTTCTAGCGAGTTTTAATAGAAATATGCAAGCTGTTGATACAACCATGTGTCGGAAGGGAATTTATTTAATTGGTAGTGTTATTTAGCAGATTGTGGAAAGTAAATAACTGTCAAAGAAGTAAGTGTTGAGTGTCATTTTCTACAGCTTGAGAACAGTAAATCTGACAGTTAGAGAAAATGCACGATTAGCTGTTAAAGAAACTTGGTTGTTTTTGCAAAAGGCAAGGATCCCGGCAAAGGATACCCAACGTAGTGTTGACAAGCTGATTGTATTTTATGAGAAATGGTAAGCATTACAGAACAACAATGGAACGTCGAGTGAAGTGCAATGGCAAAAATAAGTAGCTTTCTCAAATATCTTACGTGATTTGTTTGACATAGTACACGCTAATGTTCTAGGCATTATTGAAATCAATAATAATAATAATAATAATAATAATAATAATAATAATAATAATAATAATAATAATAATAATAATAATAATAATAATAATAATAGTGTTTATATTCCCTCAAAGACAGAAGGGACACACTTGGTAACACACTTAGTAAAAACATGAGTTTGGTGCAAAAAGAACCAAAGTTATACGCACGGCTTCAACAGAAAGAGAAACGCAAAATAAAATGAACTTTTGAAAATGATTTGTTTGAATTTTATACACCAAAAGACATGGAGGCAAGCAGTTCAAATAATGAAGAGGAAAACCCAGCTGAGAATGTTGGGGAAAATGTAAAAATGGAAGCGTCTGTGGCCAGACCCTCCAAGAGATGTAACAGAGGAAAACTAATTTTATTATACCAAAACTGGTTGTTGCTCTTGATACAAGGTCACTGATAGATCTAACAGTGATGACAGAAGCATTAGGCCACGATGTATAGGAACTAGTAATAAATTGGTCTTCCATTCACTAATGCCGAAAGAAAATCCGTAGTGAAATTGCACAGGACTACAAGAAACAATTTAAGATTGCATTAAGTGCGTGAGATTCGAAAAACTACTACCGAATTTGATTAGCAGAAATACTGTTCAAATGTTATCAATAATTATTACAGCATGGTCATGAGAGGCTAGTTGGTGTTTCGATTTTCTCATCATCAAGAGAAGAACATATTGCTTCTACTATACCTCATTCACTTGAAGAATAGTACTTGGTAACGTTCATGCAGGCAGTTTGATGTGACACTACTCCCTGCAATATGGGTCATGTCAAAGGTGCTTGCGTTCTACTAGAAGCTCAAAAAGCTTTCTATTCCTTTCCTGTAGACAGCACATTTATGAATTGGTTTTAAAATGTGCATTCGATAAGTGTAGTGTTTCGTTTGCAGCTAATCCGGACTTTCTTCTATTAAAGCGTTTTCAGAACGAGTCTAAAACAGATTGCACTAACTTTATTCCAGGAATTGATGATTTTCGGCAATCGATAAAGGGTGTCAAGGATAACTTTCAGCTTCATCCTTAACATCCTGCTAAAACTGGAAGAGATAGAAATTAACCTAACTGTGACTTCTGGCTTCAAATTAATCTACATAGTAAGATTGGAAGAAGCTGTTTTAGGAATGAAAATAGCGTTGAGGGAATAAATATCGTCTTCTCTCTTAAACTTCTAATCAACTCGGAAGTAGCAAAACTCAACAACTCCCCATTTTAGTGTTGGTTGCAACTGATTTAAACGATACTAAATTGCGAGAAGAGGTTTTCTGAAATCAATTAAGTGTCCCAAGAATATGTTCTATCTCGAATCTAAGCTTTCTACTAAAACTTGAAGTGGTAGAAATCAATCGCTTCCGGTAATAACATTGGATGTTATAGAATGGACAGCGAGAAGGTTTTTCTTTAGGTAAATCATTAAGAGCTCCAAGAGTATTTTCCATCTCAACAGTAATCCCTCTAAGCAAATCGGAAGTGAATTAAGTATATTAGAACTTCTGGTTCCAAAACAACTATACAAAATATAACATGATCATCTTTCAGATTTTATTATCATTAGGATCACGTAGTAATATACATACGTCCGTTACTTCAAACGATAACATTTGAAAGGATGCGATTTTTTGCAATAAGTAGATAGTATGATTTTATCGAGAGAGTTCATTAACAGAGGTGATTCGACAAACAAAATGGTAGAAATGAGTTATTTCAGATTTTACGTTGAACAATATAAAACACAAACGGTAATGGATAGCGGAAAGCGGTTCTCAGCAATCGATTATACGTTTCAAGGGAGTCTCTGATCCTATTCTTAACATTCTAGTAGAACTAGAAATGGTAGAAATGAGGCATTTCCGGTTTTAGCATTCGTTACTATAGAGCGAAAACAATTATAGATAACGACAAGATGTTTTCGACAACCAATTAAACTTTTCAAGAACAACCTTCACCTTCACTTTTAACAAGCTAGTAAATTCTGAAAGTAACAGAATTGAGCCATTTCCGGTTTCAACGTTGATCACTATACAGCAAAAATTGTAATAGATAATAAGAAGCAGTTTCCATGGATCTATATAGCGTTTCAAGGGCAACCTTCATCTTCACCCTAACACTCTAGTAAAACCGGAAGTGGTAAACAATGAACCACTTCCTATTTTAACGTTGATCACTATAGAGAGAAAACGAAAATAGATAGTAAAAAGCAGTTTTCGGCAATCGATAAAGCGTTCCAGGAGTAACTTTCATCTTCGTGCTTAACACCCTAGTGATAAAGAAGTGTAGAAATCACCTATAACTTCCGGTTTCAATTTAATTTATATAGAAAATAAACTATAAGATATAAGGGGAAGCAGTTTTATGGAATCGATTTAACGTTGTGGGAACAGGTAAGTTATTGTCTCTCTTAAACTCGAAACCGGAAGTAGCAATTCCACACTACTTTCGGTTTTAGTGTTGATCGCAATAGATTAGAAAAGATACCAGATAAGGAGAAACGGTTTCTATAATCATTTAGTGCCTGAAGAATATGTTCTATCTCGATTCTATCTTTTATACTAAAGGCAGAAGTGGCAGATATCAATCACTTCCGGTTATAAATTGAGTGTTATAGATTGGAGAGCTAGAAGGGATTATATATAATTCATTTAGTACCCGAACAGTGTATTCCATCTCTACAGTAATCTCTCTACTAATACCAGAAGTTGTAACGCCCCTTCCATCTAGCATATACAGAAAGCTTCCAGTCCGACAACTATAATCATTCAAAGTAATAATAATAATAATAATAATAATAATAATAATAATAATAATAATAATAATAATAATAATCGTCAGACCGAATGCAATCCGATTAACACCTAGTCGATGGGACATGGACCGCAAGATTTAGTTCTCCATCGTACAACTCGTCGGTGTGAAAGTTAATTATCATTCCAATATTTCCAAACCACAGTAAATTCAAATATAAATAGGAAACAAATTTTATATACAAAACAAATAACGACAACAGAAATTCAATTTTAAATAACAATTTTATTAACAATCTTGGGTTGTGTATTTACACTATTGCGTTAGAATAGTGTAGATACACTAACGAAATAATACAACAAAAAAAAGAAAATATTAAAAAAATACTATCGAAAGATCTGAGTGCTTCTAATTTTAATATACTTTAATTCTAAATAGTAATATACTTTCAAAAAATATTCATCAAAGAAGATTCTATATTGTCAAGCAAACATAATTGGAATAAGTTACTTTAATTTCCTCTTAATATTAAAGATTCTTAATAATATTTCTAACAACGTTACTTCAAATCAGAATTGCTAAAGTTAAGCAAAATATTAACAATTTATTAGCGCGCTTCTATATTTCACTTTCTTTACGTATTCTAACAAGATTTCAATTACTGAAACAATCAATTTCAAGAAAATAAGTATATATAATCTCTGTTATTCTATACTAAACAATTCTTTTTTATTTGAACTCTCAGTATCAAAATTTAGAATAGTGGAATGAAAATGTTGAAACTTCAAATCTTGATTATACATATATAATTCAACATTTCATGCAATTCTCAATCAATACTATATTAATATCCTTCATTACTCGTTTCAATAAACGTGGAATGAGAATGTTAGAGGAAAAATATTTGGAATCTGATTTTTTACGGCAAAAATACTCTGAACTCTTAATATGGAACGAATACTAACTATTAACTGTAAAAAAAAAAAACAAATTAAACTGGAAATATTGGAATTATTACGATTTTTCAAAAAAGGTCAGTTTTGTCCCCCCGTACTACTTAACTTCGCGAAAGATCAAAAATGCAGAAAAAACTGGAAATTTCCGTAAGGGTGAAAAAACGTTGGAATTGCAATAGCAATACAACCTGGAGTGGATCTCAACTCAGACAACCGCACAAAACACAGAATTAAACAAGTCACAACCACTACTTGTAAGAAGTCAGAAATTACACTCACCTTGACTTGTTTCGAATATGGATTTACCTTCTATGTGTAATTCTCTCTCACTTCAGGCAGTATGGCTTCCGTCTGAGCTTTTCTGATGTTCGAGTAAAATCAGATTGGTGGAAAAACGTCAGTTATGTAATGTAAAGTAATTCCTCGCAAAAATCTTTGTGTTTTAGTTTCCAAACGAAAATTTAAAGCAAGAAAGAGTTATTACTGGTATTTAAGCCAACTACACCAGCTAGTGCCCAATAGGAATTACTATTAATGTGATCTAAGCGGGCTTTCACTCGGCACAATAGGCCCCACACAGCACTCCCCTTTAAACTCACTATTCCTCTGCACAGAAGTAACAGAAAATGAGAAAAAAAGGTTATAAAGCAAATAACTTTCTGTGCTATCAATTCACAAGCATGAAACACACTATTAAAGAAAGCTTTCACTCTCCGATTCACTTTCATAACTTAGCAGCCACAAAACGAGGAAACAAAAAGAACCCCTTTGACTTGCCACTAAGTTTGCTTGCGAGAATTGAATAAACGAGGAATAAAACATTCCTTTTTCCACTGATCACTTCGTTATATTTAACTGACATAACAACAATACGATTACGCCGATAGACGTCGATAAAACACACATCACACCAACAGGAATAACAACCGTGAACTCTTCTCAATTAAGAGAAACCCTGCCGAAACGAAACTACACTCCATAGACTGAACAATCCCCCGGTTATACCAATACTCCATCTAGGCAATCTTCCGGCTATATAATATGAACACAAGTAAAGTATGCACGGGACCCACTTTAGCTTGTAGATTCGGTTTCGATGACCACGCGACTGCAATCTTTTCTCTAACAGTCTTTCCAACTGTCTTTACTTCAAAATTTTCAACAAGTTTCAATATTTTTTCTTCCTTCTTTTCCAACATTTTTTTTTCTAAAAAGAAGAACATAATAACACAAAACCAATGAATCTTACACAACCTATAGTGACTCTTACAAACCAATATGACTATCTCAATCTATTTAAGGAGTTTTTATGCTTTATTCGATTGAATTCTTCTTGTGTCGTGTCCATATTCGTCGGCCTCATTCCGCACGAAGTCGACATGGCACAAAGTGAAAGAAATATATAAGAAATTCCTGTATCCGTATTAGTTGAGAACATATTACGACACCATCTTTACGGTCTTTAGTAGAGTTTATTCTTAAATTAAATACTAGCCGGATGGTTACTAAATCTTGTGAGCTAAATCTTGCCCATTCCCTTTGGAATAAGTATTGGTTCATTCTGTGGTCAAACGCGGCCAAGAACGGGTTGGACACGGGTTGCATTTTATACCTTATTTCTCGTTTACTAGTTAATTAGCCAGAAGCATTTTCTTTATAACTATTGGCAGAATTGGAACAAAATTCGGTGCTGGGCAGCCTTCAACTTAATTGAGATCTCTACATTTGCTGGCCAACCTTGGCCAAGTGCTGGGCTTCATTGGTATATGGTAATTTATTTCTCAATAATCTCTTCCCAGGTCCAATCTAAAGGATTTGCGATTATAGAAAGCCGCTCGTCCTTATTTATCGATTTGGCCTTATAGTGTTCAACGTAAAACCGGAAATGGTTTGTTTCTACCATTTTTGGTTGGTAACGAAAGAAGATGAAAGGTATTCTTGGAATGCTTAATCGATAGCCGAAAACCCTTTTTCGTTTTATAGTGGCCAACGTTAAAACTTGGAGATGGTTGATTTCTACCACTTTCGGTTTATGGATCACTTGAATTAACTAGCTCCTCCGAAATAATTTATCTACCCATAGTTTGCAAAAAAAAAAAATGCTTTCTTTCAAGAGCTATCCTGCGCAGTAACTTAGTCGTAGCAGCTATCGTGGTCTATTATTATTATTATTATTATTATTATTATTATTATTATTATTATTATTATTATTAATAATAATATTTTACTATTATTATTATTATTATTATTATTATTATTATTATTAAGTATTCTACCTGTTGGAAAGTACTTGGACTAATGGGAGATGTGAGTGTGATTGTGTGTTTTCTTAGGTTCTTGTCTGGAAATTCTTCTTTCACCTTTCTCGATCTTCAGCTTCCTCTTTTAATTCCCATTATTTGATTCCATTTTTCAAAGAATCGACCAACTGCATCCTTCTTCTTACTATTGCTCTCTTACCGTTCATCTCTTTAAATTTTTCTCTTCCTCAGTGGGTTGAGAAGTGGCTAATACGTTTTAATCTGGTTTCTTATAATTATTACTAGACTGCAGTTTCCTCTATCTATTTTTGAATAATAATTTTAAGAAATTGAATTATTATTATTATTATTATTATTATTATTATTATTATTATTGCGTCCATGTTCTGTTGTTCTTTCAACTGTTAGAGGAAAGGTTCATTTTTTCTACAGTCTCACTTTATCTATAATGGTACTTCGGTATTATACTTAATGTTTAGTTAACTAAAGAAGAAGCGGATCTGGTTGGGTGGTACCGCCATTTCATGTTAGCCTTCGGTGATCATTTAGTATTGTTTAGCTAGGTAAATTAGCAGAAGTACAATGTTTTTATAGATTATTCGTTGTATTATAAAATAGGAAATGATACAAGACGGTGTGTTTCTAAATAAAAGTTTTAGGATCTTCTAGGGGTTCTGGATCCAACCTTTCCTACAAGTGCCTTCATTCTCAAACCCTACATACTTCACGCCCACATCATTTGAGCATGTCTTTGACCGTTTCTGCAATTGTCGTTGCAGCATTGTATTCCCAAATCAACATTAATAGCAACAAATATAATAACAATAATATTAATAATCTATACTGTATATAAGACAGTATGAGAGAGTTACTCATTAACGACCAAGCCATAATACTATAATTATCAAAATACTATAATTATCAATTATTTCACGGTGCTTTATATAACTAATAATATGATTTTTTAAGTTCCATTTCCAATTGCCCTAAAAAGTAGGGTAATTGGTTAGTATTGGAGGCCAAAACTAGCAAAAAATAGAATGATTTACGGAAGAAATGAGTTGATAGTGATGTTCAAGTAGTCAAGAAAGTATCGCACATATATTCTTAAGGCAGTAGGGGATTCATACAAAACGGAAAAGTAAGCGCAAGTGATTTATGTGAGAAAAGAAAGTGAATTGTTTGTAACGAAGATAGAAAACAACGTGCCATGCGGAGCTCTAACCTGCCTTCATTCGCTAACGCTCGCTCTGCAATTCTGTCTGAATTTAATGTTGGTAACGTAATTTAACGTATGAAACCATAAGACAACCGCATCGGAATAGAATATCGCAAAAAAGTAAGTGCAAATGCTGCCCCCCAATGCTAAAGAACAGTCAAAATTAGCAAAGTACTAATTTACAAATGATGAAAAGGAATCATTTTGTAAAGTAATTTAGAACTATGTAGAAATAGAGATGAAGTACTAGTAATAAACCCTGAACCACCATTAGTAATAGACGTCGGTCTGTCTCCTCGCTCTGACTCGAATTTCTGAAGAGGTACTCTGACTTCTTTTACATGTGAATTAACATATGCAATTTCGAGAAATATTTAGAATGAAAGGTCGTGTATGGCAATGTTACGTGCTAAAATATAAAGATAAGTAAGTATCTTTCAACTTTTGTCAACATAAATATGTATGCGCAAATGTTGATAAATTGGTGAGACATGTATCTTCTAGCATTTACCCAATCTAATTGGTTTGTAACATTTATAAATTTAATGTGTTTATAATATCAGTAATAGAGTCAAGCTGAGCAAATCCACTTAAATATAAATTTAAACTGTTACTATATAATTTTTTCACACATATTTACTTGAAAGAACATATTTTAAATAAATATACATTTATGCGTACTCTCTAAATATAATCAAATGTTAACAAAGTAACATAGTACCGTTTAGAATATATAGGTTTTAAAGAATCCTCTGTGGACAACAGTAATAATATGCTTGATATAGAAATTATTTCAACTTTGAAATCATAACATAGTAATAGAATACAATTTTCTTTCTGATTGTACATAAATTCCCGGATAAATTCCCATTTTGGGAATCTTCCCGGGAATCTCCCCAGCGAACATTCCCGAAAAATATCTTCCCGGGAATTTACCCATCACTAATCCTAATGGGAGGGGGCAAACATCTAATATATCTCCTAAATATACAAAATCTTTCAAATCTCTCATGCATGAAGATGAAATTTAATACAAAAACCAAATAGACACGCAATCCAGCCTTTTAGGAAATTCCAATTCCGTCTCATCTCATGAAAAATGATTGAGAATTTTAGAACATAGTTAGCACTTGGCTAAAGCAATTCTTTAACCATGTCAGTTTTATTAAAATTCGTATCCTAAGAGGAGAGAAGAGTTAATATATATTGCGAAAATTTAATATTTTCCAAGCCAAGGAGATGAATCTAGGTATATAAACATTTTACTTAACGAAGTCACCATGTGGACATGCCCCAGCGTTTTTGAAAATTCTGTTTCCAAAAGAGGTTACACGGCCATTTCTAGAACTCTTAACATGCCGTTTTGTATTCGCAAAATGACCGATATGACAAAGTGTTTGAAACGTCTGAAATGAATTTCTAAACATATTTAGCACGTGGGACATTTCTAGTTTATAAACTCATTTTGAAAAGAGGAATCGTAAAAACTAGGCATATAAACTAAGCATTAAATATAACTCAACATGTTTCTCACAGTTTCTGAAAGTTAGGCGTCTAAACAAGAAAGACGTTTTTCGTATACCATTAATTTTTAGACTGCATTTTATATCATTTATATTTAGAGAATGATAGATGTCAGAATTCTTTATTTGGGAGACGTGAAATTTCAAAACTAAACTCAATTAAAAACAAACCATTACATGTTCAGCTTTTCTTCAAATTCTGTTCTAAGAGGAGGACGGAGGATAGTGTCTTCCTATTAACATTTCTGCATTTGCTTACGTTTGAGGTGTGTAATTTGGCATTGATTTCTTAACTAAATAAAATTGAACGTATGTTTCCGGAAATTTCCCTCTTAAAGATGGAGAAAAAATACGACATCTATTGCATTAAAAATTACCACTATTTATTCCAAAAATGTCATGAAATGTGAAATTCGCTTAACCCTAGAACGCAGAACATGGGTCAAAAATGACCCAGCAGTAATTTATGTATAAATTTTTGTCTGCAATATTTGTTGCACAGTAGTTTTTCTCCGTGACATCTTCTATTGGTTTGTTTACTACATAAAAATAATGTATTTAAGTTTTTGTTTTTGTATTTATTTTTTACATTTTATTATATATATTTCTATACGTAGTATACATAACATGGGTCATTTCTGTCCCGCGGTATATTTTAGTATTAGATTACTATTATATATTAGTATTAGTATATAATACTAATAGTAATCATTATAGTAGTATTAGATTAGTTCTTTACTATAACAAATTAGTATTTGTTTTACTAAAATATTATTATATTTGTAGTAGTATTATTACTACTAGTCTTGTACTTTGAATTCGATTTTTTTAGAAATATATACTCTGAACAGACTAATCTTATTAACCATGTTATGGACCCATGGATCCATCATAAATACCCATGTTATGGAAACTAAGGTACAATTGATGTCATGCGTTTAAGGGTTAAATTCGAAATGTGAAATTTGATATACAAACTCTGAACTAAAAGGAATGGAATACGTATTTCAGATTCTCCGAAATTCTCCTTTTAGGCAGAAGGAAGGAGGAACTAATTTACTTATTTCTTGATATTCAAATCGACATTCGCTGTCTCATCATCACAGAATGTTCGAGGAGAATTACTGAACATATTTTGAACTACTCTAGATGTTGGTTTCATCATATCACATTCACTGAAAAAAGTATCCTAAGGTCAACGTCTAAAATATCTGCTAAATATGCAAAATCTTACAAATCTCTCATGTATGAAAATGAAATTTAATATACAAACCAAGTAGAAACGCAACACAGCGTTCTAGGAAATTCCACTTTCGTCTCATCTCATGAAAAACGATTGATAGTTGTATTACATAGTTAGCACTTGGCTGAAGCAATTCTTTAACCATGTCAGTTTTATTAAAATTCGTATCCTAAGAGGAGAGAAGAGTTAATATGTATTGCCAAAATTTAATATCTTCCACGCCAAGGAGATGAAACTATGTATATAAAGATTTTACTTAACGAAGTCACCATGTGGACATGCCCCAGCGTTTTCGAAAATTCTGTTTCCAAAAAAGGTTACACAACCATTTCTAAGACTTTTAGCTTGCCGTTTTGTGTTCACAAAATTACCAAAATTGCAAAGTTTTTGAAATGTCTGAAGTGAATTTTTAAAGATATTTAGGACGTGGGACATTTCTATTTTATCAACTCACTTTGAAAAAAAGAATCGTAAAAACTAGGGATATAAACTAACCATTAAAAATAACTGAACGTGTTTCTCACAGTTTCTGAATGTTACGCGTCTAAACAATTAAGGTGCAATTCGTAAAACATTAATTTTTCAACTGTATTGTATTTAATTTATTTTTAGAAAACGACAAATGTAAGAATTATTTATATTGGAGACGTGAAATTTCAAAGCTAAACTCAATTAAAAGCAAACCATTGCATATTCAGCTTTTCCGAAAATTCTGTCCTAAGAGGAGGATAGAGGATAGTGTCTACCTATTAAGATTTCTGTAGTTCATTAAGTTTGAAGTGTGTAATTTGATTTTGATTTCTTAACTAAAAATAATTGAACGTATGTTTCCGGAACTTCCCTCTTAAAGATGGAGAGAAGAGACGATTTCTATAATATTAAAATTTACCGCCATTTATTCGGAAAATGTCAGGAAATGTGAAATTCGCCTAAATTTGAAATGTGAAATTTCTTATACAAACTCTTAACTAAAAAGAATGGAATACGTATTTCAGGGCTTTCAGAATTCTGCTTTTAAGCGGAAGGGGAGGAACTAATTTACTTATTTCTCGATATTCGAATCGGCGTCCGCTGTCTCATCACCATAGAATATTCCAGGAGAATTACTGAACACATTTAGAGCTACTCTAGATGATGGTTTCATCATATCACTTTCACTGAAATGCGTCTCCTAAGGGAAGAAATCAACGTCTAAAATATTTGCTAAACATACAGAATCTTACAAATCTCTCATGTATGAAGATTAAATTTAATACAGAAACCAAGTAGATACGCAACCCAGCGTTCTAGGAAATTCCACTTCTGTCTCATCTCATGAAAAATGATTGAGAATTTTAGAACATAGTTAGCACTTGGCTGAAACAATTTTTTAACCATGTCATTTTTTAATTTTTTACCATGTTTCATTAAAATTCGTATCCTACGAGGAGAGAAGAGTTAATATATACGGCGAAAATTAAATATCTTCCAAGCCAAGGAGATGAAACTAGGTATATAAACATTTTACTTAACGAAGTCACCATTTGGACATGCCTCAGCCTTTTTGAAAATTCTGTTTCCAAAAGAGGTTACACGGCCATTCCTAAAACTTTTAACTTGCTGTTTTGTACTCACAAAATGATCAACATGGCAAAGTGTTTGAAATGTCTGAAATGAATTCTTAAATATCTTTAGCACGTGGGACATTTCTATTTTATCAACTCGCTTTGAAAAAAAGAATCGTAAAAACAGAAGATAATTTAGATTTTTAGCAAAGAATAAATAGTGGATCGTATGAAACACATTTTTGAACTTGGTCGAGTTAGGTGTCTTTTTCACTTTTCTTCGAATGAGTTACGTAACGGGCAAAGGGTGAACAAATATAACTTTCAAATATTTCCCATAAACCCATTCTACTCGTACGAAGAACGGGCTTGCATATAACAATCGTAAATAATAATAGCCATATTCTCACAAATTTATATTTATTTCCAGCAAGACTCCTGCATAACACTGTAGTGCTGTAGAATATTATATTTTACCAGTTTTGTCCGTAATGAAACCACAGTACCTACAAAATTGTTATTTCGTGTTTAAATGATATTTAAATTAATGTTTGTTACAACATTGGTAAAATTTGTAATTTTTTATTTAGTTCTGTCAGAGACTCGCACAACGAGATGAGGAACCACTGCTCTAAGGACTACCAAGAAACTTTGAATTTACACGTTCATAGGATTTGTGACGTGGGGTACTACTAAGAAAAATTTTTGAAAATTCACGAAAAGAGGAGAAATTCGGGTGAGGCTTATTTCAATAAGATACCCTTATTTCCGAAACGTAAAGGACTAGGAACTTGAAATTTGGTATTTGGATTTAAATTTAAAATAATTTAACATATATTTCAGCATTTCTTTTATATCTTAGTAATAAAGGGAAAGGAAAAACGTGAGAATAGGAATTGTTAATCATATAATAGCATGTTGGTATTTCAGAATCTCTCAAAGTTACAAACATGAAATTTGGCTTTAGGACTTCTCATTTAAAACAAAATTTCTTAAAGACAGTAAACAGGACCACCCAATATTTTTCAATTAAAATTGAAACCAGAAGTTGTAGTAGATATCTACCACTTAGTGTTTACTAGTGATTATAGTGGAGATGGATTATATTCTAGGGACGCTTAATCGAATACAAAAGTCGTGCCTATCTATTGCTCTTTGTCTATTGCTATTTGTCAGTCTTGTTCGAGAAAACGTTGCCACTCACCTCTTTTTGAAAAGGCCTGTAGTCTTACCTACAGTTAGGATTAAATCAAATAAATGTGAACTTTGTTTGGTCGATTACTATTTTCTTTTTAGGACCACAGCATTATAATTTCCTTTTGCGGTTGCAAGAATATCGTCTTTCATAACAGGGTGAGTGGTCAAGATTTCTTGAACAATACTGTACAACAATGAACGTTAATACCGGACGTGGTTGATTTCTAATAATTACGTTTGATTACAAGGTAAAAGAAGAGATAGTATTTATTTTAAGAACGCTAACTCATTTAAAAAAAAAACTTTTCTCGCTGTCTCTTATAGGTGATGTTCTATGTATATTAATTGAAACTGGAAGTCATACTGGATTACCAGGTTGTCTATCGGTCACGAGAATATTTTCAAAAGTTATGCAATCAGAAAACGATCATGAAAGTCAAGAAAAAGTCACGAAATTTTGCTTTTGGGTCACGATTCATTTCATCTGTACAAATATAAGTACAGACTGGACAATTTAGTTCTATAAAACGTCCAAGTTCTCCACCAAAAAAAGTATGTGGTTTTAGATGCTACCAAATCACAAGTAAAGCACGCTTCCATCACGTGCATGAAAATTTGGTCTAAGTTGCACTCAAATTCGTTCTTGAGAATATTATTAAATTTAATGGTCTGTTAAAGAAAAGGTCACGAAATTTCGTTTTGGAATTTTAGTGGACACCCTGTCATTTCTCATTTTATAAGAGTGTTTATAGATAGAGAAAAAGTATTCTTGAAATGCTCATTCGATTGTCGAAAACAGCTTCTTCCTATCTATTACAGCTTTTGCTCCGCAGTAATGAAACGTAAACAGAAAATTACTATATATTACCCTTTTTGGTTTACAGTATCAACGTTTAAAGCAATAATGATTGATTTCTACCACTCCTGATTTCTGATCCACAACCTCCTGGTTTATGATCCTTTACTAACGAACTATTTCGATATAATTACTCAAGCTATCAACTGCAAAAAACAGAAGTCCATTTCAATTTCGTTCAAGAGTTTCGTTCGGAGTAACGGACGGGATGGACCAAACTACTAACTGTACAATATTATTATAAATGTTACTCTGTAATCCCAATAATTAGATACATATTCCAGCAAGTTTGATTGTGATCTAGAAAAGGGTTTGGAAGAGAATAGAGTTGGGTATTACAATTATTATTATACTAAGATGTTTATATCTTGGGATCCCATTAAGTTGAAGACATGAAACGTGGTATTTGAACTGAAATTGTTGTGCTTCCAGATATATAAAGTGCAAGGCCATAGGCCGAAGAAACACGGTGGGCTTTGAGCAAAGCCCCCAGGTATTTCAACTGAAATTCAGTATACTTGCATGTATGTGAGGTGCAAGGCTGTAAGCCGAGCAAACACTTGCAGGTTTGAGATGCAAAGCGTTAGTCCATACAAATTTGTGGGTACGAGGGCCAAGCCTCCAGCGAGATGAAGGCTTGTATTGAATAAACCCAGATGAAGACCCTAAGGCGGTTCACACAATACTTTCTTAATTAATAATGAAATAGGAATTGATAGTAGATTTATACTACTTCCGGTGTTAGTAGAGAGATTGGATTGGTGACACAATTATATTCTTGGGATGCTTAATTGATTGCAGAAAACTGCGTCTTGCTATTACTTCCGTATAGAGGTTGATATCTACAAGATCCAGTTTTATTAGAGGGCAAAGGATGAAGATGAAGTGTATTATTAGTCGATTGTAGAAAATCGGTTTACGATTTCTGCTCTGCAGTGATCAACGTTAAAACCGGAAAGGGTTAATGCCTACCACCTCCGGTTTTAGTACAGGGTTAAGGATGGAGATGAGAACGGGCGGTCAGTGGATTATGGAAATCAGCATTTTGTTATCTATTACAGTTTTTCTTCCATAGCAATCAATGTTAAAAACAGGAAATAGTTAATCGCTACCACTTCCTGCTCTAGTTGTAGATTAAGAACAAAGATACTATACATTCTTTGGACGCTTAATCGATTTTCACAAATAGCTTCTAGCTTTCTACTAACGATTTTGGCTTTATAGGGATCAATCTTAAACCGGAAATCCTTGATTTCTGCCACTTCCAGTTTAAGAGTCACCTTCATTAATTCTGAAACATTTTTTCTATATAATAATGTAACACTTGGTTTAATTCCAACTAAACTAGATACATATATGTCTTACAATCTTACTTGGGAGGATAAGGAACCCCTATCATCCCTAGGAGCGGGGATGGAAGAGGAGGCATTTTAAAAATAGTTGTAATGAATGATATTCGTGTTGAATCCATAGTTTTCGGGTCAATTGCTGATATGGATAATGACTGTTTCCATGCCGTTGAAGTTCATCCCTGAAGAATCGGGACATTTTAAAAGTATTCGAAAATGACGGATATTAAAAGCGAATCCATAGTTCTCATTAGTGCTAAGACGAATAGCTGTACTTTTGATACAATTTTAAAATAAGTTAGAATGCATCTTTTGAATTTAATTAATGTAAACTTATGCATTAAGAAAAACTAGACTATTTTCCCTCCAAAGACAAATGACAAAAGAAGAAAAAGAAAAGCAAACGAAGCACAGCAGTGCCTTATCGCAGTCAGTGCTGACAACATAGTTTCGGTGTGGTTGTAGAGTTTTTATTATTATTATTATTATTAAAGTATACTTTTTGAACAGCACCACGAGGTGGGAGGGAGAGATTTCTGGCCTTTTCAACATATTCTTAAACGTTTATAAAAATTTTGTTAAGATTTTCTTATAATTTTAATTTATGATTATTTCTTATATTGCTAGTACACACAACTTGTAAGATATAAATACAACTTAATTTTGAAGAGACTCGAAAATTGTGACGCCTTTCCTTTGTTCTAGTAGCTAGCACGCGCGCTTTTCGTGCACGTAGTCACACGCTCGATTCCCAGTGGGAGTCCCTTACAAAATTTGGATTGTTACTGTGTTTGAATTTCATCATAATCTTTGAGTCCACGTCTCATAAAACCTCGATGCTAAACTTAAATAATTAACTAACTCGAAACCGATGAGAGTACAAAACTGAAAGTATTGGCAGAAAACTAGCACAAAACTTTGGAATAGAAAAAGTACCAAGTAATCAGTTGATGGGGGAGGAAAAAGATGGGAACACAAACATAATACCATAAAACACATTATTGAAATAGCAGTCAGTGATGATTATGGAGGGGCTCTTGATCCTAAAGCTTCGAAATTCCCTCTAGGATCTAGAAATTCCCAGCGTGCTCAATCTGAGTTACCAGAATTTTCACAGTACTATATTTACCCATCGTTTATTCAATTCCCCCGCCCTCGAAACTCTAAAATGAACATTACCTCCTGTCGTGCTCAATATGAATTACATGTACTTTTGCAGTACTGGTTTTCATCTCTAGTGTAATGAAATTCTTCCACGAGAAAATATGTAATCAACACTGTCAGTAACTACGTCCTCGAAATGAAATGAAATGAAATCTTTAAGTTTTACGTCCCACGGTTATGCCGATGAGGCTAAAGGAGACGGTGATGATGAGAGATGAGTGAAATGGTGGAATGAAGAAAGTGGGAGGAAACGGGAGAACACCGAGAAAACCCACGAGCACGGTGTTTGTCCACCACAAAGTTCACTTGGCGGGGGCTGGGATCGAACCCGAGACCCCAAGCACCAGAGGTGAACGCTCTACCACTGAGCCACCGCGCCCCCCTAACTACGTCCTCGACTAATATACGTACATTTACAACTACAGCTTTATTTTCGTAGTTTTTCAGCAGTTAACCAACTTAGAACTGTATTATAGTTCAAAGTAGTTATATTTCTATCATAAAGAAGAATATGTAGTCAACTTCTTAAACACTTCGCTCCTCAGGTACCCGTTCGGCGCGTGCAACAAGCAAAAACAACATGTTTGGCGTCTGACAAATGACAAAGGAGAAAAAAGAAATGCAAACAAAGCGCAGCAGTGCTTTATCGCAGTCAGTGCTGACAACATAATTTCGGTCGTCACTTACGCCAATAGACCTACAAGCGGTGTACAACAGTTATACAGTTACAATATACGTGGTGCCACGGTAGCGCTACAGGTGGAATGTGCACGAACTACAAATGAATATGTTTCTTACAAGTATCAGTCACTGTTGCACCATCTTTACATTCTGCACATCATTTCTTTTACCACTTTTTTGACCTTGATAAGCAGAAGTGCTAGGTATTCCGAGTTCACAACCATAAACTGTTTGTGTACAGAGTACGTTTCCAGTTCTTCAAATGACTGTGCGCGCGAAGAACAAGGGTGATGATCGGACAACCGTATACATGATACTAGGTTTGTGTTTCAAGTAATGAGATTAACTTCTGAAAACAAAATGTGTTACAGATATCGCTACAAAGCTTTAGTAATCTTCAAAGTATGCTACTTGAGAGCCAACACACTTCTGCAGGCGAGTTTCCCATGCTTGATTAGTTCCCTGAAAATCAACAACTGGGATAGCCTTCAGGGTACAGGGGCAAGCCACTTTGTCAATATCTAAGGTTCCCCGGTGATGTTCTTTTAGGACTTTTCTCACTCTAAGAAATAACGAAATGTCGGTGGGCCAACGTCGGGGCAGCTGGCAGGCTGAGGAATCGTTGTGATGTCAGTTTTCGTCAGATACTCGGTAACCACGAAGCAGGTGTGACGTGGTGCTTTATTATGATGTAGTTTTTAATAGGCGGCAATTTCTGGTCGCACTACGTTGACCAATCTCTTCAACCTTTTTTACACTTGCATGTACAAGGTGCCATTGACTGTTTGTCCTTCAGGCAAAAATTCCGAGTTAACCACACTTTTCTTATCGAAAAACACAATCAGCAATACTTTGATTCTCGACTTGGACCTGTGAGCTTCTTCTTGTCGAGGGGACACCGAAGTGCATTCTAAGATCCAACTTTCATCTCTAGGAAGGACATGGTCCAAAAGGTGATGGTTGTCGTCAATGGTTCCCAAAAGATCTTTCGAAAGAGTCTCATGGTGTTGCATTTGCCCTTTAATCAAACTTTCTTGCCATTTAATCAAATCTTCCTCATCTCCATACCATCGATAATGATCTTCTGAAGAACCATTTATCAATTCCTAGTGTACCATCGATGGAACGAACGCTTAGACGCCGGTCCGAGTTCAGCAACTTTCGCACATGTTGTTTGTTGTCTTCGTTTCTTGACGTGACGGGTGACCTTTATGGTTTTCGCCAGCCATTTTCTAAAGGCATGCCTTGAACATTTTGTGCAGCATTGAAACTTGAGCTAGGTATAAACTTTTACTGTTGTACGCTTAGTGAATCAATCAATCGTTGATGTGCCCGATTTCCAAGTTAAACAGAAAATTAAATTTCGTAACACTTGTCAATGCTTTGCTGCATTTTGCTCTTGCACACACTTGTTAGCAGACCTCCGCGCCGCGCGTGTTCGTTATTTAAAATATAGACCCTGAATAACTTTAATTTGTTCTCATTTATTTATTTATCAATATCAGATAAAGCTGAGAGGTCAATTTATACTGAATATGAAACAACAACAGCAATAGAAATGGAAAGGATTTGGGAAGGTATCGGTCAGGACCTGTTGGTAGGTACCATCAGAGCATTTGCCCGGTGACACTAAGGAAAACCCTGGAAAGTCCCCTCATGGATGTGTCGCAGCGGGAATCGAACCCGCGAGCTCTCGAATGCGCAACCAACTGTCTACGACTTGAGCTACTTCGCTTGGTATTACAGCTACTTAAGCTATATCTTTCTAAATTGTTGCGTTTAAGACTGAAAGCAACCTTCAAAATTTTGGTGTAAATTTACAAGCATTATACATATGTACCTATCTTTCTAAGAGTGAGCGGCTGCAGTGCAGATAATATTTTAACAATATGAAGAGATTTCACTAACCTGGAACCAATAGCGTGCAATTGCGTTTGCTACAAATCCTTAAGAAGCATGCATGACATAAAATCGGGGAGAGCGTCTACACAGATTTCAGATGTAGCATGTTACATTGGAAGACAAAGTAAAACGTGAAATTAAGGTACTTATATCAGTGAAAACATTAAGAACAAGCCCATAATTAATCATTAATTACTATAAATTTGGGTCGTGATTCAAAGCTTGGACCAGATTGTTTGAATGTGGAGTGTATACTATACTGTAAGTTCCAGTAATTTCAACCCTCTGGTCAGCGTTGCCACCTTTTGAAAATCTTATTTCTCACCTTTAACAAAAAAAACTATTATCTCAGTTAGTAGATGACTTATCAATCTAGCATACCCACGGTACTCCTCTTCATTGTCTACCACCTGGCATTATCGGTTTTAAATTACACGGCACTATTGACACTTTCCGAGTAATTGTACCTTTCCAAACTCACCTCCACTCTTCTGTTGATGGCAATACTGTTCAGCGGATCCTTTTAGACTTAGGCCCAGCGTAGACAATTCTTGCCAATATTTAATTTAATTTGTACAAAACGTTAATATCTCACACCCTGTGTGCGACAACGATGTTTGCATTTAATACATGTTTCACGTTATTTCTCAAAAAACTTTGCACACTGATTTGTCATTGTTATTTCCTTTGTCTTTACTTTCATAACTACTTCAAATGATGATAACAAATTAAGGTTATTCGATTTACAAGAAAAAGCTTTCTCTTAGGTTGGCAACACTATTCAGCCAGTGTTGCTTATCAATATACGGGCAGGTGCCATTCTTCCTGTAATTGCTTCGTAGAAAGTTTCGTTTAGATGTGTTTTTTAGTTTCTCCGTTATCACAGTTGAAAATTCTAAATTATATTATAATGGGCAACAGTTCACGACTTTATCGTCAAGTCAGCTCGGATTAACGTTCTAATGTTTGTTTATGCTCACATAAGATATACTGGAGGGGGGGTGCTTATCGCAACACGAAATTACCCTAAGCAAGGGACACTCCAATATATATACACTAAGAGCGTTCCAAGCCTATATCGCAGCTAATACTGCACGTAGAGCATTCAACAACAAACAATTGCATTACCAAATAGTATATGTATAATGCAATAAAATTAATAGCGAGACTAGTGGCATCTCGTGAATACCGCCAACGGGGGGCAACATCAAAATTTGAACACAGAAAGTGGTGTAACTCTTGGTATCGATAGAAATGACATTAAATGTCATGCAACTTTCAGAGGACAAACTTTGTCATATCCTTTCCCGTTTATCCGCTAGAGGCGTTGTTGCAGACTTGTATCTAATTACCCGTAGTAGTTCTTTATCTCAGCTAATAATGAAAAGAGAGCCGTCAAACAAACAACTGAACTACCAAATCGTATGTCTAGAATGTAATAAGAATAGTAGCGACACAAGTGGCGTATCGTGAATACCTCCAACAAGGGTAATCTGCAAAAATGTGACATAGAAAGAGGGGTTGGTAGTGTCTCCATTGAAAGAAGCGCACAATGGGAGAAACGTCGAGAGGAAACACGTTGTCGTATTTTTTCCTCGTTGGCAGCAACAAGATCGCATTACGAGGTCAAAGTCATACTACGCGAGAGTTTCTGCATGCGGAATGAAAGGGAAGAGTAAATACTGGTCTGAAACGAACGGGACGTACAATTGTATATACGCGGAATCACACCGTGTCAATGGCGACAACAATTGCGTCAGCAAGGTACTAAGACGGGGGAGGGTACATATTGTAACAGTAAGCAGAGGTACATTTGCTGCTGTTGAATGAAGCTCTAAATAGGGAACCAACGACATACGCAATATTTTAGGAGAGTGGTTTCGATGGCTGCGACAGAAGCTCAGTAGATGGGGAGAACTATGATGAGGGACAATGTACAATGCTATAACAAACGGAAGAAGAAACTATTGGTTAAAACGAAGAAAGACGAACCGAATGTGCTGTTGCCAAAGCATGGAACATAACAAGGGGACAGAAAGCTTAGGCGTTACAATCAAGCCATTGGAGAAAAATGAGTAAAGAGCTAAAGAAACAGCTTACCTTCTGCGAAGTGTAGTCGACCCCCAATGACTTTCACAAATGTTCAAAGTGATGAACCTGAACAGCAATATAGCAAATTATTCGCTGTGCCCTCCCCCCGTCTTGGTCGGGCGGAGGAAACTGTGGATTGGAAGCTCTTCCGATCCAGCGTTGCGGAACATTTAACTCTTCTCTACACATGGCAGCATTATGACGTATATGGAGCGGTACGTTTTCGAATAGCAGCTGTAGATGTTAGCAGTAGAAAATGGATCGATCTTGAACATATTAAAACTTACCTGCTCAACTCAGGAGCATCTGGGAAATTGAGCGCCTTACACCGTGAACCCACGGTCTTTTACGACCTCCATTTTAGGGGTGAATGTGTTCCCTTTTATGAGCACTTTTTAGGGGGGTGTACTCGTTCCCATTTATGAGCATATTTTTAGGGGTGAACTCGTTCCCTTTTATGAACATATTTTTCAACCCCTATTTGAAGATAGCAGAGATTACGAAGACATAGGAACTCTTTCCATCCTCTATTTTAACATAATGAACATAGCAGAGAACAGGGGTGTACTCGCTTCACACAGCAGAGCGGTTTCCACCCCTATTTGAAACATAGCAGACATTATATAACACTTCGTTCCCTTTTATGAGCATATTTTTCAACCCCTACGAAAACATAGCAGGTGTGTATTCATTCCAAAACCTATTTGAACATTTTATCATAGCAGAGAATACATGGAGACTATGAACACATAGCATAGCAGATTCATTTCCACCCCTAATTGAACATAGCATAGATTTAGACTCATTCCCTTTTATGAGCATATTTTCCAACCCCTATTTGAACATAGCAGAAATTACATAAGACTACGGGGGTGTATTCAACGCCTATTTTAACATAATGAACATAGCAGAGAATATGAAACATAACAGGGGTGCACTCGTTTCACACAGCAGAGCGGATTCCACCCCTATTTGAAACATAGCAGAAATTATATAACACTTCGTTCCCTTTTATGAGCACTTTTTCAACCCCTATTTTATAGCAGACATAAGACTACGGGGTTATACTCGTAATTACGAACACATACTAGAGCAGATCACCCTTATGACTCATTTTTCAACCCTTATTTTACCATAACGAAATATAGCAAAGATTTAGAGGTGTATTCGTTCTCTTTTTATGACTTATTTTCCAACTTCTATTCGAGTTGAGTTGTTGAGTTGTGTTCAGTTTAGCGTCCCGTTCAGCAGCGAGGCTATATGAGACGTGGACCTACTGATTAACGTGGAATCCGAACCACATGAGCTCCCGCCGGGAATCGAACCCGGGTCTCCCACGCCAAAGGCGCGTACGCTAACCGCTTAGCCACGAAGGAGCTCCTACTTCTATTCGAACTTAGCAGAGAATACTTAAAAAAATAACATAACAGGGGTGTACTCGTTTCAACCCCTATTGCAAAGATTCTTTTAAGGAGTGAACTTGTTCTAACCTATATTTGAACATAGCAGAGATTACTTTCTTTTACGGGCGTAACAACCCTCAACCCTCCTCCTTTCTGATCCAGGGCTTGGGACCGGCAATGGCGGAGTTTAAAAAAAATAACATCATCATACTCTCATAAATGAATAAAGCATAATATCAATAGTGGTAAGTGAGAATTTGTTTAAGAAATCGTGCAGTGAATAACCAGATGCACGACATGCTAGATATAAAAAACAGTAATGTCCAAAAATTGAGATAGATCACCTTGAATACTATTATTACATGTATAATACAAACAGTTTCGTTTTGAAAACCTTATATGATGTTATATATAAGGAGGTATACCATACCTATCGAAATACTCTCCCACACACATACTAGATATATAAACAGCAAACCAATGTTCCCCAGGCTTATCACTAGAATCAGTATTTATAATTATGGCGGCTGGAAATGTATGAAAAACAAAGGTAACTCATCTGCAGCATATACACCAATAAAATGATCTTTAGGTAAATTTTGTTGTAATGCTTCATAAAGTTTAATTGTATTTAACATTTTTTAATTAATATATATTTTTCTTTGGAAATCAATTTCTAATTCTGAAGAGAATTCACCATAAATAATTGCTGTTACAGGAGATGGCAGTGCTTCTTTAAAATGAATCTCTAAACGTACACTTCCTTGCCGTTGTGGACTAGTATGAAATGCAGCACTTGCGGTAGAATCGGGAGTTAAATCAAACAGCAGAAGAGTATGACCACTAGGATATTCGGCAAGTGAAATATCATTACCTTGATTAGAATAATAAATACCACAACCTGTAAATAATGTAGAATATGCTTGTATATATAGCTTATTATTAAAATCAGGTTGTAATGCTTTGGATTTGACAGGCAATCCACCAACATACAATGTAAAAAACGACATACTAAAATGTTTAAAATTGAACGGATTTGTCTGATAAGTACCATTGAAAGCAGCATTAGTAACAAAACCGATAAAAATACGTTTAGGCACTATGCCTGAAAACAGATCTGGAAGTGTACTAACCATAATTCTTTGTGGCAGAGTTTCTGTCTTAACCTGCACTTTTGTTAGAGGATACTTTATTCTAAATTTAGGATTTTGTAATACTTTATTTTGTGCTATTTTAGCTGCTGGTGATACATCAACCTTTTTTTACAAGCAATGTTGCATCTGTAATTACAACTTTTCCATCAGCATCTGCGTCAACCATTAGACAAAATGTAGGTTTAGCTGGAATTAGTTTAATACGGAATTGTACACCATTCAGTAAAAATTTCTCCTGATTGAAAATATCAGCATGAATATAGCCCAATAATTCAAATGACTGACTTAAAGTAGTGAGAAGAAAACGTTGTTTAAATCCTAAATTACCATCGGTCACACTGTCCATATGCCCTGCAGAATCTTTAAACCACATTGATGTTTGAAGATGCGTTGTTTTAGCATTAGCATTATAATTTAGTAGTTTTTCAATATACGATCGATATGGATATGTATGTGAAGAGTAGAAAATAAGTTGATTATTCAAATATAATTGCACTTCACTGAACATTGCATTGAGAAAATCATTTACATGCCCAATTTCCTTATCGGCAGAAGTTAAATTAGAACCATCTGATTTGGTAATTTTACCTTTAATATATAACATTGTGTGCGGTAAGTCCATATAGTCATCCCCATGACCGGGGATAACAAATTCTATTGGTGCATTATCAGATATTGAAGCCACAGGCTTATACGGAACTATTTCTTTACGTATAATAATGGTTTGAATGGGTAAACCAGCAAATAAATCTAATTCTGATTTCATACACTCACACTGCATTTTTCTCTTTTTCTTACTATTAATATTCACACATGGTAAAATTTACAATACTGTGTTACGTCTACGAAAATGTAATTTTACACATACACTGCCATATTGGAAAGGAAGTGGATTACCTGTATTATCTCTTAAATCGATAATAATTTGAACGAATTGTTTACGTTGCACGGGCACATAATGAGGATTGTCAAAAATATGTACATTATTAATACCATGCTCTGTAATATTTGTATTTATAATACGTAACAATGGTGCTATGGTGTCATCTACCATTTGTGGTTCTACAATATCACTGTAAATATACGTAAGTGTAGGTAGCGCTTTTTGTAAATCAGGTGGATAACGGACATGATGAACAACTGCAATACCTTCCTGTTGAGTATGATCATACCCTAGTATTCTGGCTAGTTCAGGAGATAGGCGTACTTCTATATGCTTCTCTTGATCTTTTATTACTCTATTAACCTCAATTCGTTTTACAGATGCTTCGACTTTTAATTGTAGATTTAATATATCATTTTTATGATTAATTTGAGATAGAATATCATCAACATGATAATAGTGGCCTATTAAGATTTGAGTTATCTTCCAGTTTTTTGTATTCATGAGGCGGTAATATATATTATTTGTATGTTTGGAAACATTCTGAAATGAACTTTTATAATGTAATTCAACAACAGCTGTTTCCTACACTCCCTTCTCCAGTACAATAGGATGATATAATTTAGTAGTGTAACAAGCAAGAGCATTTTGAGGAAAATATTCCATAGAACTATTGCTAGGAAGTTAGTTCACTTTGCTATCACTTTGCTCCATAATCAATCAAAAATATTTTTGGATCTTTTTATCCTCTTCACACCACAACCAAAATGAACTTTCTTTCTTTTTCTTCCAGATCCTACCAACACCTGATTTAATTTATTTTGAACTTTGTTTTTTAAATTTGTTTTAGCTTCTTGCCATCGATCATGCAAAGACTCTTCAATAGGTCTATTATTTACTACTACATATCCTGCTACATTAATTCCTGTACGTACCAATTCTTTACCAACAGTTTTTGCACTTTGTTTTAATAAAGGAAATACAGTACGGAATAAACCTCCTAGAAAACTACCAATGTTATAACCTTCTTGATATGCTGTACCCTTATACACGTTATAACCACCTCCTGCTTGATGCGTGTAGTATTTAAAGTACGGACCATTCATATTTCTTTCAATATGCTCAAAAATATCAATATATTACAATAGAATATTAGTATTATTGCTTATAAGTACACCATTTACGTTTACGGGGTGGAGGACCATCCTCTTCGTTCTCATCATCATCCTCTTCATCCTCTGTGAGTTTTCTAATATAATCTATTCGTTGAGGATTACCAATGTACTCTAAGGGTATATTGGCTTTTGCTAATAATGTAGCAAAAGGTTTCCAACCGGCAACTGAAATATTTTTCTTACGACATCTTACAAAATCGGATATCAAATCCACTATATTTGCACCTGGAATTAATTTATTATTAATATTCACATTTCCATTAACTTCTCATTGAATATTTGTATTTTGTTTCAATTTACGTAATAAAGGCCTTGCTTTACGTTTACAAATTTCAGGGAGAGTAGGTGTTATTTCTTCATCATCCACCTTCTCATCTTCTTCCTCCTCCTCTTTGTCAATAGTAGTAGTAGTAGTAGTTGCCGTTGTTGTAACTGCTGCCGGTTTTTGAATTATATTAAAATATTTTTATATAAGACTTCTCTATATCTTATCCATTTTTCTTCTGCATTTAAACTTTTATTATTTAAAATCTCTTTTATTTCATCATCAATATTAGATATCGTTTGATAATGATGTAATTTTTCTGGTGAGATTAAAATAAGTTTTTGTGCGTTTTGCATAATTATTTAATTAAACTAGATAGTATACCTCTTAAAATAGGTGCAAGCTATGCAGTAAGAAAACCACCTTTTTGTATAATTATTCGTTTTTAATTTTGTTTTAATGACGGACCTTTTTCACCAAATATCTCAGTTCCTTTTTATATTTTTTAATTATTTATTTATCTCTGTTTTATTTAATGGAATATTTCCCTGTAATACGTTATAGGAACATTCGCGAATAGAGCGAATTAAATGGGGATCTGCATTTTGTAAAATTGCCTTACGTGCTTTCGGTTTTGACTTTGCTAAAAGTTTTAACAAATGTGAATTTTCCTTACTAATTATTTTTACGGCTATTAAAGCACAAATAGTTGTTAGAATATAAACTATATTACAGTTATTTTTTACAGGCACATAAACATAATTAAAAGAATCTGTTGGAAAGATATTTGTTCTAACTCGCTGCTCATCAGGAGTATTTTGTTTTAAATCAAAAGTAAATAACCATGTGCAATTCGAGTTGCATCTTGATATGCTTCTTGAATAAATTTTGTATGACCAGGATACAATTGTCGTGCGAGATAATTAATTTGAGCTCGGTCTCTAGGATTTCTATAACAAACAATATAATGACAATTTAACGAAATATCCCGCATTCCTTTTTGTTGATGAAAAATATTCTGTGTTATAAATATTACACTTATATTTCTATGATGGCTACCCTTAGTAAAATATCTACAATCCGATGGTCACACTCGCGCATTAAATCATCAATAATTACAAGATGTGGACCTTCGTGTGCTTGAAATTCATTATTTTGAGGTAAACCTTCTTTAAACGTGCAGTCTGAAACAGTATCATACAACGGCTGCTTTTCACCATAACACCATACAATATTTTTAAATAACTTACTGTAATGGTCAAGAAATGTTTTAACAAAATATGACTTTCCACAGCCTGTACGACTTGCTACCATACAGTAAACGGAATTTTCCACTTCATATTTTTTTCTCTCTCTCTACTGCAGATATATCACATTTATTTTAAATAACGTTTTAAATATTTTGCTTTCTTTTCTCCTTTACATAGAAAACAGCGTTTGTTGGCGAACAAATTTGATTTAATATACTTTTTACTTGTGATACTGATAGACCTCGTGATGATGATGACAATTTAACTAAGCAACGAAAATTTACTGTGTTGCTTGAATTTAAAATATAAAATTCACCTTTTGAAATTATACAATCTACAAGAAATACTTGTGACGACATGCTTCACCTATAAATTCTTGACTTTTCTTTTTCTACAATATAGTATGCTTTAAATCAATCCAAGAATTTTCACTTTTTCTCAGACCTAACCATTTTACATAGGCCTTATCATTTTTCTTTCGCAAAACTTTTTCAATTAAATATGTTTTTGGAAATTTCGTTAATTGTAATTCGTGTCCGTAAAATCTTCCTTCAATAGGTTTATTATTTGAGTCTACTAAGTGATATGTTGGAGGATTAGTGAAGAAAACTTTAGCTATTCGAAAACTTACTGTACCCCAATTGCGTGTAAAGCCTCTATCAAAACCAGGACGCTTAAGTTTACCAATTCTTACATATTCACCTACCTTAAATTTACTTTTTCTTTTTATCACAGAAAACGTTTTGCAATGGATGTTTTTCATTAGATGTTTTTCAGTTTATATTTTAATAGCGTCGATAGGTTTCATTTTAATAGTGGAATGAATGGTGATATTATATTTATGTAGTAATTCAGGCAGAATGCCAATCCATTTATAATTTCCTTGCACTGGAAATTGTCTCCACATTAAATTACGTAATATTGTATTAAATCTTTCAACAATACTTGCTTTCACATCAGTGTACGTGGAATAATGTTTAATGTTATTTTGGTTCATCGCCTTCTGAAACTCTGAATTATAAAATTCTCGACCCCTGTCAGTTTGTAAAAATTTGGGGCTTTTGTTTGATTTCCTCAGTACAGTTATAAATGCTTGTGTAATTTCTTTCCAAGTTTTATTTTTCACAGGAATAGCCCAAGCATATTTAGAGAATGTGTCTATCACAGTTAATAAATATTTGAAATTTCGATTAATGTTTGCTAGACCTTTCAATTTTCCACTATTCATTTGAACTAAATCAGCTTGCCATAGATCATGAATTCCTTTCGTTATAACGGGTATTCGAGGATAGTTTCGTCTTGCACCTTTATGTAATTCTGCAACTATTTGTTCTCGAACTGATTGTGCCATATATTTTTCTGTTTATCAACACTATATATACAAAAACTAAAATATCATATTTACAATATACAAATCTCACATGTTAAATCTTTATTATGATACCCCCAAGGAACGGTATGTATAATACAATTTAAAATTTTTCTTTTGTCATCATACGGATCTAACGCTAATTTTGTTAGCTGATTTGTTGTTAAATTGTGATATTTGCTTTTAATTTCAAATTATATTTTATCAATCGTTTCGTTTTGAAATAGACATGATTTATAATCGTCAAACGTAATTTGTTCTTTAACTACATTTTTCTTGATCCCTTTACATTTTTTCAATTCTTTATTTTCATCAGTTTTTATTGCATAATTTTTTGCTCGTAAACCAACATATTCAATGATAGGAACTCCACTTAATTCATCTTTCATTTTACCCAAAACGTGTTTATTTTTTGTGTTATGTAAAGCATGATTTTCTGCATAATTAGAAGTATCAAAATACTCGTTCGTGTCTTTTATATCTTTATACATATCGTCGTTTTTAATGTAGTAAATATAAGAGTCAGTATCCATGTAAGTAATACTAATTTTATCTCCATATCGAGGTTTCATTATATTGTAATGGAATTCATACATTGCTAATTTTGATAATTCTAAAACTGTAGCTCCTACATAGATCGGTTTATTTAGAGTTACAGATTTTTTTAACATATGGAATAATACAAGATTATCTCCTAATTTTACCCAATTTTGAAACTGATCTTGCGCTACTAATTTTTTACACTTTTTTCATTATTAATTAATTTTATATCAATGCGTTTTCGTACATTCTCCATTGTCTTTCCGTATAGAGAATTATTTAGTAACTTATAGAAATCTTTTTAAAATTCAATTGTAGCATTTGCGCGACGCTGAGTATTTTCTTGTATATAAGATGCGAGCCATTTAGATTAACGAAACCATAATATTTTATGTACTTTTAACAGTATTAAACCTTGTTTTAGATAAAATTGTAATACTCTATAATGCAAGATATAATTCGATTTCGATTTAAGTGTTAATAGTAATTTTTAATATTTACCATTCGGTGGAACTTCATTAGTGCGAGCACACGAAAAATCAGAATGGTATTCGTGTAAATAATTTGGATACTCTAAGTCCACTTCTAGAAAAAGAAACACTCACTATCGGTGGGCCAATTGATAATTTTATGTTTGTCTTGCCAATTATCAATTTTGTCCTCCCACCAAAAACCACCATATGGTAAATAATCAATCATTGATAGTCCGTACAGATTGTTCATGTCAATATAGAGTAAATAAGATTTTTCTTTTTCCGCATCAAAATCATGTATGTAGGGATTATTAGCTTTGGCATACCTTAATACAGCTTGTGTGATACCTCCACGAATCGATTTTTCGACAAACATACATATTGATATCTGATAAAAGTTCAAGTTCAATTTTTGTTTTATATAACATGGCTTGCCATGCCAAACCAGGTGCAGTAAAACAATTAATTGGATCAATACTAAAAGCATTTAAGCACGTCTTTCGAAAATTTTCCAATACATCTGCTGTGAGAAGTACATCGCATTTTAAATATAGATCATGGTGGTCCCCTAAATTTTCACACTTAAACACACGCGAAATCAGTTTTGCATATTGATAGTCGGTCTCGGAAATTTGTGTTCCATTCAATTTCCTATTAAATACCTCTCTTTCAGGAAATTCACTTTCTTTAAATATATTTAAATTTGTTATGTATTCATAAAAAACAATTTCCTTACGGAGAATTAAAGGAAACTTATCATCGGAAAAATATTGCTTTGTATATACGAATTGCTCAGGTTTTAATTTTGACACCAAATTTTCGAGACTGTATTGAAGAAATTTATATAAGTCTGCAAAACGTAACTCGACAGGTCTACCATTAAAATTAAAATGTTTAAAGAATGTGATGTATTTCTCAGTGCTTTCAGCAATTACAGATATATTGCCAGGTGTGCAACCTAGTTCTTTCACAAATAAATGTGCATGATAGGCAAATAAATTATGGAAGAATACAGGGATAAAATTACTCTGACGTTTAATTTGCAAATTGCAATTATTGCACACCGTGGCAATATATTCCCCAGTTAAGTGGTTATGGTTTTTAACTTTTCTATTGTTACTCATATATTTACTATCGCAAACAGACCAAGGTATATTCATCAAGGTATTATTTTTCAACCAAACTAATATTAAAAGCTAAGCAACCCTATGTCCTATGGAACGCGGAGGTCTAATGCTCCGTTCACAAGAGCTCTCCATCGATTTCTATCCTTCAACAATTGGACCTAGCTTGTACGTTGTATTCCTATTTCTGCGAGATCTATCTTAATATTGAACTCCCATCTGCGCCTATGTCTCTCTTATGGTCCTTTTGCGAATAGTCTTCCAGTTCAGACTTTGAAAGCGTTTCTACTTTCTTCCATCCTGGTTACATGATATGCCCACCTGAGCCTCCTAGATTCGGTGACCCTAGCAATGTTTTGTAAACAGTGCAAATTGTGTAATTTATATTTATGAAATTTCTAACATACGTGATTAGTAATCCAATAATGCACTGGCATTTTTAAATACATTCACAAATTTAGCTTTAAATGTTAATTAAAGAGCAAATCAAACCCTTCATTTTATATATGGCTCATTTTCTTTGCTAAATTCTAAAAAATTGGATCAGAATTTAGGTCAACGTAAACGATTAAGTTTCATTTAGTTCGTATTTTCTCCTTCTAACTTACACTCCTTAAGAAAATAAATCTGATTTACGAAATTTCTATAAGTGAAAATCGATTCTTTGGATTGCTTAAGAAAACATAAATAGAAAGCAAATTGAATGTGATAAGAAAGACTTAAAATCATTTATTCTCATTCATCAATTGAATGTCATTTGCAAATATTTTTTTTTCAAATATGAGCACTTACTGTGTTAAAGGTTGACTTTACTTGTGTGTGTTTATCATGATATGTCATGATTTTACTATGATATATTAAGCGTATAACAAAATACTATTTCCATGAAATTCATTTAGATCAAACATATAAAAGACGACATATAATACTTCCGGTTAAAAAGTGGATACCGAGGCTTTTGATATTTTACTCCTCATATATTTATAATAGAGTATATAATGAGTATAACTTTCCATTTATAAGAGATTAAATAGGAAAATAACAAATTATTTGAACTGTGATTGGATTTCCTTAATGTTACACATGATTGTTTCAGACGTTCATTTAATTTTACCAAGAAAACAAATATATTGCGCATAATAAACTACGGCATTTCCATTAGAGACATAAAACTTCCACCAACACATAATGTGAAGATGCCTCCAAATGAGACTGAATTAAGTAAAACGTAAGTGCTAATTAAATTGATTTCCACAGCAAGTACTTTCAATTCATTTATCACTTGCAATTTATTTTCACTGATTAACTTTCAACATTGTAGTTCAGAGAGGGCGAGGGGTAATGCAAATCTTAGCCACGACCAACTGACCCACCACACGTCGTAACCCACGACCCACCCTGGCCCATCCTGGTTTACGACTCATCCTTACCCACTCTGACGCACCACCCATCATAAACCACTCTCACCCACTGTAACCACAGAACCAACAAAACCCATTGTCATCAAATCTGAAGCATGATTCACACTCTCTTATCTACTTATTAAAGAGTTTAAACTTGTAATACATCAAGGCTATGAAATTATCACTAATTTGAGTTTGAATTTCTACGATCAATCGCTCAAGCACCGCTCTATTATAACAAGAGTGGGTGGTGCCTTTCTAACATAAATAAAATAAAGCGTTTGTGTTTCTATCTATCTGTCTGTGTGCGGCCTGTGGACCAAACGAGAGGACAGAAAGTTTCCAAAATTTTTCACGGGTATCTTCGACTAGGTCCCAGATCAAGTCAAAGATTGTTTTTTTTTAATTTCGAACTAGTGTGGTCACAAGGAGACGTATAATGGGACCGGCCCGGGAACCACACAAGTTGACTGAGAGTTCCCAAATGTCGGTCACAGATACCTTGGTCCAGGCCCCAGACCAAGACGAAGCGATTTTCAAGAAAATTCTAACAAAGGGGGTCTCAAGGGGACCTTTACCGTTACATGTAAATGTAATAGAAGCTGACCTATATTGTCGCGGTCGCTGAGATCAATGGCGTAACTCCGATCGCATTAACTTCCAAACTTACACTATTCGTCTACGGACCGGGGTCATCGGGGTTGGAGGGATACCTAAGCGTAAACGTAATGCAAAATAACCTATTATAGTGTCAAATCCATAGTTTCCCGGTCGCTTGGTTCATAATCCATAATTTTCAGTTTCGTCGACCATTGTATGCCAGCCTTGAGTCATCAGAAGTGGGCATTTCCGAGACATGTAAAAATACCGATGTTAATGTCAAATCCTTATTTTTCAGGGTCACTGTGCTCAATGGTAAAACTCAAGACCGAGTTTACTTTCACATTTAGCCCCCAACAGCTAAGTAACGGGGTCATTATAAAAAGATGATCACGAAACATGTGAAAATAATCCACGATGACAGATATTAGTGTCAGACCCATAGTTTTCGAGGTCGCTGAGATCAATGATGATATTTTCTTTAGCGACGATTTTCAAATCCAGCCATCATTTTATGCTGGGTGGGTGTCCCGGAGAGTGAAGATTTGCTAGAGATGTAAAAATTATTCAAAAGGACCGATATTACTGTCAAATCCATATTTTTCGCTGTTGCCGAGATAAATGGTGATACAATTACTGCATGGACTTCGAAATACAGCCCCTATTGCCTGGGGTCCAGAGGCGTTGTTTTTTTTCAACTGGAACCAGAGGATCATAGGGGAGTTTGCCGGGATGTGCAAAAGTAGTAAAAAATGACCAATATTTGTGTCGAATCTATACTTATCGGGACTGTTCAGATCTATAGTGACACTTCATATAGTGTTTACGTCCAAATTCTGCCCCCATCACCCTTCTCAATGGAAACACATGTACATTTTTGGATATATATTCACACAAAATATATTCAATTTTAGAAATGTTTCATAACTGTTCTTCTCTTCTTCAGTTTGTTTGCATTGATATTTTAAACGTTCCATGCGAAGAACGGGCATAGCAGCTAGTACGAGATGGTAAAGTGTTTGTCATGAACAAAATTACGATGTATTCAATTGTATAGATAATTATTATAATTATCATTGATAATTATTTTTATGTTGGATTATAGGCACTTTTCAGTAGAAAAAAAGAATAAAATTTAAAAGTTCCAAATCAAGGTAAAGTAGACCAACGTAAGGGAAATTGAAAAAAAATCCGATTTAAGTAAGCGTACGGTACAAACTTAAAATTTCTATGTAATTAAGCTTAGAGTACAAATTGTATGTCTCTTTTCATCACAACTTGATTTCCTTGTGCTCTGAACGCTAAACATAATAGAAAGCTTCAGCAATTGTTATAATAGAAAGCAGTGGATATATATATTGCGAAGCACCATTCTTCGTTTCTCAATTAATATGGTTCGTTTTCGACCATTTTCTAAAAATCAGCTAAGTACCTATTTCCCATACATAGAAAATCCACCCACATAAAAGAGATTTTTAAAAAAATGTTAGGACACGTTCTGTTCATTTTTAGCTCCCTAAATTGATGTCGAGTTTCCTGTTGAGCCGAATTTGATAAATAGCTCCCTCGTTCAGCTAGTTTTAACTCGTTTTGAAATCATGATCTGCTTATACTGGAAAGCGAAAGCAATGAGAAATGTAAGCAGTAATGTGGAATACTTTAAGTGCTACTCACGAAAGGTTTACATTTTGTCTCGTATTTTTAGGGCATCTCCAGGGGGAATTTTAGGGTATCTCTTCTCGTCTCGGTAGAAACACGACCAGAGATTTTCATAACGAGACAACGTCAAATGCCGTGAGCACCGGCGTCATTAACTTGTTCCGCCACCAACGGTTTTCGAGATGGTTTCTTTAGCATTGTTTTGTGCAATCTTGTACGCTTAATCCCACATTTTGTGCGTCGTTAACAACACTAAACCCGTGTCGAGTAGTTTCAACATGTTTTTCAGGAGTCCTATAACTTTTATCAATTTTTCGCTCGATCCTGAATACGTGCTCCTCCTGAACTGAAACCTAGAAAATCGTGACAAATCTCCTTGCCTCCTGAAGATTTCTTGATGACCGAGATTGACAGTCAAGTAATTTTTAGTACTAAGATACAAACCGCTTATATTTCATGTTTATACACGGTGCTATAATAATAATTAGTTATAGTAGTAGTAGTATTATCATTGATAATTATATTGTCTATGTAGGATACCTGAAGAGAGAAGTAGTAGGAACTACACAAAGGAATTGACTCGAATTGGCTCGTTTCTCCTCCACTCGACTCGAAACTCGATACGAATTAGAATCGAGTTGTGGGAAATTTTTCGAACCGAGTTTTCGAATCGAGCTCGAATTTTAAAGACAACTAGCTCGAACTCTCTCGTGCCCATCCCTATATGGGAAGTAGTTACCCGCTTTCATTCGTCACGACGAGTTGTGTACTGTATGTGTGCAAACGCTTGAAACACCCTACCCCTGAAACTTGTATTAAGTAGCATGTACCGGAACTGGCTGACCGTGTGTGCAATCGTTGCTGAATGTGTGCAATCGTTGAAATAACTCACCTCCGTAAAATGTATTAGTTTGCCGGAAGTACTTGGCGGAAGTGAGTAATACACCCACTGACCGCTTGTGTTGTTCAACACGAGTATATTGATATATACGTTCCATCTGTGCAAAAGATAGAAATACCAAAATACTGAAAACTGTATTAGGTGCCATGTACCGGAAGTGGTCGACAAGAAGTAACCAATTTTGATACCGATCGCTTTCATTCGTCAAAGTAAATTGTTTAATAATTATGTTGCACGTCTGCATTCGTTGATAATTCCTCACCTTCAGAAAACGTGTTAGGTATTGTGTACCGGAAATAGTTACCTGGAAGTGAGCTGCTCAGATACCGATCGCTTTTCTTTGTCAGCACGGGTTAATTGATATAAGCATATACGTTTTGCGTTCGCAAAAGCTAGAAACACCCCAACCCCTGGAAACTGCATTAGGTAGTATGTACCGGAAGTGGTTGGCCGCAAGTGACCACTTCCGGTATCGACCACTTTGTTTAGTCAAACCAAATTGATAGATATAAATGTTTCATGTTTGTAGTGATTGGGAACACTCCATCCCCAGAAACTGTATTATTCCCAATTACTCCCGAATTTTGAGACTTTTCTAATGATAGGATCTGTTCTCCTAATCACTGTTGGCAGTTGCCTAATTTTGTCGGCAGTTGCTGGTTTTCTCGGCCATTATTTTAGTTGTCAATGTTTTGTCCTAAATTGTAAGCATGACGGGCACATAGCTCTTTCGAGGGGATAGAACCATAAACTTAATATATTTACAAAATACTGAGTTTCATAGTTTTCTTCCCAGGGGGCGAAGGATGATAGTTATCCAAGATTCCTTATAAGTACCTTATATGAAATGAAGTGGATAACACAATATACCTAGGTACACCCATCTTCTTATCTTCAGTTTTGATTGCTGATATAAATTGCAATTAACAATTACAAGTTTCAATTATCGGTTGCAATTAACAATTAAATGTTTCTATTGCATCCTTTGCGATTGCCAATTAACAACTAAAAGTTACAATTGTCTGGTGACCAATTAACAATTAACAATTGACGAAAATACCGTTACAAATTTTATGAGTGAATTCTAATGCAATTGAAATTAATTGTCAATTACAAATTGAAATCAATTGTAATTAATTTTTACAGCAATTACTTACAATTGATTGATCAATTATAATTGGTTTCAATTGATTTTGCCCAACACTGTTATTAATAACGTTTTCAGAATTAAGTTCTTTGAAGAACATTTCCCTGTAACGTTCTTTTTATTTGCTCAAAAATTGCCAACTTCCGTAGAATTCAGCAATAAAAATGTTAATATACGTTGTCCTCTTAATCTGAGTTACGATATTACTATAGCAGACTCTTATAAAAATTTATTGTCTTTTATGTTTACTATACTGCAACATGCGTAGTTCGCAATAATGGATAAAATGTATCATAATGGAAAATTTTGTTTTAGATGCACATTTTAAATATATAAGAAGATGTTGTAACTTTATTGGAAGAGAAAAGTCAAACTTTATGTTGTGATTGCAAAGCTTTGAAACTATTTGTATCGCAGTTTATATCAAATAGTGCTACTGTTTTGGTATTTCCATGATAGTCAAATAATGCACGATATTTAAGTGTTTTCAAGTTATTCTTAGTTCTTATTATTTTGAAGTATTGTGGGAATAGCAGTATTGTATTTTCATCTTTCTTTGCTTTCTTACCAAAATAATGTTCCAGACGACTATATTAACATTGCAGATGAGTGTTATTGTAGTTTGTAGCAAATGATACACAAGTGCTCCAAATTCCTCACCAATAATAATAGTTATTAGAGAAAATTGCTTCAAAAGTGTAGCACTGAATCTCCCATAAGGAAAATGAATTTTTGTTATTACGCCCCGCAAGAGGCCTAAAGAATGACTTTCTCTTATTTACTGTTAAAATTTGAAAACTTCAAGTATTTTCTTTTTGAAAAAGAATGCAAAATTGCACATTAATAGTGTTAAAACTTCATCTTCTTCCAAAGCTGACGAAAATTACACGAATCATGGAACTAACTAGGGGTACAAAAATTGCCAAAATATAAACGTAAGCAATACGTTGTACCACGTGTTTGGTTTTTTGGCCCATTTTATCCCCTTTGATGAGATCCTATTACCTTATATGATTACAGGGGTCTATTTCCTATCATAAGACATGGGTATATTGTTGCACCCTTCTTAAAATTTGGCAAGGGGTACACCCCTTCAATTATGGAAATTGTCTAATTTAAGCATAGTGCAGGACTTCAATATCATTTGGGTGGTCCTATTGCCAATTTTTTTAGTACAACCACGTGTTCGGTTATTGACTCAATTTATCCTATTTGATAAGGTTATAAGGTATGGACGGGTATCTCCTTTCAATCTGGTAGGACCCTTTGGGTGTAGTACGGTCACGTGATCGATGATTTGGTTTTGATGCGCGACGGGGTCCCTGGTCAATGTTCTCTAGGAATTAGGTGGAAACTTTGCCCAGGGTTCTCGTCTTATATCGCACAGTTCTTTAGGAGAATCTGATAACGTTGTATGTATCATATTGATGGAATGAACAATAAAACACATAGATAAGCATAAATTGTATTTTAGTCATTTTTCTGGTTTCTTCTTATTCTTTATTGTTACACTAAGATATTGACAATGTTTGTATATTGAGCTGGGTTTCTTCATTAGTCCGCATCCTCTTCTTGATTGTGATGATTTGTTTCCATGTTTTGCAGCATAGCACCCGTTTGCAAAGCTTCGTATTGTGAATTGTGTAAAAAGAACGAGGAAAAAGATGATTAGGATAGAAATAGATGATGATTAAACAAATACACTTTCAATGATAAATATGATAAAATTACCTGGAAGGTATATTGCAGTAGTCTACGATCAATAACCGTGGGTACTGTTGTGAACTTTACAGCACAAATTAAAATAAGCATAATAGCCACATACGGATGAACCAAGACTTTGCATTTGGCAATTATTATATTTATAGTACATACAATGAAGTTTTAAGAAAGCAACATGTTGTGGTAAATAAGGAGGAAGTCCATAGTGGTCAAAATATTCTCCAACACCGCGATTATCCATATAAATTGCAATCTAATGGCTTCCTAGTTTAGTAGATGGATCTGTATTTTCAATGATTGCCAGAGGAAGAGAAATCCGTGAGGGCAACTCATCGATTGTAAATACCCCGGTAAAATGATTTCTGAAAAATGGACTACCGTTTAAAGCACTAGCTAATTGTAATGTATTCAATATCGTGAATGGAAACGATAATAACGTATGCGTACCTTGTAATTTAAAAGTCCAGGATAATGTTGCGCTGGTGGTCGATCTCTAGGAGTGAGGAAAACTCCCCATACAGAATAGTAGAGAGGGGACACTTGGGCCAGTTTTTTTCCTACTGCGCACGCGCAAACCCTGCACGCTGATTGGCTGGCGCAGGTCACGTAACCCCGCCCCCGGCCACGCCCCTTAACGCTGATTGGCTGGCCCCGGACCACACCCCCTGCACGCTGATTGGCTTGCGCCGGACCCGTGACTCCGCCCACTGATCACGCCCACCTTCAACCGTCCAACCACGATGTTTTAGGAGTGCCGCGCTGATTGGCTGGCGCCGGACCCCGCACACATGCCACATTGCAGTGGAGACTACGACCACATACCATAGCAGATGATACATAAGATTCGTTCTCTTTTATAAGTACTTTTAACATAGCAGAAATTAGTACACATAGCAGATGGATAACACATTCTGCAACCCTTATTTAAACATAGCAGAGAATACATGGAGAGTCCTAACATAGCAGAGCTAATAACCCCTATTGTAACATAGCACAGATTACATAGCAGAGCTACTAAAAGAGTATGGCTTATTTATAACCCCTATTGTAATATAGCAGAAATAGCAGGCACTGAACACATTTTCCAAACACCTATGTAACATAGCAAAAGAGTATCAACATAATAGAGGGGTGTACTCGTTTAACCCATATTTATACATAGCAGAGGTAATAAAAGAGTATGGCATATTATCCAACCCTATTTAAACATAGTAGAACTAATAAAATACTATGGCTCATTTTCCAACCCCTATTTTAACATAACAGATAATAAGGGAGTGTATTCATTCAACCACTATTTTAATATAACATAGCAGGACTAAGATGAGAACAGAAAGTGGTGGACAGTCTAACACATTGAAAACTTGTTCTTTTGTATGAACAAAGCAGAGTCAAAAATTTTGATTTCGAAAAAAGTTGAAATTTGGGCGATGTTTACAACACGTAGGTAGATTATATATGATGATCCTAAATCGAATGCCGTTAAAATTTTATTTCTATCTCTCACCGTTTTCCAGATATGACGATCCGAAGTTTTTTTTGGCAACTTGCCCCACCCTTGTCGTACAAGATTGAAACATGGCTCCATGGGTTCTTCATGTGTAAAAAGGGCAAGGAGTGAGGTACGGGGAGATTTTTTGATTATTTTTTGATATTTTGACCGTTTTCGAGATATGGGGCATTTTGTGAATTTTCGACACTCAAACTGAACTTAGAAAATATTCAGCACATATCTTAGACGATTTGTTTAGATTATTTCTTATCATTTTCATGCAATGACGCTCTGAACGTCGAGAAACAGTGCTTCAATATGTTATGACGTTTACGAATTTGTGGTTATGTTTGCTCTATCTCTTACCGCTTTCGAGATATGACGGTCTAAATTCAAAAATTTCGATTTTCGAAAAAGTTGAAAGTTGGGCGACGTTTACCAAACTTGGGCAGATTATATACTTGATGATCCTAAATCGAATGCCGTTAAAAGTTTATTTGTATCTCTTACCGTTTTCGAGATATGACGATCCGAATTTTTTTGGCAAGGGTTACAAGATTGAAACATGGTTCCATGGGTTCTTCATGAATAATAACGGTAAAGGGAGAGGTACGGGGAGATATTTTTGATTATTTTTTGATATTTTGACCGTTTTCGAGAAATGGGCCATTTTATGAATTTTGGACAGTCAAATGGACTTAGAAAATATTTAGCACATATCTTAGCGGTTTTTGTTTGGAGCCAGTAGTAAATAGTTTTATTTTAGCCAATGAGATACTTGACTTGCAGATTTTTCTCTAATGAAAACGAGTTTTATTTTAGCCAATCAGAGGAAAGCAGAACAACTATATAAGGGCTGAGGTTCGAAGCTATTCTCAGTCAGTTATTCATCGGCTTGTAAAAAGTGAACTCGGGTGCAGACGTTAACATTGAGTGAATTTCGAGTGAGGGTAACTATTTTTGAACTTTGACAAAATTTTGGGTGATTTGTAAGTGTTCCTTACAACCTCACCCAAGACTGATTATTTTTTGAAATATACGTTGTGTTAAATACGTTCATGAAAACCAGAGCTCGTTGCGGCCAAAAATATCCGAAATATTGATTTTTAAAAACTTAATTATTTCTGAACTTGGCAAAATTTTGGGCGGTGATTTTTAAGTGTTCCCTACAACCTCACCAAAGACCGATTATTGTTTGAAATATACGCTATGTTAAATACGTTCATGAAAACCAGAGCTCGCTGCGACCAGAAAAAAACCGAAATATTTATTTTTAAAAAATTAGTTATTTCTGAACTCAACTAAAGGTGGTGATTTTTAAGTGTTCCTCATAACCTCACACAAGACCGATTATTTTTGGAAATATACGCTGTTAAATACGTTCAGGAAAACCAGTGCTCACTGCGGCCAGAAATAACCGAAATATTGATTTTTGAAAATTTAAGTATTTCTGAACTTGTCAAAATTTTGGGTGGTGATTTTTAAGTGTTCCTTACAATCTCACCCAAGACCGGGTATTTTTTTAAATATACGCTGTGTTAAATACGTTCATGAAAACCAGAGCTCGTTGCGGCCAAAAATAAGCGAAATATTGATTTTTAAAAATTTAAGTATTTCTGAACTTGGCAAAATTTTGGGTGGTGATTTTTAAGTGTTCCTTACAACCTCACCCAAGACCGATTATTTTTTGATATATACGCTATTTTAAATACGTTCAGGAAAACCAGAGTTGGCTGCCTATGTGGCTTCGTTTAGGAGTTTGACCTTTTGACCTCGATGTTCATTATTTTGCAACTTGTAGTTGACGAACTATTACTAAATGTGGAACACCATCTCAATATATGGCTCCGTTTTCGAATTATTAGGCTTTAAGTATTTTTACTTTGACCTCGATGGTCATTATTTTGGAACTTGTAGTAGTTGATGAACTATTACTAAATGTGGAAACACCGTCTCAATTTGTGGCTCCGTTTTCGAGTTATTAGGTTTTGAGTATTTTGACCTTTTACTTCGATGGTCATTATTTTGGAACTTGTCGTGTTTGATGAACTATTACTAAATGGGAAACACCACCTCAATATTTGGCTCCGTTTTCGAGTTACTAGGTTTTAAGTATTTTAACCTTTGACCTCGATGGTCATTATTTTGGAACTTGTAGTAGTTGATGAACTATTACTAAATGTGGAAACACCACCTCAATATGTTGCTTCGTTTAAGAGTGATTGGGTTTTAAGTGTCATACAAAGGGCGCATCCCACATAAACTATAAGACCCAGGTAAAAATAAATATAATATTCGTAATCAGCATGTGCGAAAACCTCCATATGCCGAGTTTCATTCAAATTGGATAAAATTGTCATAGGAAGGGCGTATCCCACTTAAACTATAAAACCCAGTTAAAAATAAATATGATATTCGTAATCAGCATGTCCGAAAACCCCATATATTTAGTTTTATCCAAATCCTTTCAAAGGGCGTATCGAATCGGACATGTAAATATTTCTGCGCAGGCATGTAATTTCTACTAAATTGGATTTGGCATACGCAACCAAGTGTGTGTGTGTGTGTGTTTAATCAGAACCGGAAGTCGGAGTAACAAGTGTGTATACTATGTTATTTAGGGGATGAAAAATAGGTCATAGTCTTTTACGACCTACTCGTTGCACGTAGTCTGCTCCGAGGGTGGAAACAGTAACTCAATATGTGACTTCGTTTTCCACGATGGTCAGTACTTTTTCGACATGCAGTAATTGACGAATGCTATGTTACGAGTACACGCCCTTATATTTTCGCTATGCGCAAACATGGGTTGAAAAATGAGCCATAATGTTACATATTCTTATGTAATATGTGCTATGTTAAATAGGTGGATGGAAAATGTGTTATCGATCTGCTATGTGTTCGTAGTCTCTGTATAATTTCTGCTATGTTAAAAGTGCTCATAAAAGGTAACGAATCTTATGTATTATATGCTATGGTATGTGTTCGTAGTCTCCACTGCAATGTGGCATGTGCGCGGGGAGCGGCGCCAGCCAATCAGCAAGGCACTCCCAAAAGAGCGTGCGCGTGGCCAGCCAATCAGCGTGAAGGGGCGGGGTCCGGGGTCCGGCGCCAGCCAATCAGCGTTAAGGGGGCGGGGTCCGGTGTCAGCCAATCAGCGTGAAGGGGCGTGGCCAGCCAATCAGCGTGCATGCGCAGTAGGAAAAACTGCCCCAAGTGTCCCCTCTCTACTCACAATACACTTTGCAGGTGCTGCTAATTTCTCTTGGAAATGAACTTCCAATCGGATGGCTCCATGTCGTTGTAAATTCTAATAGTGACCATCTCCAGCAGAAGAATCGGGAGTTAGGTCAAATACAAAGAGTGTATATCCATTCTTGTAGTCGGCTCTTGAAATTGTATTTCCAGTATTGGTAAAATGTATGCCAGAGCCTGAGAGCAATGTGTGGTACGATGAAATGTAGAGATTTTCTTCAAAGTTGGGTTGAAATGGTTTTGAAGGTACAGCTTTTCTATCCACGTACAATGTAAATAAATTAATGTTTGGATGTTGAAATTCAAATGGATTCCTGGTAATAGTTCCACCGGATGCTTCATTCGATGTAAATCCTACAATAATACGATTTGGCAATGTTCCCATAAATAGGTTATCCATACTTTTGGATTGTATATCCTTCGGCATGGTAAATGATTTCACTTGAACCCTTATTAGAGGATACTTTGCCGATTGTAAAATTTTATTGTGTGACAATTTGACACTAGGGCTAGTGCTGACTTTTTTCACCTGCAACGATGCATCTAGAATATTGATTTTTGCATTGACACCACTTTCACTGGCCATGAGACAAAAGTTTGGTTTTGCAGGAATAAATTTCACACGAAATTTATCTTTATTAAAAATGTCACAATGAAGATGTCGAATCATACCGAATTTCATACTTTGTTTTGCCAGTTCAAAGCGTTCTTGAAATCCCTTGTTCTCCCTTGTGGTTGCGTTCATATGACCAGCCGTATCTTGAAATCACATTGCTGTTTGTAAATGTGTATTTTTAGCTCCATCACTATAATTGAGCAGTTTTTCCAGGCACGAACGATATGGATGATTATGTGACGGAAATGAAATCAGTATATTGTTCAAGTAGATTTGTACTTCACTAAACATATCATTTAGAAAATCATTGACAGGTGCAATTGCTTTATCCGTTTCGGTGAAGGAGGAACCATCTGGTTTCACAATTTGAGCTTGGATGTACAATAAGGTTTGTGGCAAATCAATATATTCATCACTGCTACCACTCACTACAAATTCTATTGGTGAATTTTCAGCTATTGATCTAATTGGTTTGTAGCCAATAATACGACTGTCCAGAACACTGGTTTGCATGGGTAACGTTGAAAAAATTTCCAATTCACTTTCTACACATTCACAGGATTGATGATATAAGAAAGCCATCGTTGAATTAACCAAAAATATCTGGTGACGATGCGAATGATCTCTTTTTCTTCTTATGTGATAATTTACGTCTCTTCGTAGGATTGATGGTGTTGTTGATCGTTGGAAGGTCAACTTCAAACTGAAAGCAATCATCCCATTTTCGTTTATGATATCCACTTCCCAGAATAGTTTTCAACTTATTTTTAGCTTCTTCTTGTAAATTTGATTTGGCTCTTCCATACGTTGATGAAACGATTCTTCCAGCGTTTGGTTCGAGATCACAACATCATTAATCATATTGGAACCTGATTTTAATAATTCTTTTCCCACAGTTTTAGCTCCTTACTTCACAAGTAGTAACACTGAACGAAATAACCACCAAGGAAGCTTCCAATGACCTGTCGTGCTTGATAGGGACTTCCCACATAGACGTTGCCGATACCGGACAACGCTTGTTTTTGGTAGTATTGCAAATACGGATCAGTCATAACGACCACGACGGAAATGTAGTTTTGTACACACCGTTCCAAAGGTGAATGGCATACGATGACCTGTGATATCCCTTATATCGATTTGTATTTGCTCAAAATTCATTTTCCCACCGGAACATAATGTGCAACATTAAACATTTGTACTACATGGGGCGTAGCAAGGGTACCATTGTATCAACAACAATGACAGGTTCAATAATGTCACAATAGACGTACATTTCTGATGGTAAGCCTCAGACGGTAATTGCGTCATTTTGTTTTAAACGACGGAATAGTAGTTCGGCTTTCTTACGATACATTTGTGGTATTGCGGCTAAAATTTCTTGCTTCGTGCTATGATCAACATTTCGAACGTGATCATCAGGTTTCATTCATGTAATTGTAAGTGTTATTGGTTCTTCCTGTTTACGTATCATATAAAGATATTTCTGTAATATTCTATTGTACTGATTCCATTTCATTCATCACTTGGATACGATGTATTCAATATAGATAGCATTTCACGATCGAGATTAGATTCTAGATTTTCATTCACACGGAATGATGATGCATGAATTCGTTGAACCATTTCTGGTGGCACTAATACCATCTTCTTGCTATGTTCCATGATGTTTATTGTTTAAACAAAATACTGGATAACAGACTTCCTACAATATGTGCAAGTAATGCAGATAAGAATCCTCCTTGTTGTACGGCTAAATGTTTCTTCTTTTTATCCAATGGTTTTGTGTTGTCTACGAGATACCGGAGCGTGTTCTTGTAACGCTTTAATCTTGACTTCTGCGCACTTGTCAGTGAAACATTGCCTTTTAAAACATTATAACAACATTCACAAATACTATGATAAAAATAACTGATCACCACTGAGCAGTAAGGCGTGTTGTAAACTAAACTTAAGGATATGCAGAGATCATTAAAAAAACGATTTCCAATAAAAGTACCTACAGAGACAATTCGAGAATATGCAATAATTACCATATAGTTATCTGTTAACTATTCAACGTTTGAAAATATAAAGAAAATAGAAGTTTAAGAGGATATACTCAATTTCATGTCAAAAGAGTTGTTATTTAACTACTGAAATTATTGAAATGCAGCTATGAGAACCTACAGGTTAGATTCTGTATTATTTTATAGGTCCAGTTAAATTGCTGATCAGAAACTATAGCTTGTAGCTGATTATAACATATTAGTATTTATAGTGAAAGATGTACGAGGCAATACCACGGAATGTGAAAATTGATATCTAGTTGTTATAATAAGTATTTAGATAACTTTGAAAGGGTGGAAGAAAAACTCATACATGTGATGGCAAATAAAGAATGTAGTTTGTCTACGAAACATCGTATGCCTTATACAGGCATTCAATGGATATATGTTAATATGAATAACGAAAAAAGCTTCGCAGAAAAACAATAGTGACAAAAGCTGATTCTGATGATGATTGCACATTCGACGTTGATGTAGGGTATCCAAAATTTCGATTTATAAACATTACGACTCCCCATTAGCTCCTGATAACCTCATTAATAACAAACGACTTACCAAGCTATTGATAGCTTCATACAATAAAACTTCTCACATATTGCATTATGAGAAGCTTAAATTATTCGCTAAGACTAAGCCTAAAGAAAGTGTATAACTTAATAGCATCTAAATAATTAGCTTTGATAACGAAAAATATAGAAGATAATACTAAAATAGGATGCAAACTAAAAATGAATTTGTAAAATATTTTTATAAAGTAGCAACTAATCCTTATTTGCAAAGCTATGGAAATGGAACAAATAGATATAAACTAATCACTAATGAGTAGGAAGTACAGAAATAATAACTACATAAACGAACTTTCAAAAATATAACAATATTCTTTGAGACTCAGGCATCTATTAATATGTATACATCTAAAAGTATACTTCATAAACGTATGTATGTATAATGTCAGTATTGGATTTCCTTATACGACTTGTAGTACGATTTTATAAAGATAAAGACAAAGTAAAACAGTTTATTACTGGTCCTGATTCACTAATAGCGTATACAGAAACACATGAATATTACAAAGTACGAAATACATATTGAACTTTTAGATATATGTGTATAGAGTGAAGATAAGAAGTGTGGTTAAAAAAAGTAAGAAAACATTACGAAAAAAAAGGTTGAATGAAAGAGAGTTGCAATTGTTAAGTTTGTATTCAATCGAAAATACATGCTATTGAGAAACAACTAGATACAGAAGTTGGAGAGGATAAGAAGATAAAGGTAGGACGTACTAGAAAAACAAGTGAGTAAAATCGTGAGTAGTGATAACAGATATTTTACGTAAAGACTATACGAACTGATTTCCAGAGAATTGCTTTCCAAAGAGTTATATAATTTAAACAATCGTATTCATAACATAAATCATAATTTATACTCAGCAGAATAAACGAATTTACAATTATTCCTTTGATGATAAAAAGCTTTATGTAAGATGATGATATTAAGATATAGATAAAGGTGGTGTATTTTTTATATTACTAATATAAATCGTTACAGTGCTCATCTCATAAAATGTATGCACAAATTTTTCAGCTAACTTCAAACATCGTTTAACAGAAACGTTGTGAACATTCTTGAGTTCAGTTGAGTTGATATTAGTTTAGCGTCCCTTTCAGCAGCGAGGCTACATGAAACATGAACCTACTGATTAACGTGGAATCCGAAGTACATGAGTACTTGTCGTTAATTGAACCCTGGTGCTCCACGCCAAAGGCATGTACGATAACCTCGGGGGAGCTCTTGTGAACATTCTCTAAGATATCCACACGTTCGACGGAAAAAAATGCAGTAGAGTGTCACCATGAGTTGTGGTATTAATATATTTTTCACACACTCTATTACAATGCCCTCTAATGGGTTTCTACGATATAACTTCCATTTCCTATTCATTTTGGCCATGTTAATCATTTTTTAAAAGATATTTTATATGATCTGGACATCCAACTTTTGTTCGAATATTTCCTTTTATTTGAGATTCCAGAATGCTTTTCTTGTCGACAAAACTACATAGCTGTACAAAAACAGGAGTATGTGACCCAAAATGGCAAATATTAACATTAACATATTTTGTAATTTATATTGTTTCAACTTTGAGAATGTCTGACTTGAAAAATATAGGTCAATTCATTTTCTTGTTATATGTCTTGTACATATTAACGTCTTTCTACTACCTTCCGGGTTAGCTACTAAAGTATTTTATTATCAGCAATCTTTTTCAATAAGTTTGTGAATAAATTGAGAAAAATAAATAAATAAATTCCAAAATCAGAAGATGATTTTCAGAACAAATTAACTCTCAGAAATAAAGTTTTCATGATTGTTGATATTTCATTTACTTTCCTGAAAATCCAATCTATTGTTAAGTAGTGTTTTCTGAATTATTTTTATACTTGTTACTGGTATTCCATTTATATATGTTTCTGCCTGAATAAGTCAGGATTACGTATTAACCACTATGAATGTTTAACTAGTAAGAACAAGCCGGGATTCGAGTACTTGAAGTATAAGACTAGAAATATGAATGTTTATTAAAACAAATTTATAATATTTATTTCTCATCTTCTATATAATTATATAATAGTTTTATTGTTATATTTTTATAACATGTTTATAAGAGAAAAAACTACCGTCATATATTCAACATTGCACTTTAACGAAACCCAGTATTTTTATAATTACTATGCATTACATAATAGACTAGCTATAACCCAAAGTATACTATGGTATCGCCTATGTTTTCCGGGAGCTGTGGCTACTCACAAAATAAGAACGATCTAAATAACACAATGCAAATTACAATCAAAGTTGTATTTAAGGTTTCTTACATAAAGATCGTTGAACAAACTATTCAACTTTTCAACACATTGACCATACAAAGTCCATGCCCATATGTTTTGCTTGTATCATAGCCAAACATGTTATAACTTGTCTGATTATAGATACTTATCAATATTGCACTTCCTCTAAAATAGATTTAAGTTTCAAAATCAAAGAAAGTATAGTTTTCTGTTTTTTACTATCTGTCATGTAATATAAAGAGAATTGATTCAAGAATATTTGAGATTGTAAAATACCCACTCAGTCTTTTACCCTTTCGTACTATCTTGTCTGAATTCAGAATAGGTATTTTCTTTTTTTTTTCTTGATTATTTATAATTATTACGTCGCATTTGCATACCCTAATATGGTTACTATGCAAAATAATCATATTAATGACATGTAAATTGTACATATTGCAAAATATATCGATACATGCTAAAAGATAGGCTCTTGTAAATGTTTAACTAACAGATAAAAACACTTAAAGGTCGTTAATTGGAAACATAGACAAGAAGAATTGTTTGAACTATTTTACTGAATATAAAGATTCAAAGTGTTGGCAATGAAGTGCAGATTGTTATTTTTCTTTTTTCTCAAATCGAACTTCATGAAGTTATTACATATTTCACTTTTACATGTAAAATGAAAACTTTCAATATTAGTTTGTATTGCATACTAACAAGGAACGAACATGAACGTGTCATCCGGACATCCCAATCAATCCTAGTCGTTCGATAAACATTGCAAAGATATGTTCATGCACAAGAAATTAGGTGCCATGGACAACGGAGTAAATCCCTGGGTCCCATTAACTATGTTAGTATAAAGAAAATCATATACTGACAGTATAATATGTATTGCATCATCCTTGTTCATTGGAAAGTAATGGCTTACAGTTCATTCTGTTCAGCATGAAGCTTGCTTTCCAGAGGTACTATGTATTGATGCCCATAACGTATTTGAATAGGGAGAATTGGGAATATGTATTGAAAATTCCCTCCAAAAATTCCTACCAACACTTTGGCTTCCTCTACAGTGGCTCTGGGTAAAAGCACAAAATCCAAATGTATGTCAAAAATATTATATTGGATAAGAAATGTGTATATCAAGTTTTGTATTGATAGACAGAATAGGTATGAGGGGAAAGTGTGTATTAGTATACAAGCTTTCCCATACATCTATTCAGTCCTTACATTTTTTGTTCATTCCCTCTTATATTATTAAAATAAAACATCACATTTAGAAACAAAATTACTATTTGTTTTCCTAAGCAGACGAAAACGTGTCTTACATACATACTCCATACTTGTGAGTTATTTCGCTCAAAAATCAATAATCCTTACAAAGAATACAATAAGCATTAGTACAATACTATTGCTAACATTTAGAGAGTCATACTAGATGAGTAAGTTGTAATATCAGAACGCTCGTCGACTTGTTGTCGAATAAGTTCCTCAGTCTTCAAACATATCCCATTTCATATTAGCCCCTGGTTAGCAGTGGTACGATAAGAAAAACACCAAAATGAATTAGGCTTATATATTAATATATTCCATTGTTACAGATGATGTGGTGTAGTTTATACAGTTATTTATACTTTCAGCTATAGACATTTAAACACACAGTTTCCACCTTTTCTATAGCGACAATACACAGCAGACATGAGTGTTTAGAGCATAAATCTTTTCGCATAAAACTATGAAAAAGAAGTTATTGTACGCATTTCAAGTTAGCGAATGCAATATTTTATTTCAATTTTGCCTAAACTAATATTGTGGGGATTCCCAATAACTATATATGTGTGTTTTAGTTTTACATTCGTGCCGATGTCGTATGCGTGCTACAATCATATAATTGATATAAAATAGTGCTATTTTAGTTTAGAATATATACTTCAAGATATAATACTGGTTCGCATTGTAGGAAAGAAAGTAATAATTATTTATTTCTTATATAATTTGTTTTGTCTTACACTCTACCTGCATAAATGTGTCTGTATAAATCCCTCACTTTAAACATAAACTTGAAGGTGAAAATATTGAAGGGGTGGAGATCTATTCAAATTATTAATTAATTAGATTCCAATTTTCGAAAGACCTTCTAAGAATTTCTTAAAATTCCTTCACAATATTCTTTCAAACAATAAAGGTCTTTTAAAAAATACCAATCTTTGAAGTTAGTTCATGAGTCGGGAGGAAAGTGGCTATGACTGAATCCACAATCTCATAGTAAGAAATTCACAATCGAAACACTTGATATGGTTCTGAAACCTCAAATTATACAGAGTTAGACTTATCTAGATTGTTCTAAGATTGTAGAACAATATCCCATTTTCAAAATACTTATTGCGTATTAGTGTTGTTTAGAAAGGATCAACAACATCGTACAAAGTAAGTAAGCGTTTCGGCAGACATTCTGTAATATGTCATTTTAAATGTAAATTTATTTTAACATAGAATCTGCATGAGTTTCATGATTTTGAGAATATTTTCTCTTTTTGTATGTGTTCAGTAATTGTGGCAAATTTTCTTCTATCTCTCAAAACATCTTCAAAATTGCTTCCCTGTGGAACAAAAATAGTCCACTCGCGTTTTCTACTCTTTAACAGTACATAGTAATTTTAGATTCAAGAGAGAATAAACTTCCTCTAATCACTTAAATTTGATATAAATGATGGATATTGATAACTTATATACCCTGTTTAATGCTTCCCAACACGTAAAAATTCAGAGAAAGAGGAACCTCAAATATAGGTGCTTATTCACTGAACCCAGGACAACTCCACTTTTTATTTGTTAAGAAACTGCTGATTAAGGTAGCATGACAAGCCAAGTCTTTAATAAAAAATATATTCTTCCTGATTTGAAAACAACTAAAATGTAAATTCCTCTCTCATATTAACTGACGGCAGGATCTACTGATTCCGCAGGGAAAGGCATTCTAAGGCGTTTAGCGCGCAACAGTTTAAAAAGACTCCAACAAATTTCTTGCCAAAATTACTAAACCGGCCAAAATATTTTACTACCTATGTTTCTTGATGTAGCAATCTAATATTGTCTTACCAGTATCAATGACTCATTTATTTAATTTGACGTCTGCGCAAAAATAACACACGTTCATAGCAATGTGTTCTAGATTATATGAATATTGGTTTCTACTTCCCCTGTATCCCAATTAAGAAATTGCAGCCTATAATTTGTTTTATCTTCTGTATCAAATCTTAAAACTGTTTCCGAACTTTCGTCCATTCTTTCTTTTTGGTTTAACACTTTATGCTGTTTTCGGAATATGCTGAAAAGAGAGAATCCAGGAACAATAGGTATCTTTCTTGGAGACTAATGCAAGATACATGGATCACAGATTCAATCTCCTGGAATTTGGATATAACCTTCCTCACATCGTTCTGGTTAATGAGTTTCATTTTCGAATATAACACATTAATGTCTACAACACACAAGTATGTACACATTTTTACACATCGAGAATATATCCACAAGTTTATTGGACAGTGGAAACATTGGTAAAGATAAACATTTAAAGAACACATAAAAACTCAGGAGATTTACATTTATTGCGTCAGTAGCAGCATACTCCTTACATTTAGTTAATTAGGAAATGTTGCATTTAGTTAGATACGAAAATTTAAGAAAACAGACCTCGAAATATTTCAATAAGATTATATTTACCCCGAGCCCCCGACGTCAGAATTTTTCACTTAACCCCGACGTGGAGTCCCACGGACACCGAAATATAATTTATATATATTTATACCTAAAATTACTGTTTTTATATTTTTATTATTTTGCTTATTTTTAAACGTTTTATGTGTATTATAATGAATTATTACATAATTGAGTTAAAAAAAGGGTACACACTACATTAAAAAATCAACTAAGTTAACAACATGGCCATATTACATTGGTCGTATTTTTCATAGCTGCAAATTTTATTTACTGTTTCTAACACAAAATGCTATTGTTTTGTTTTTAGAAAAGAATATCGAAATACACTCAAATCACCGCATTTTTTGCAATCACAATATTTTATAAGCCTGCAGGGCACAAAGATGAGCAATGTTTTTGCACTCTAATTCTTGTCTGTTTCGTCCGTAATAAAATTCATCAGTTGCACATGTAGCTTTATCAGATGAACTGTCACTGTCATTTTCTGATATATTCGACTTGCTTTCATGATCACTTTGATTGACAACCTTTTCATCATCAACATCCGAAAACAATACATAAGGCAAGTCCCTACCCACATCGTTCATTATTCCTGCGATTTTCTCTGCAAATTTTGGTGCAGAATCCATAACTGTGGACGGCAGATACATTTTCAAAATGGATTGTAACAAACAATTCAATTTCAACATATATCACAATTTAAATTCACCTCATGAGCTGGAAACAGTAAATCAGTATGGCACAAAAATGTTTTGTAAACTCCAACATTGAGTCCCACTGGCAGCACCGAAATACATTTTCAGCACGCCTGCCGCCCAACAGCGTTCAAACTTAAATGACTAGAAGGTACTGAGAAAAGCGTGAAGCTACGAAAATTAAAAAGGACATATATATATATGATATTAACCGGGAGTCGTGGCACTCCATGTCGGGGATTAAGGGTTAAGGTCACTTAATATTTGTAGGTTCCTTTAACACGGAACGCCCCCTATTTGTAGCGCATATTCCCAAAAAATCAGTTACTTCTTTATTAAGATCCTTACATAACTTTTGATATTTCTTCTTCCTTGTATTATATTCATTGTTTGTTGCTTACTTGTATTGCAATGTAAGTGATCATAAATTTCATTTTAGGCATCAAGACATAAATTCACATGTTATGTTTAACAGAATTTTACTCCTCATAGGAAATTGGTCAAACTAAATTTCACCCACTTTGATTCATAATTATTTTTTTATGAAGCATTATCAAGGCGTCATTCTTTAATTACGGAAATCTAGTCAAATTGTTAATTCATTCTTTACAGTCCTCAAGACTAAGCAATGCCAAGTACTCATAAAGTCCACGATACATTTTAAAACAAACATCCATTTTGGTGAAAATTCTCTACTTAAATATTTATTTTCATTTTAATCACATGTGGAAATTTTGAAGTTTGGAAAAACACTTAATTTTCTCTTAAATATGATTTTAAAATAGGAGGGAATGACCAAGAGGTCAGAATGTCCTGGAGAAACTACTATAATATTTAATTACAGCTAGATTATATTTACATAGTTTATGCTGGAAAATAATTCTTCAGCGTTAAGTTCCAACTTGTAATATGAGGGAAAATTAGTTTGATTTTACCATTAAGTCTGCAAACAATAAAGTGATATATATATATATATATATATATATATATATAGATAGAGAGAGAGAGAGAGAGAGAAATAAAGATAATGATGAAGGAGAAAAATACAGTTAAGCTGTAAATTTCATAATTGATCACGAAATAGATGGAGAGGCAGACTCCTAGATTGCTAGGCCATAACATACTAATAAGGTAGATTGTTAAACATTTGATTAAGTTGACTTAAAGAATCGATTTTTAATTCTAAACAGTAAACTAATATATTTAGAGAGAACTTTCATAGTATTTATGTTTATCATTACACACACACCCACGTCGTCAGCATCTCCGTTAGTGGGCACTCTCAGTTGTTGTAAATTTTGCTTAAATATTAATAAATATTATCATAAATTTGAGGTTTCAAATAAATAAAACAAATTAACGATGTCAACAAGTTGTGACTTCCTTATTAAGGAAAACATTACAATTCTCTCAGTTATAATATTTCGGTTGAATTGGTATTTACGAATGCTAATCGTTTTTTGTTCATATAAGTGGTCGAAATGGTCGTACACTTCTTAAAAGTTACAATTTAACTCAAGAGTTCCAATTCGATTTATTGTGACTAAATATATTTCTAATTTATTTGTTACATTTACACTCATAAAATGTTAATATCTATTCGTATTTTTCCGCTGATCATATGCAAAATCAGAGTTACAGACAAACCAGCATTATTACTGGAAATTTAAAGCATACATTTATGATTATATGTGTATATATCGTCTTAATCAGTACAGTAAAACATTAATCTTTAGACATTATATAATATGATTTGTAACAAAATTCTACATGTACACTATATACACATATGACTCTTCTATTACGTTTTGTGACTTAATCGGAAGAATATACGCTGTGAATGGTTCTGCCACGTAGTTACGTATATTTCTTGGATATCAGTCGTTAATGAGTAGAAACACCCCAAGAAAAAGGTTAATTGAACAGTTCTATGTAATAGGGGCTCATGCCGGCATAGTTTTTTTTTAGGAAGATCGAATTTTTAAATTCTTTGGTATTAATTGTATACATCTGCGAAATTTCATTTCGATATTTTAAGACTGGATGTTGCTAGAGTGAAGGAAAATAGGTTGTCGTGAGACGAACGTGAGTTCCTGTTGCAGTTATGTTGGTGGGAAAGTTCTTTGAACAACGTTAAACAAGACACAGTGTGCTACCAAGAGTTCGATAATAATCCAAAGAGACAGAAGAGCCACTCAAAAAGTGGTCCTAATGCAAAGAAACAGAAAATGAACTTAATCGAAAGCTATACAACCATTAGTTGCAAATAAATGAACGAAAAGCAATTTGCATTACTGGACAGGTGACGTATAGGTAAGTAACGCAAGAATTTAAGTTTTGGGAAATAAGAAAATTCGGTTTCTCGATTTTATAGAAGTGGTTCAAAGGAACAAGATTCCCTGCTGTAAGGAGTAATACAGAGTAGACGTACGAAACCAAAGAATGATACGAACGAGGTTTGTTCCCTTTTCTGGACACAGATGATGTTGATTGGTATGAGAAAATGCTCCGTCAAGGCAAAACCGTAAACCAATAACCAAACAGCGGCAATGTAGAAGATGATCTTTATAAGCATGTTTCTCCAGCCCTACGTACTGCATAGACTGTTTCTAGTGTCCAGGACTCTTACATGTCCAGTTTCTACATAATAAATTACTACTTCAATGTATTATTGCTACACATTGGTCTGCTTACTTTATATTTTGTTTCTTACATTGCAATTAATTCCTTTATTCATTTTCACAAAGTGTTTCACACGAAGGCTGCATACATGTAAGCGAGAATCCTGCAAAGTCGTTCTCTCTAAAGAGGGCCTATGTAAACTTTATAAAAACATTCATATTTATGTTATAGTGAAACAAACTGTTATCTTCGTTGCATTTTATAGAATAAAAAGAATAAATCCATATTTCTCTTGTACGGTGCATATGTGTAAACGTCAAATAAAAAATATATATATTTCAAATGGTTGTACGCTTTGGGCCCTTGTTTCGTAGAACTTCTCAATTTACCGATTGCGAAAAGTGTCTATATACTATATGAATGCTTTTATTCGAATTTCTGCACTTAACAAGTGTATGACTACTTCCATTATTATATACATATTTAAGTTACATATTCCTAGCAGGTAATTTAAAATAAGTAAACACTGGTCGGATGAATATAAAGTAAATCAGTTCCAAGATGCTGATAACACTGGCTCCAAGGAATAGGGATATAACTCCTCCAAAATAAACTGCAATGTAAATGAAGAGAAACGGTAAAATATTTAAATTTTTATTTAAACATTACTAAAAAATCTAAATTATGTTAAATTTCTGTAACTTTTTGTACGATAAATTCACATTTCATAACAGTTAATCCTTAGTACGTAGTATTCATATCCAGAACGTAAACTCCAAAAATATCTAAAGGTTGCATGCGTAGTAAAAGACAGGTGCGCTCTTTGAGGTGTAGAAGAGGAAGACGTAGTAATAGCTGTAATGGGTTGAAGATAATTTGTAAAAAATAAATAAATTATATGTCAACCTTCTTATAACGCTGTTAAACTAGTGGCGCCATGTATGGCGATAATAAGGACTAGATTGCAAACTGAATTGAGAGGAAATGGCCAGCTTTACTTTTAGATTGGTCATCGAACCGGTTAAAGCAAAATTCAGAATTTTACTTACGAGGGAACCTATCTAAACTCTGACTTCGAGTCGAGACTATGGCCGTTGGATATCTTGTCCCAAAAGAACATAACACAAAAAGAGATAGATCTTCGATCGCAATAACAAAACAAAAAAAAAAAGTTTAAAAGTGCAAGGTATTGAAGTGAAGCAAATTGCTGCAGAATCTCCCACAGAGTTGCACAACGGACTTTATCCAAGTATAAGTGTGGCATCGAATGACCAATGGAGTATAGAATAACCATGACAGTTGGACGTGTCCTAGAAGAGAAAGGATACATAGTCAATCGCAATAGTCGTGGAGGGTGAGAAGGTCAAAAGGCAACGGTTTATGCTTCGCGCATCGGAACCCCAAATTATCAGATTGCAGTGCAAAATTTCTATCGGGGGATGTGCTGAACGAGAAACATGATGGTAAAGACGAAAAGGAGTAACCCTGAAACTGTGAGGCAAATTGGAGAGGAGAAGGTTTGGAGAAAACTGGAATAATGGTGCAGAAATGAAATATATCGGAAGGTGCTTTTGAGAAGGAGAGACTCTGCAGCAATTTGCTTTACTTCAATACCTTGCACTTTTAAACGTGTTTTTCGGTTTTGTTAATGTCGCAACTTAACGGATTTAGAAACGTAGCCATAGATTTTCTGATGTAGGATGTATTGGCATTTTGACCAGTTGCCCGTTTGCACAGGGTTATCGTAGAGAGTTGAGATTTGTTCTATCGTCTTTTATTTAACAATAGCTTTCATACAATATGCTACTTGGCCCCCGGTTCCATTTGCACATTTTGAGCTGGACCCCACCTGGGACCCTGCGAGTGCCCCAGAGACACAAATTCTTCATTCAAAAAGTGTTGTGCTTCCCACACTAATTTGATTTGTATTCGCTGAGTTTCCTTATCTGATTGTTTCCTAAAAATCTGACCCGGCATCTGACTTTGTAATGTATAGCATGTAGCTCAATTTCTAACTTTTCACGCTTATATCTCCGCAACGTTTGCGATCGAGGATATATCCCTTGTCGTGTTATGTTCTTTTCGGACAAGGTATCAAACGGCCATCCTTTCGACTCGAAGTCAGAGTTACACTTGGATAGGTTAGCTCGTTAGTGAAAGAGTTGCATACTGTGTAAAAGTAAAGCTTCCCTTGTCGTGTACTATATATACAAAAATTATTAAGTTCAGTCAGATATGGCTGTACTGCTTATACGGTCACTCAGCAAAGCATATCTAGAAGTCTGTCATAACATGTTGGAAGTCAACTGTTATTTCAGTAAGCTGTTTCTTATAATATATATATATATATATATATATATTGTATATATGAATGGAACATTGAATACATACATACATACATAAATGTATAAATGTATGTATGCTTGTATGTATGTATGTATATATGTAATTATGTTTGTGTGTATATACCATGTGATCAAGACTATCCGGACATTCTCCAAAACATACGTTTTTCATATCAGGTGCATTGTGTTGACACCTACTCCCAGGTACTCATTATTAGCGACCTCAGTAGTCATTAGACATCTTGAGAACGCAGAAAGGGGCGCTCCGCGGAACTCACGGACTTCGAGCATGGTAAAGTGATTGGTTGTCACTTGTGTCAGAAGTCTATAGGCGAGATTTCGACACTCCTAAACATCCTTAGGTCCACTGTGTTTGGAAATGAAATGACATGAAATCTTAGCGTTTTACGTCCCACGGTTATGCACTTTAGGCTAAAGGGGACGGTGATGATGAAAGATGAATGAAGTGGTGGAATGAAGGAAGTGGGAGGAAACGGAAGAACCCCGAGAAATCCCACACACACGGTGTTTTTCCACCACAGAGTTCAATTAGCGGGAGCAGGTTTTGAACCCGGACCCCAAACACCTGAGGTTAACGCTCTACCATTGAGGCGCCGCGGCCCTCCACTGTGCTTGATCTGATACTGAAATATAAACGTGAAGGGACACGTACAGCAGAAAAGCGTACAATCCGACCTCATCTGTTGACTGACAGAGACCGCCGACAGTTGAAGAGGGTCTTAAAGTGTAATAGGCAGATAACTATCGAGACCATCACATAAGAATTCCAAACTGCATCAGGATCCACTCCAAGTACTATGACAGTTAGGCATGAGGTGAGAAAACTTGGAATTCATTATCGAGCAGCTGCTCATAAGCCACACATCACGTAGGTAAATACCAAGCGACACCCGCGTAGTGTAAGGAGCGTAAACATTGGACGATTGAACAGTTGAAAACGTTGTGTGGAATGACGAATCACGGTACATAATGTGCAATCCGATGGCAGGGTGTGGGCATGGTGAATGTCCGGTGAAAGTCATCTGTCAACGTGTGTAGTGCCAACTGTAAAATTCGGACGTGGTGTTGAGTAGTAGGAGCCCAGCCGTGTCAGCAAAAATTTTGATGACGTCATAGGTCAAAGGTCTATGATCTTGCCCCGGGGTCAATGACCTAAGAGGTACTTAGGACTACCACCTATAGATTTTGGTAGGGGTTCCTTGGCCCATCCTCTAAATTTTGGCTGGATACCTAGGGACACTCCACTCAAAGTTTGGAAAATGCCAAATCTAAAAATTTAGTATGGTAGCTTAGGAACATGGTATGTACCCCTATTAGTATTGGGGGTCCATCTCGTTCACTTTCATGGGTAAAAGATTGACAAAAATTAAATTTCGGAGGTTTATGAAAAAATTTATCTCCTTTCATGAGGTGTCATTACCCTATATAGTTATGTTGGCGTATACAGGGGTTCATTCCCTATCATAAGACATGGGTATATTAGTGTACCTCTTTAAATTTTTGGGAGAGGTACACCTTGTCTCAAAAAGATTGAGCGCATTCTTTATTGGTGTTTTGAGGCAAAAATTTTCAAAGCCCAACTTCAGGTATCTTCGGAAAAATGTAAACCAGGTTCGGAATTCCAAGCCAGCCTTTGCAATCGGGAAAAAGTTTGCAGATGTGTTTTTCTTCTTTTAAATATAATAAGAATTGTTACCAAGTGTTGAAAAAAAAGCAAAATTGATTGAAATACTTAATGATACAATATTTCGAGACCTTGTATTCATGTCAGCACATGCTTCTTTGTCATTTAGCTCTCCAAACGTAATGGAACATTTAGATATGTAAACTAATTATTTCATATGTAAAAGAATGCTCAAAGTTAAGACATAGAATATAATTGTCCCCTGAGTACTAAAATAAAAGTCAAAGTACAACAGAAACACCGTTTGTAGAGGATATGAATGTCATAATTATCTTGAGAACCTTTATACATCGCTAAAAGCATATTAGCAGAAGTCCTTGTGGTAGTTCACTGGTAAGTTGTCGGTTTTCAAATAATAAGGTTATGTGTTCAATCCCCCATCTGGGCCAATACTTTTTTAAAAATTATATTTTCCGGAATGCATGAAAAAATTTATAAAATAATTACAATAAAATACATCAGTCGTATATAAAGTGCGTTCCACGAATAACACTAAGGTCCACCTCCTGAAGAAACGAAGGCAGATAGAAACATGAAACTTTTTGGAACCTTCAAGGAACTTAAAAGGCAACATTATGCTGAGAAGGAAAATCCTCCACAATGGGGGCTAAAGGGGGTTACTGGGGGTAACTCAAAAATTTTAAATAGCAACCCCATATGTGTTACCTCGTTTGAAAGGTAATCACAAGTAAAGACCACTTGTGAACACTGTAAGTCGCTAGCATGTCCGTAGCCAACATGGCGACCATCCGTAAAGGACGGTTGAAGTGCGTTCAACGAATAACACTAAAGCTCGTCTCCAGAAGAAACGATGGCAGATAGAAACATGAAACCTTTTGGAACCTTCAAGGACATAAAAGGCAACAGTATCCTGAGGGAGAATCCCCCACAAGGGGGCTAAAAGGGTTACTGGGGGTAACTCAAAAATTTTGAACAGCAACTCCCATCGTGTGGTACCTCGCAGGAAAAGTAATCGCGTATAGAGACCAGACCGTCTCCACAACAAACTCTAAAGTCTAACGTAGGTCTAGTTCGGAACGAATGCACAATACACATACCACACAACTAACACTATAACAGTATTGCAAATACAAAACATGCAAATTGAACTGAAACCGATAGAAAAGAGAATACAAGAATATTATTGAAAAATCTGAGCCCTCCGAGGCTCGAATCCTGGACCGCAGGTGTACTGAACCAACACTTTACCATTGCGCTACTGTCGAACTGCTACTCTTACGGACGAGGAGATGTAGTTCATGACGACGAGTTGCCCGTGGTGTCGCTTTGGTGTTGGACACACGTACTTTAGCAAAGCTACGCTGTTTATTCGTGTACCACTATCAGATGTGCTTTTCCGACCAACAGTGCGCTACATTACAACCCTGAACAGTAGGTCTGAAGGACGTAGACGTTTGTTTGTGCTGGTGTGTTTGACCATCCTACATTGCATACATAATGTGGTCTCTTGAATAGAGAATTGAAATTGTGTTACTCTTTGGTGCTACGAATCGTTCGTACAGTGTAACAGCACGATTGTTCAATGAACAAAATTTGCGCAACCCAATTAGTGTTTCTTCTGTACGCCATTTATTAATCAAATTCTTTACGACAGACAGTGTGACCATTGCGCCAAAGCCTCGAAACCCTAGCGTTGCTACGGAAGAAACACAGATACAAGTGTTGGTTAGCTGAATGTGCAACCTCAACAGTCCATAACATCTGTGGCTCAAACGTGTGGTGTGTCACGCACAACGACATACAGAATTTTAAAAGAACATACCTTCCATCCATACAAACTACATATGGTCCAGGAGTTAAGTGAACATGATCCCGATATGCGTATCAAGTTTTGTGAGCAGATGTGTGAGGCATTGGCACGTGGGACCATTGTGCTGACACACGTCTGTTTCAGCGATGAGAGTATGTTCTACTTGAATGGCAAGGTCAACAGGCATAACTGCCGATATTGGTGTAACACAAACTCTCATGTATTTCGTGAAGGCAACACTCAACACCCAGAGTCGCTGAATGTCTGGGCGGGTATCTTAGGTAATCACATAATCGGGCCTCTCTTCATCGATGGAATATTAACGGGTGAGAAGTACCAGGCGCTGCTGCAAGACTTTATTGCACCGTTGATTGTCGAGGCAATGGAAGAGAATCCGCAAAAATTTTATAGAGATTCCTCCCGTTTTTCAGCATGACGGCTGTCCTGCCCATTTTCACCGCCTTGTACATGACCGCCTTATTCATTGAATGCACTTCGAGCGTCCTTAACGGATGGCCGTCATGTTGGCTACGGACATGCTAGCGACTTACAATTTTCACAGGTGGCCTTTACTCGTGATTACCTTTCAAACGAGGTACCACATGATGGGGGTTGCTATTTAAAATTTTTGAGTTACCCCCAGTAACCCTCTTTAGCCCCCCTTGTGGAGGATTTTTCTTCTCAGCATAATGTTGCCTTTTAAGTTCCTTGAAGGTTCCAAAAGGTTTCATGTTTCTATCTGCCTTCGTTTCTTCAGGAGGTGGACCTTAGTGTTATTTGTGGAACGCTCTGTATATATATATATAACATAATCATTGCAGAACATAGTAATTATTATGTTTAAAATATAAAATCTGAGATAATTTTCACAGTAGGTCAGTATTATATATGAGAATGTTAAATGCAAGTTAGGAAAATCGTTTAATAGCAATAAATAAATTATGTAGTGTATTTATTTGCAGCTATTTGTCATACAGATGTAACTTCTCAATATTCTCAATACAGCATGTCATTTACATTCGTGAAATACAGTATATTCCTACGGATATAGAAAGTGTATAAACAGAGTATCTGAAGTCGGATCCTGCTTCAAGACACATAACTTTTCCCGATCCCCTTAACGTCACGGGAAGAAACACAAATTATCTGTAGAACGGAATTTCGTTACTTAGAGTCTCATACGAATATGTTGAATATGCTTTTGTATATTCATCTCTCTATCTCTATCTCTCTCTATCTCTCTCTCTCTCTCTTTCTCTCTCTTTGTTTATGTGCGTGTGTGTGTTGCGGAATATCCCAAGTTGAATACAACATTTGCAAAGTAAACGAGCATCAGTATCATGAAATACCGGAAATTGAAAGTCGTATTTCTTCAGGCTGGTTTTGAGTGTTCATGTTAGCCCAATGGTAGAGTACGGGCTTGTTAATGAGGTCGTCTTGAGTTCAAAGCCTGCAGGGAAATATTATTTGTTAGTAGAATTGCACAGAAATCGGATACAAGGAGTGGTTTACTTCTAGAAATATTTTCAGAAGCGTTTAGGTAGCCCTGAAAAGGGCTGTTTTCGGGAGTTAAGGCGAGGACATTAATATTGTGTCCAAGACCCTTCTGAATTTATTACACGCAACATTCTTCTGGGCATGGAATCTATTAAATGGGTGACAAATCTATCTCCTTCCCCTACCTCCAGCCATGCTTCGGAAACAAGATGCCACAGGTCATCCTGAGTTCTTGGTGGATCTGTCTCAGGCCAACTGTCCCTTAGAGTACGCTTCAGTTCTGCCGACATATTTTCCATGGGATTGAGGTCTGTTCCACGAGGCGGCCAGTCAATCAAATCAATCTCAGGCTGCTCTGCGAACCATTCCTGAACCACACGGGAAGTATGTGTTGACGACTGGTCTTGCTGGAACTGAATTACAACATCAGGCTGAAATACTCGTACAGATGGCACCATGATATTACTCATAATGTCTAAGTACTGAGCACTGTCCAGATGTCCTTCAATTCTGTTATGCTGTCCTGCTCCGCGACTGGAAATCCAACCCCAAAATGAAATAGATACATGGCCACTGCGTGGATTTCAAGCAGCCGCATATCCAGGGTCATATCGGGTCCCTCTCGGACGACACACAAAACGGCGTCCCTCATTTGATGTTGTGAATATGGATTCATCTGAGAAAACTACGTTCTCCCAATTGCGACCGACATTCGCCTGTGCAAACGCGAGACGGTAAATTTTGTGATCGTCTGAGAGTTTTTCCTTACCTTACCTTACCTGAGCGGTAATACCTTAATCGCTCTCTCTCAACTCTCTCTTATCTGCATTTATACATATAAAAGTGTGTATGTATGTATGTTCCAACATAACGCATGTATGCCTAGAGCAGGGTTTCTCAACCTGGGAGTCGTGGCCCCTAGGGGTCGCGAAGATAAGCGGAAGAGATAAATATAGTTAGAATTTAATACCGGAAATTATTTTTAAATATTATTTCGAATTTTGTTCTGATAGGCATACTTTCATTTTTTATGCATACTGTAAAGAACAATAAAAAATAAGTCTACTGAACATTTTCAAAGGGTGCAGAGTTGTTTAAAAATGAATGTAAATGAAAGAGGTAGGATATGAAACTAATGAGGACTGTATATAGAAATACTAGAAAAATACACATGCAACAAAACCTGCACGTTGAAATACAATTTAAATTGAAACCTAATAAGATACCTAAGCATGGTGTAATTTCACTAGTGCAGCAATGCCCGGTTCAATCTTCGAGACGAACATTATGAAGCCATTTTCAACTGATATGCGATTTCTTGTCTTTGTTTTAATGTTTATCATAAAAAAAACTTTCGCACAAGTACGATGTAGCAAATGGAATTATAACTTTTAAAGCAGCAGATACCAGACCAGGATATTTTTCTCTCCTCATCAAGCAGAACTTGTCCAAGTCTTCGTTATAGAAAACCAGTTGCAAAGACTTCTCGCATGATCATTCTATTATTTGGTCAAGAAGTTGTGGGCTTAGGTCAGATACGTTAATGGCCTCTTCAATGAAGGAGTTTAACATCCATCTGAACCAGCACCTTCGTCGTTGGGAATATATGTATTACAGTTACTGTATCCACTGTCAATGCCGGGTGCCGAAAAAAGGGGGCACAACTTTCGGAGGAAATGTGTTACTCATGTTAGGAAAGTGCATGTGCACATGTATAAAATAGAAGGAAAAACGTAATAAAATGTGCTCAAAATAAAGGAAAGGCAGGGTTTACTTTTGAACGTTTTATTGAGCTTCGTGCCAATCATCGTGGCGCTTCGCAGCTAGTCTGTCGAGCTCAATCATATGTACGGAGACATCGTCGTATACTCTCGCCACGGGCGCTGATATTCCATGCCACTGCACTATTCACTATAAACAAGAAATGGATTCTACTATTATTGAAATAGGTATGTTAAAAATCCCACACAAGCTTATTATAAAACACAAATTATAAAAGTGTCGCTGGCAAGATAATGTGATAAAAGGGGATCGTGATAGGAATTAGATTGAGAACCACTGGCCTAGAGTAATTTTAACCACATTTCTTATAGTCTGAAAAAGAGTGCTGTTGGGTTACCTGTGGTGAATGGGAGGGGGATACATATAAAAGATTGCTAGAAAATGATCGGTATTAGTGTCGAATTCATAGTTTTTGGGGTCGCTTAGATAAATAGTGAGACTTTCGACTTCGCTTAACTCCGATTAATCTCCCATTAGTAGGGATGGGCACGAGCGACTTTTCTTTGAAACTCGAGCGACTTTTCTTTGAAACAGACATCTTTGAGGTCTACTCTTGGACTCGGCGCGAAAAATATCCTTCAATTCGACTCGGATTAGAGTCGAGTCGAACCAAAACGAGCCAAATCCTGTGTGTAGTTCTCCCTAGACAATACATATACAATATAATTATTTTATTATCATAATCTTTGAGTTTTACGTGAAACAATTATGCCGGTTAGGCTAATGGAGACAGTGATGATGAGTAATGAATGAAATGGTGGAATGAAGAAAGTGGGAGGAAACGGGAGAACCCCGAGAAAACCCACGCACGCGGTGTTTGTCCACCACAAAGTTCACTTGGCATTATATTATAAATTATACTACTTTTACTACTACTACTACTACTACTACTACTACTACTACTAATAATAATAATAATAATAATAATAATAATAATAATAATTATTATTATTATTATTATTATTATTATTATTACAACACCGTGTATAAACATGAACGATAGATGGTTAGTAAGAATACTAAAAGCTAGTTGACTGCCGACGTCGGTAGTCATAAAGTCTACAAGGCAAAGACATCGTTCATTAACCTAAGCTGTAAGCTTCGATGGACTACAGATGGTAAACTATTGACCTCTCGCCAAAAATTGGTGGCCCCGCAGCGACAATCCGCGGTGGCCCCAGTTCCATTTTGAAAACATTACTCCCAGCGGCAGAGACGCGATGAAACGACAACGAACCACAAAATTACTCTCCCAAAATATGTTAAAATGCCTATATGTGTGATTTGTTTATATTTAGTTGAGTCAAAAAAACACAAAACATATACCCCCGGGTGGACGCGAACTATCAATATTACGACTACTAGGCACGTGTTCTTCTGACTTCCCCACAGAAACAATCATAAAAAAGCTTGCATGTTGAGGGATAAATAATTGACGTCTTAATTTAGCCAATCAGACAAACCCCTACATCTCAAGTTCTAGGAGGTGATACCGTGAACCGTTTCAGATTTATTTCTTTCTCTTGGGTACTATCTATGTGCAAAATTTGAGCATAATAGCCGACATGCATCTTCGGTGCCTCTTGTCTTTAGTACAAATTTAACCAGAGCCGGTGTGGGTCAATGAAAATTTGATCCACGGCCCACCATGACCCACTATCGCCCACCACCCAAATGACCATTCTCCCACTCTGACCCATTATCTATCGGGATCCACTCTGATCCACCACCAACTATGAACCACTCTGAACCATTGCGACCAAACCCGACCCTCCAACACCCATCAACATAAACTCTTACCCATATCCACGTCCTCTTCTCCGTTACTAAAGAGGTTACACTTGTAATAAAACAAGGCTGTGAAGTTATCACTTATCGGAGTTTGAATTTCTACCATCAATGGCTCAAGCACCTCTCTGTTACAATACTGGTGGATCTGACCTTTACAATATATAATGGCAAAGTCTTTACCATCTTCCGAATTAAAATGAATTTAAATTTATCATATATAATTATTTCTTTGTTCCTTTACAGATATATTTCAGTAGAAAATAGGATGAAATTTGAAAGTCTCAAATCAAGGAAAAATAGACCAACTTAAAAAAAAAGAAAAAGTAATTTTCTATTATATATAATTAAGTACCTGGAGTGCCACTCTTTATCTAATCCACCCCGAAAATTATGGATTCGACAATAATGTCGGTCTTTTTTATACTTTTGATGTCAGCCCTTTTCTTTTTTCCTAGGAGAGCAAACGGATACTGCCACCGGTAGAACTATGTTTGATCTTAAATGACATTAAAATGTCTACCAATTAATTTAGCAACCAGTGTTGCATTTAAAAGCTCGCCGCCCCTACGCACTTTTGCTCCTGGCGCCCCCAATAACTACATATTTCTCCGCTTCTTCATCCATAACTTTAAAATAAAACTTCATTTGAATATGCTTAATTAGTTAATTTGTTAGTTAAATACCACTCACTACAGGCTACAGCTAGAACTACATATCAAAAAATAACAAATGTGAAACATGTTCTGAATTATTTTTAGATTTCTTACGCTATTATTAAACGTATTAGAATAGTAAATGAGGATTATTCATGAAATAGTATATTTGCTCTTGATTTTTAACTTTTTCATACGGAAAAAATAAAATATTATTCAAGTTTTAAACTTTGCACTCTGCAAATACGTTGCCCTCTAGGCTATGGGACTAATGTGAAATGTGGACTAATGTGGGCTAACGGGAAATGCGGCACTGTTAGCACCGCTGATAGCTTACGATTCGATTCTAATATCGGTTGATTTCGATAATTTGATGTCGCTACGTAACCATCCTGGGTGCTAATGGGAGCTTAATTGGCCTTGAATTGAAAGAAGAACTATTCACTTAAGCGACCACGAGGCTATAGATTCGATACTATTATCGACCCGTTTCTAACATTGTTGCTATACCCCGACAGTACTCTTTTCCAGGCTGTAAGAAATATAGCTAAAATTGCGCTAGATATATCAGAATTATGTTGAAACACACACATACATATACTTTTAAATTCTGTATAAATAGAGAGAGACCGAGCGAGCGAGAGAGAGCGACCCAAGGCATCAACACTTACACATTGCAAGAGCATATATCAGGAATTGAATTGAAAATCTGTGTAAAGACTTTCTGCTGTGGCATGCTTCATAAGGATAATTGCAGTCTGCTCACGTGATCTTTGCGGTTCATGAATTTCTTGCGAGCGTTGTGACTTTGGATTCTCTGTTTAAACCCTCGGTTTATGCATCAAATATTTTTTCAAGAACATAAATAGCATGCTGTATTATGAATGTTGAGAATTACCCTCTATATGACAAATAGCTGCAAATAAATACTCTACATGATTTATTTATTGCTATTGAACGAGTTTCTTAACTTGTATTTAACATTCTCATATATATATATAATACCGACCTACTGTGAACACCTACCTATTTCAGATGTTATATTTTAAACATAATAATTACTATATTCTGCAATGACTAAGTTATATATATACAACTGTTGTATTTAATGTCATTATTTTATATAATTTTTCATGCATTGCGGAAAATATAATTTTTAAAAGAGCATTGTCCCAGATGCGAATCGAACTCACAACCTTATGATTTCAAATCCGACAACTTACCAGTGAGCTAACACACGGACTTCTGGAAACGTGCTTCTAGCGATGTATAACGGTTCTCAAGAAAATTATGACATTCATACCCACTACAAACGCTGTTTTTGTTATACGTTGACTATTATTTTAGTACTCAGGCGATAATTATGTTCTATGTCTTAACTTTGAGCATTCTTTTACATATGGAAAGATTCCTTTACATATCTAAATGTTCCATTACGTATGGAGAGCTAAATGACAAAGAAGCATGTGCTGACATTAATACAAGGTTTTGCAATATTGTATCATTAAGTATTTCAATCAATGTTATTTTTTTTCAGCACTTGATAAAAAGTCTTGTTATATTTAAAAGAAGAAAAACACATCTGCAAACTTTTAACTGATTGCAAAGTTTGGCTTGGAGGTTCGAACCTGGTTTACTATTTTCCGATGATACCCGAAGTTGGACTTTAAAATTTTTTGCCTCAAAACACCAATAAAGAATGCGCTCAACCTTTTTGAGACAAGATGTACCTTGGCCCATCCCTATTAATTTTTGAAATTGTCCAATTTCAACATTCGGCATTATAGTATAGGACCCTAATATAGAATACTATAAATTTGGGGTACAAAATTGGCAATATATAAAAGGAAGCAATAAGTAGTAACATGTGTCTTGTTTTTGGCTCAATTTATCTCCTTTGATGAGGTCCGGTTACCTTATATGGTTACATGCTCATGTATAGGAGTCAATTTCCTATTACAGGATAGGTACATTGGTGCACTCGTTTACATTTTAGGGACAGGTACATTAACTCACCCCTTCATATTTGGAAATTTTGCAATTTAAGCATTTCATATCATAGTACACGACCTCAACATGTATCATGATAAATTTGGGTGGCCCACCTTGTTCCATTTTCAGAGTAAAAATTGCGATAATATAAACATAAGCAATATATTGTACCACGTGTTTGGCTTTTTGCCCAATTTATTCCCTTTGATGAGGTCTTATTATCTTACATGGTCAGGTATAGGGGTTCATTACCTATCATAAGGCATGGGCACATTGTTACACCCTTTAAAAATTTGGGGGGATATCTTGACTCATCCACTCAATTTTAGAAATTGTTTAATATAAGCATTTGGTGTGATAGTACCGGACTTCAATATGTACCACTATAAATTTGGATGGTCCACCCCGTTCCCTTTCATGCGTAAAGAACTACCAAAAATCGTATTTCGGAAGTCATTGACCCCCATTTTATAAGGATTTAGCACGTTATGTGGGTATGTACAGAAGTTAAATGTATATGTATATGTTTATGTCTATGTTTATGTTCCCTTTTAAACTTGGGAATTATCAAATAACAACATTCGGTAAACGTTTTGTAGGGCCAATTGTAAAAGTTGGTTTCCCTCTTATGGCCAGCTTTTCAAATTTTTAATGTTCTTGACCTATTTTATCTTTTTCGATACTGTTTTATTATTGAATGAGTACGGGGTTTATTACTTTTTCATAAGACACAGACGTATTTGTGTACCAATCTTAAATTTTGGGAGGGGTACATTTCTTATTGTTAAATCAATAATTGTTAAATGTTCTTAGAATTGGGTGGTATCTCTTTCTTTGGGTAAATCCTTGTCAAATATGAGTATGGTCGCGTGATCTCTTATTGACCTATGTTGAGATTAAGAGTCCAAGACATTGGTACATTTAATCTTTGTAGGATAATTTGAGAATTGTCAAAATGAAATTACGGCATTGGTTTTGATTAATACTGCCTACGGGCCAAATATAAATGTAAGCAACACGATGTACCATGTGATTGACCTTGATAAAGTAGTGTAGATGGATTAATTTCCTTTTCTAAATTCGTGGAAGTTATCAAATAACAAATTTCTAGCCAACAGTTGGTTCTGCTAACATAAACAATTGACCTAATTGAGACCTAACTACAGCATGTATTTCTATGATTAATTCTAAGAGAGGTATATCGAGATAGGTACGTAGGATCATTCTTTAAATTTGGGAATTGAGATAAACAAAATTTTAGTATGAGGCACGAAATTTGAAACATTACTTTGAACTTTAGTCATTGCTCATAGTCTAAGATCATTTGTGGTGGTTGATTTTACCTTGAGTTATCAGAAATCTGATAAGTAACCCTATTGACTCTTACGACTCATAGACGAAAGGCAATACGTGTTACAACACTTTGAAATTTCATCTCAAGGTGATGTAATCTGACACTGGCAAAGTTATTGTTGATGTAATTTGATTGGCTGATCACATTCTTTCATGCAATCTGATTGGTTGATCACTATCTTTGGTGCAATCTGATTCGCTGATGATTTTCAAATCTTTGCTGCATTCCAGTTTAACTTTTGCTTAAAAATTTAAAAATCTTCGTTTCAAAATTTTTGTTCAACATTTGGTACTCACTGATAAATATGATCAAAACCGTTTATTTTTAGTCGAATAGTTAAAAGCCGGATAATGTTTGACGCTTAAACGTGAAACGTGAAAGTACTTTACTTGAAATTTTTGGTTTGAATTTTTTGGTTTTAATTTTTTTTTCAAATTTTAATTTGATTTTTTCAAAATTTTATTTGAAATTTGTTTGATATTTTTTCAATCTTTTTGAAAATTTTTATTTCAAAATTTTTGTTTGAAAATTTTTCGTTTGAAAATTTTGTTTCAAATTTTTTGATTGAAAGTTTTGATTGATTTTTTTGAAAATTTTTTTGATTTTTTGTTTGAATTTTATGTGATTTTTTAAAAAGTAGTTTCAAAAATTTTTCTTTGAAATTTTAATTTGGAAAATTATGATTTGAACTTTTTTAGTTAGAAAATTTTTGTTTGAAAATTTTTGTTTGAACATCTTTTGTTGAAGTCTTTGTTTCAAAAGTTTTTAAGTTTATGCACTGATTAGTAAAGAACCAGAACTGTTTAGAACAAAAACATCAGGCAACATTGTTTATCATGATGCAATAGTACAGGTTAGAACATAGGGTTATACTTGAAATAAAAACACAAATTATTAAAATGGATCATTTTATGACACTGCGCATGCATCGATACCAGATATAGGATCTGGAAATTGTGGATACAATGTATTTTGAACTCCTTGCGCTAGTTTGTATTTAGCGTATAATTTTAATTCCAACTGAAGTCTTTTAAGGCCTATTGCAATGTCAATTGGTGGAAAATCAATGTCTATTTGATCAGAAATAAACTGGTTATCAATACAGGTATGCACCCAGGAACGATGTTGACAACCATCGCACCATCTAGATACATGTTGTACAATATGCATAACACATTTCCCAAAATAGTACTTTTTCAGGAATGTGCTTGGTTTGTTGCACACTTGCACTGCATTTTTACACACTGGAATACATTGAATAATTTGTTCCATTCCGATTGTGTTAGATACACCATGTTGCGGGCTTCATGCAATGTATTCTTTTTAGGTAACAGCACCATCTTCTTGATGACTGTGCGTCGCTCCACTTCATGATTTGAGCCTAATGATTTGACTATGGTCACTTTTAGCTCATCATGATAATAACCATTCATTTGGTCGATACGTGTACATAATATCTGCCATTCTTGAAAGTTCAGTTGCACACCAAATTGTTCTGCTTTGCCCAATCGAATCACAAGTTCAAACGTTATAACAGATACAATCACATGTTTTGTTTGAAATATTTTTATTGGATAATAGTTGCGAAGAGGAATTCTGTATCATTAGAAATACACATCTTTCCACCTGAAACGCACTTGATCGAATGATTTCAGGACCTGACATGAAATTTGCTGATTTCATAGAGCTATTGCCGACATCGAATGTGCAGACTTGTTAATTCATGATTTCATCACAATGGCTGACGAAATCAAATTCACAGATCCAGCTGTGTACTCAATTCAAATTGATGACTTCGATCCAAGTATCCTTTGGAACATAAACATACAGAGCCAGTGTTTAAAAGCGTAGCTGTTCTTCTTGTTTCGAAATTTCCATGGGTATATATCTTGCTAGTAAAATATTATCCTTATTATTTTCAAGCTTCACTACGATTCTTAATCCAAACTTTGTAGGAATCATTTGGCTAGCTAAGATTGTATAACGTATAATCAGTTTTAAATCGGTAATCTTGGTAATGATTTCATCACATCCCGTGTATTTAGAAACTGCAGAGAAGTAGCCATGATGACGTTATCATGAATACTATCTCGAACGATGATACAAAACTGATGACGTAGCTTTACCACGTCCTGACGTGTACTATTGCATCATGATAAACAGTGTTGCTAGATGATTTTATTCTAAACAATTCCGGTCCTTTACCAAGTACTATTTACACAAATGTTTATGCATATTTTACAACATGTATCTAGATGGTGTGATTGTTGTCAAAATTGTTCGTGGGTTTACACCTGTATTGATAAACAGTTTATTTGTGATCGAATGGACATTGAGTTTCCGCCAATTGACATTGCAATAGACCTTAAAAGACTCTAGTCGGAAATAAAACTATACGATAAAGACAAACTACTGCAAGAAGTTAAAAATACATTGTATCGACAATATCCAGATCCCATATCTGGTACGGATGTATCTGCAGGGTAATATCATGATCCATTTCAATGATTTGTGTTTTTCCATTTCAAGTATAACCCTTATTTCTGACGTGTCCTGTTGCAACATGATAAACAATGTTGTCAGATGTTTTTGTTCTAAACAGTACTGGTTCTTTACTAATGAGTGTATAAACTTAAAAAAATTTGAAACAAAGACTAAAAAAAATTCAAACAAAAATTTCTAAAAAAAATTTAAAAAGATCAAACAAAATTTTGAAAAAGAATTTCAACTAAAAATTTTGAAACAAAAAAAATTAAACAAAAATTTCGTAAAAAAATAAAAATGCAAATGAAAAATTTTGAAAAATTTTTTAAAAAATTCCAAACATTTCGAAACAAAAATTCTCAAACAGAAGTTTAAAAAATGAAAAAAAAATGTCAAACAAAATTTTGAAAAGAAATCAAATAGAAATAAAAAAATTTTAAACGATAAAAATTCAAACCAAAAATTTCAAGTAAAATGTTTTTAATTTCACGGTTAACCGTCAGATATTATCCGGTTTTTAACTATTCGTTAAATTAGACGGTTTTATCAATATTTATCAGTGAGTACAAAATGTTGAACTAAAATGTTGAAACGAAGATTTTTAAATGTTAGGGAAAACTTAAAACTGAATGCAACAAAGATTTGAAAATCACCAGCGAATCAGATTGCACGAAAGATAGTGAGCAACCAATCAGATTGCATGAAAGATAGTGATCAAGCAATCAAATTGCATCAACAATAACTTTGCCAGTGCCAGTTATAAGATTCAATAAGGTTACCTATCAGATTTCTGAATACTCAAGGTAAAATCAACCACCACAAATGATATTGGACTATGAGCTATGACTAAAGTACAAAGTATTGTTTTAAATTTCGCGGCTCATACTAAAATTTCGTTTATCACAATTTCCAAATTTAAAGAATGGTCCTATGTACCTCTCTCGACATACTTCTCTTAGAATTAAATGATGTAGTTAGGTCTCAATTATGTCAATTGTTTATGTTAGCAGAACCAACTGTTGGCTAGAAATTTGTTATTTGATAACTTCCACGAATTTTCAAAAAGAAATGAATCTCTGTACACTACTTCATCAAGGTCAATCACATGGTACTTCATGTTGCTTACGTTTATATTTGGCCCGTAGGCAGTAAAACTCAAAACCAATGACGTAATTTCATTTCGACAATTCTCAAATTATCCTACAAAGTTTAAATGTACCAATGTCTTGGACTCTTAATCTCAACATAGGTCAATAACAGATCACGCGACCATACTCATATTTGACAATGATTTGCCCAAAGAGAGAGATACCACCCAATTCTAAGAACAATTAACAATTATTTATTTAACAATAAGAAATGTACTCCTCCCAAAATTTAAGATTGGAACACAAATACACCTCTGTCTTATGAAAAAGTAATAAATCATGTACTCATTCAATAATAAAACTGTATCGAAAAAGATAAAATAGGTCAAGAACATTTAAGATTTGAAAAGCTGGCCATAAGATGGATACCAAGATTTACAATGAGCCCTAGAAACGTTTACCGAATGTTGTTATTTGACAATTCCCAAATTCGAAAGGGAACATAAACATATACATTTAATAAACCTCTGTACATACCCATATAACGTGCTAAATCCTTATCAAATAGGGGTCAATAACCTCCGAAATGTGATTTTTGGTAGTTCTTTACCGATGAAAGGGAACGAGGTGGACTATTCAAATTTATAATGGTGCAAATTGAAGTTGCTGTACTATCATGCTAAATGTTTATATTACGCAATTTCTAAAACGAGTGGGTGAGCTGAGTAAGATACTCTCCCAAATTTTAAAAGGGTGTATCAATGTACCCATCTCTTATGATAGGAAATGAGCCCCTATACGTGACCATATAACTATATAAGATAATAAGACCTCATCAAAGGAGATAAATTGGGCCAAAAACAAGACACATGTTACAACGTATTACTTCCTTTTATATTTTGTCAATTTTGTACCCCTAAAATGGATCTAGGTGGACCAGCCAAATTTATAGTAATGTATATTAGGATCCTATACTATAATACCAAATATTTAAAGAGGGCAATTTCTATAACTAAAAGAGGTGGTCCAAGGTAATTCTCCCAAAAATTTAAAGGGGTACATTAATATACCCATGTCTTATGAAATGGAATGAAACCATGTATATGCCCATACAACTTTATAGGGTAATAACACCTTATGAAAGGAGATAAATTAGGTCAAAAACCTCCGAAATTTAAATTTTAACAGTTTTTACCCATGAAAGGGAACGAGGTGGACCTCCAATAACAATAGGGGTTCATACCATGTTCCTAAGCTACCATACCAAATTTTTAGATTTGGCAATTCCACAATGTAAGTGGAGTGGTCCTACGTACCCGTGACAAAATTTAGTGGGTGGGCCTAGGTACCCCTCTCAGAATCTAGAGGGTGTGGTCCTAAGTACCCCTAGGTCATTGAGCCCGGGCCAAGGTCGTTGACCTTTGACCTATGACGTCACAAAATTTTTGCTGACACGGCGAGATATAACGGGTCCCCTACTACTTCGTGTTATGTGTGGTCGTGTTTTTTCTTGGAAGAAGCTTGCATCCCTTGTTATTTTATGTGGCACTCTCACAGCTGAGACCTACATTCTTGTTTTAAGTACCTTCTTGTTTCCCGTTGTTAAAGAGCAATTCGGAGATCACGATTACATCTTTCAACATGATTTAGCACCTGTTCATTCTGACGACCTGTGGCGGAGTGGTTACACGACCATAACATCCCTGTAATTGACTTGCCTGCACAGAGTCCTGATTTGCTTCCTATAGAACACCTTTTGGTATGTTTAGGAACGCCGACTTCGTGCCAGGCCTCACCTACCTACATCGATATCTCTCCTCAGTTCAGCCATTCCCCAAGAAACCTTCCAGCACCTTATTCAAAGTATAAGCAAGAGTGGAAGCGGTCATCAAGGCTTAGGGTGAGCTAACACCATACTGAATTCCAGCAGTACCGATGGAGTGCACCACGAACTTGTAAGTCATTTTCAGCCTTGTGTCCGGATACTTTTGATCACATTTGTGTGTGTGTTTTGTGTTTGGAGATTTTTTTAATGTATAGATTTGGAAACAATTTGTTGGAATGCTATCATTTTCCAAATTCGAAACTACCAAGTAACAATCAAATAGGGTCTCACTGCTGTACTACTGAAGGTACCAGAATTTCTTTGCAAAAGTTTCATTTTTGAGATAATTGTCTTGGAAATTTCTATAAGATATTAGTACAATATCGATCAACTGTCAAATTTAATGGTACTTGACAAGAAAACTACTTTCTTAAACGGAATTAAATGTGGGGATGTGCTATATAGTTATGCACTACCGTATAACAACAGGTTAGGTACTCTAAATTTTAGTTAGATATCGTAATATGGGTACATAACGTAATGTTTGCAAGATTTCCTCAGTGGGGACGATAGGGCATTATTGTGCTATCGACTATGAACAGACTATCTTCTACGGAGTGACAGACACGCAATATGAAGGCTTCAGTAAGTTATTAACATGAACGCATGAACATTCCACTGTATATTGCGTTGTGTTTGAAGTCGAAAGTCACGATTTAATGCATAGTGTAGACTGTTGAGGTCCAAATTATACAGGAATGTGTCGCATTCACTCACTTCAAGTGGTAACCAACGTTTGAACTCTGACGTAAGTTCCGCCAACGGTTAGTATCCTGGTGCTTCACATTGTCACATAGCGGCTGAAGATTGGCAATGCAGTTGCGAGATAGTTTTCTAAATTATTGAAAAACTAAAAGACTCAGAAAAACTAAAAGATCATCTACGTCTTCTCCTACATTCAGAGAGGAGACTCCTTATTGCGAGAAGAGGTGGGTTACAGAGGATAGCTTTGCTCCCCTCCCTTTTGTTTTAATAATGTTTGCCTGTCTCTTAGCTTTAGAATACATATAATAATCTTCCGGTTTCTTTCAGAGAGTTTTAAAGGTGACAATAAGAAGACATATTGCTGTTTTGTGGTGGGTAAGCACTACCCTATTCTGGTTTGGGAGTTAATCCAGTATTTGCTTATTTGGTATTTAGAAATATAAAAGATGAACTACAAATAAGATAAAATAAATTTTGGCATAATTTTATTTATTAGTGTTTCACGTTCATTAAGCTAGTATCAGTATTTATTCTTGAATATTTTTTAACTTATTAATTTATGAGTTATTTTTTGTATTGTAATTGTTACTTATTTTTATTCCAGTGTCCCTGTTTTCGTTACAGATTTTCCGGTTTGATATATATCGATTCCTATGTTAAGTGATATTGCGGTAGTCACTAGACTTTTATTAACTTTCACCTGTATATTTTATTTTCTTATTTCAGCTCGACTCACGCTTTAGGAAAATTCCCCAATTTGGTATAAGCGAAATAGAACATCTGTTTTACATAACGCTGAGAACAACGATAGGCCGAATAATATAGTCCGGTAACTTGCAACTAAAGAACTTATATTTGAATTATACCATTCAAGTTGAATCAATGTATTTAAAACGTGTGTAAGAGTAAATTTAACAACCACACAACCTGAGTAATTAAATAAACTTGACAACTAACCAATGTGACTTTTTAAATGGAATCGGTGGATTAGAAACAAAGTACAACGTTTCTAGTACTCTATAACATTCAACTGGTTACAGTGTCACTAGAATGTCATCGTGTACTGAAAGTCAATTGGTGAGTGGCCAAACGATGGGATATTCTGAACTATCATGACGGAGATATTAAATTGCAGACCAACAGACAATGTCTGAGAACGATTCTCGGATTAAAACTAAATCATCAGATTATCTGCTTCCAAATCATCCATATTTTCTTACTTTGAGACAGCCCACAATCACAAACTTTGTCAGCGACACAATATCGTCTTGTAAAGCCACGGCTGTTCTTTGATAAAATTAGGGTTGATGAAGTCATTATTTTTGTCTCTTAATTACGACTAAGCACTCCTGTGTCAAATGTTATGTGAATCATTCTGCTTCTTCTAAGAACGTATCATACTTTAAGGAGACAGGCGTAACTTATGTTAGGGAAAGGATTTCTACAGCCGTCGCGAACGTCGTTTAAAATCACATTACATCGACCTTGCTGTTCTGTGTGTCTGCGTTGCTAATATTTTTCTTGATATAGCCACTCTCACATTTATCGTTGCTACAGAAACCCACCTTTGCACAGGAAAGAGATGTGCACAGGAAATCAATCTTAATACCTAGAACTATTTTAAACCAACTCGTGTACGAAATGAAGGTCTCATTCTGACATATACACATGATCCTCTCCGTACCTTTCTAGCATGAAGGTGACGTCTTAGTAGTGCCATCATCTTACAGAGAACAATAACGTTCACCAGTTCTCAAACGTCTTTCGGTCTCATTGAAATACTGCGTAATACAGTATGAATTTAATAATAAGTAATATATAATATAACTAATAATAAAAGAATATCGAAAGTAAGTGAAAGGTAATTGGATGAAAAAAGAAGATAAGGTTCGTTTCAAGCGTTAATCTATCCAAACATGGCGGTGGTGATTAATAGCCTCAACGATACAGGTACTCGTCTTGAGAAATTAAATGAATTTTCTCTGATCACGTAAAGTCTCTTATCTGATAGAAGAAAATTTCTTTTCTGTCTAGGAAAACAAGTGTTTTACCTCGTTACGCGAATTTCTAGTGTGGAATATATATACGTAATCGTTCGTCTCTCATCAAAAACAATGGAGAATTCTGTAACTACTATTATCAGTCTGTTAACTTTTTACTGTTTATGACGTAGTAGTACGTCATGTCATATGAGGAGTGAAAACTTCTACGATATGGTATTACATCTTGACTAAAATGTCACTAATATTTAAAGACAATTACTAAAGTCTGTTGGAATCTTTATTATTACATTTTAATCTGAAAGAAATCAATAGATGGCCCTGAATTCCCATAATACTCCCACGACATTTGCTTTTTCAATAACATAGTGCACATAGTTGTTCGTAAGATCATTATTGCTGCTGTAATAAAAGAAACATACTGCATTCAGTAGCAAACATCTTGGTGAATACTGCACGTCTTTGTAATGTTTTTTTCTTTATTGTTGAGCACTATTTTTGTTTATGTGAAACATACATCAATGTTTCATAGTTCTATTGTTCTTCTGGCTACGACGTAGTGCTACGTTTGCTACCTGAGAGTACACTTTTCCAGAAGAATGTACCAGTTAAAGGGTTAACATAAACTCCATTTATATGTAGTTGTGGTCGATGTTTCGTTTCTATATTTATTACCAATTATCCGTTGCATGTTTTGTGCTGAAACCTTTTCGGAATTCATATTCAGACATGTACATTTACCTATCTGTGCATAAGGTTTCTGTTACTAGATCTTTCCGTTGGAGAGTACATCCATAGGTGAAAGTAGGTAAAAGTCTGCTTCTGCATAACTCCATTGAATATTCCAGGCCCTCATTGAGTTTCATCATTAGTATATTATTGTAACCCTGCTCTATATAATTTCAAGCGCATTGTTATTGCCACTACACATGTTACCATTTAGAATGTTAAAATCACGGGTTTATAATTGACGATCGAAACCGACACCACGATGCCGTCGGACTCCATGATTCGTGGACTCCATGATATGGTTCGGCTACGGTTAAAATGTTGTAATTCTCAAAAGTGTCGTCCAGTGTGATCATACTATTTTAATAAGTGATGAGATGAACTCCTTAACAACTTTTCTTCTAAATGTCTAAATTGTGTTCAATGGAGTGCGAATCCTATATAGTATTCCTGCTTTCGACAAGTCAATTTTCTCTAGACTTTCTTTATATGACATAAGAAAAGAGCGGCTGTATATTTCCAGTACGAAAGTGTAAGCTGTGTTCTTGATTTTCGTTATACTAGTCGTCCATTTCAAAACGGCAATTTGTAAACCAAACAAACGATACCACAAATTGAGAAGAAAACGTATTAGAGCTTCAAGGTGTCATTAACATCTGCTATGTTTTTGCAGAAGTATTGATCAGGGACAAATAAATGTTTGCTAAGGTTGTGAATATAAGTTGGTCTGAAGGAAATTTTAAAATTAATATACAAGAGCAGAGCCATAGCTAAGGGGGGCCAGCGGGGCGCCCGCCCCGGGCGCTGATAGCAAGGGGGCGCCGAATGAGCAAGGAGAAAGAAAAAGTGGTGTTGGACATGAGTAAAATACGAGTCGCCCCCAGAAAGTATTGGCGCCCAATTGGATCAATATTGCTGTCGGTTATCAGTGAAATACGTAGATTTATGAAAAAAATTTTTGCTCGCTTCGCTCGCAATGCAAGAGTTTAAATAAATCAAAACAAGTTTTTACGTATTACTTAGAGAGTTATTATAGATGATTTCTTCATGACATGTGGTATACAAGGGGCCGAGTAATGACTTATAGTGTACGCAGGAACATTTTCAAAATCAGAAAACAGTTGAGACGAACTTAAAAAGAATGGAGAGATGATATCACGGGAACAGTAAGCCTTCTCTTTCTCGCAAAAATTAACAAAACAGCATCTCTCTATGACTTACAGTTCTCGAGATATTGTTGCTTAAATATCTAGAAATTCGGAAAGTTTGGCCAATATCTGGGAAACAGTGACCAGTTGGCCAATAGAGAGTTAATCAGTGGCCACCGGTTACTATTTGGTACCAAAATGTTCACCATTCTCTTAGATATTGATCAACTTCAATATGATCTCTGTGTGACTTATGGTTCCCAAGATTTGGCTCCTTAAATCTCCTGAAATCGGAACTATCCTTTGGCCAATCATAGAGAGATGATATCACGGGAACGGTAAGTCATAGAGAGATGATATCGGTGTCAATCAATCCCTAATAGAATGTTAAACATTTTCGTACCGATATTAACTGATGGCCACTATCCAACTAGCCACTGGCCATGGCCACCAGTTAATATTTGGTAGCAAAATATTTACCATCCTCTTAGATATTGATCAACATCAATATCATCTCTCTACAACTTATGGTTCCCGAGCTAAATATCTAGAAATTGGCCATTTTTTTTAATATCACGGGAACGGTAAGTCATAGAGAAATTATATTGGTGATAATCCATCCCTAAGAGTATGGTAAACATTTAGGTAACGATAATAATTGGTGGCCACTGGTCAAGCCAGTGGCCAGTTGGACAGTTACCACCAATTACTATTTGGTACCAAACTATTTACCATCCTTTCAGATATTGATCAACACCAATATAATCTCTCTATGCAGATTGGTGAATGCCAGAGAAGTATGATGTTGGAAACAAGATGGGTCCTGGGGGCGAAGCCCCCAACGAGGTCTGGGGGCAAAACTTTCAGAATAGACCAATATTCAACTTTGTTACTGCGTGCATGGGGATCATAACCTAACACTTGCTCTCACATTCATCCCAGCTCAATTCAAAAGCAGCATTGCATCCAGAATGCGGTTTTCCTATAACATTTTCATGCGCTATATTTCTCAAAAGTGCCAATATGTGCAGGTTTTCTCTTTGCATACAGTAAGAGCAATGCTTCCGCTACGACATATTAAAAATCACAGATATATTATGCCATATTTTCTACTAAAATGCCATTCTATCGTTTGACCATAGTTTATATGCTTTCAGTACCGCAGCATTTTCCAAATATGATATTAAGTAGGGGATTATCGTACGGATATGATAATGATATTAGCATCATTCCAAATATGATTATTGACTACATCATATCAACATTCTAAATATACAAAACGATACATACATGTCGGTCGTCTCACCATGTTTACCAGCCACTGAATATCTACACGCAATGTAGGAATAGTCGCATTCAAAGTCAATTTCCTATATTCTGTCACTAAGCAGCGCCTCTCCGGCTTCGGCGGATAACCAAATTCACACGTCCCATGAATTCATTGTAAACTGCTATCACTTCTTTTCCTGTACACACTATTAAGGTTTTATTATAACAAATTATATCGAGTCAATCTTTTGCTTCATTTGTCGAATTTTTGCTAAGAATTGCCTGTTTGGCCCCAGTGTGCGACGGTGAGAATGAAGGTATGAAAGTGAGAAGAGTGAAGAGACACATTCAAGCTGCTGTTTGCGCGGAAATATTAAAACTAAATGGAAACGAGGGGAACAATAACATTTTCGAACTTCAAGCAGTTGTAGAATAGGGGCTTAAGGGATCAGAACTTAGCCCAACGAAATTCGACTTTTTCAGACACTAATCACTACCAATGATTTACTTTTAAATTCCATTGACTTATCAAATGCTTCCAATTAGGAGGAATTTATTGTGGTCATTTTTCATCAACATTTTGTATCGCCGGCATATTATTTTGCGCATACGTGTCTAGTTGTGTGATGTTTTTATCTATCTATATACATACAAAACATAAGTACACACACTCTTTATATATGTACGTGTTAGTGTATTTTATGTGTTTTTACACGGGGTGCCTTCACAGGAACACAAAGTTGATGCAAGGGATTTATGGAGGGAATTTTCCGGATATTTCCCCAATTTTCCCTATTCAAGTTCATTTTGCGCTCTAATACATATCACCTCTGGAAAGGTTCTTTCATGCTGAGAGGAATGAATTATAAGCCATGTCTTTCCAATAAAAAGTGTTGACGCAACACCTAGTTTAATGCGAGTCTACGATTTTCTTTATAATAATAGGGTTAATTGCCCCCAGGGACTAACTCTGCTGTCTATGGCAGCTAATGTTTTGTGCATGAACATATCTCTTTTATGTTTATTGAATGATCTAGGTTTCATTCGGATGTCCGGATGACAGGTTCATGTCCGTTGATTGTATAATTTAAGTACTAACATGCAATCTCTCTCAAAGGTTATTTGACTTTGTAAAAGTAAATAATATAAAATTTCACAAATGCCTTTGAATCGTTTTGAAGCAAACAAGACTCTTATATATTGCTTGCCAAACCCTTAGCAAACATTCCTATGATACCTTAATTTATATTCGTAGTATTATAAGGAAATTAAAGACTGTAACACATACCAAATATATCAAGACTGTCCTTTGGCAAAGTTAGTGACCTTGTCACTTTACTTCCTTCAAACGTGAGCAAAATGTGTGATGCAAAAGGGTATCTTCTTACTCCGATTGTTCCTAACCTAAATAAATGAATGACTATTGATATATAGTCTCATTTATTAAGGAATATTTTCCCATAACACTAACCATGTTTTCACATCAGAAAAAGTTATGTTATTAATAAAGAATATGCCTATTGAAACATAATATGCTTATCATATGTTTTGGCATTACTACATGCTAGTATAGATATTATTTCATTCACTATATTGTTATTGCTTGAATTTGTTACTATATCTCAGAGGTTATTCAGTGATTTGGTACATCTACATTATATCATACATGTATGTTTAGCTCAATTAGTAATATATGTATATTTAATTTACTTTCAAATGGCGCTATTAGGCAATAACAAGCAATACAATGAAGATATAACCTCGTCACAGATGACATTTTTGTATATGAACAGTTACAGAGCCAGAAAGAGTCGTGCTGAAAAAGAAGTGTTTGTTTGTATCGTTTGCCCATTCTGTATCACTGCAGTGAGTTAGAAGACAATTTTCGAAACACGTCATATGTTCCTTACGTACAAAGCAATATCTAAGTGTTCATAAATCTCGTAATTCGCCGGAACAGTTAGGAAAATAAAAGAACTAATTATGAAATACTAAAGAATAACTAGAAACGACATCATACAGCAAAGCCAATTTACTTTTGCTATCCTGTGTACGAGAATTCATTTTTAATCTTATGAAAGCATTCTGATGAAAGCATTTTGCGATTCACGTTTTCTAACTTCCCTTTAGAGACCATCATCGCGTAGAGAATCAAATTTTTTGAGTAAGAAGAAAAATGATTAGTTCATAAGGTAAGTATAAACTGATGTAGGATTATCAAAATGATTCTGAGAGAGAAAAGGGCTAGTAAAGAGCGGTATAACTCCTATTCACATTCCATCAGAAAGGTATATGCACAAATGTTTGTTTATCAATTAAATCATAATATCGTTTAATTCTGATAGCGGAAACTGTTATATGGTGTCTCCTACAGTTTTCCTTCAGGAGGTTGATACTACATAGATACATATTATTGCTGACTTCTGAGGAAGTTACTGTATGTATAAAAAAATTGCCGTACCCTAACTATAAGCCAAGTGGGTGGACTCTGGTATTTGTAAGTTTTGAATGTTACTTGAACCACTATTTTCTAGTTATTTATTTTTTATTTAGAAAAACAACACAACAGGCTTAATGCCCAGTGTCGTATAATACATACATAGATATATATACATTTATCCGTACAATCAACCAATTCACTTCGAGTGTCAGGTACTCGGTAATAATCCTGTTTCTAAATGCATATTCTGACATATTGAATATTTCTAAAACATCAGTTTTATGACTTAATTAATTGTTGGGGTCACACATTCTCCACAGCTTAGATTTACTGAGAATATTTGTTCGTGCCCTTTCACAGAAAACTATATCAGTATTTCCCAGATCTTCTTCTGCCTGTTGGAATGCTCAGATGTACATTCGTGATTAGCTCTGGACAGTCAACATTATTATTTAGTGCTTTATATAAAAATAGTAAACCAAACATCTGTCGTCTATTCGTCAACGTTAGGAAATACAAACACCTTAATAAGTCTTCGTAGGGAATCTGTTTGGGATAGAAAGCTGTTTTCTTATACGTAAGCATTTTTAGAAATTGAAATTGTATGATTTCTATTGCTTGTAAGTATTTATTTACATTCGGTGTCCAAATAACGCATGCATATTCTAATCGGAACCTTATGTACAAATTACACAGTTTAATGAATGTTGACTCTTTTCTAAACTCTTTATTTATTATATAGATAAAGCCGAGGTTTGTGAGTGCAGCGTTAGAGATTGCATTGACGTGATGAGAGAAGGTCAATTTTGTATCAAAAATTACTCCGAAATCTTTAACTGAATTTGGTTTACACAGAGATATACCATAAATTATATACGGATAATTTATGGGATTTTCTTTCCTTCACAACGATAAAGACTTGCATTTAGAGATATTCAATAAAAGTTTATTTTTATCACACCATTGCCCAACACCCTGTAAATCCTGTTCGAGTTGTTCGCAGTAATCCTTGTGCTTATTTTAGAATATAATTTGAGATCATCGGAAAACAACAGAAAGTGAGAGTTTTTAACATAGGTTGAAATATTATTAATTACAGAAAGAAATAATAGCTTGCTCTCGATTGCACAAATTGGAAGCAAAGTACTCTGTTGCTCTTTTAGAAAAATTGAAAGATCCCAATGTCTGTAGTAGCACGTCATGGTCAACTCTGTCGAAAGCCTTACTGAAACCCGTATAAGTGACGTCCACTGGACCACCTTTGTCTAATTCTCTTGCTATGTAATTTTTTACTACTGCCGGGGGCCGCGGTGGCTCATTGGTAGTGTGTTCACCTCTGGTGCTTGGGGTCCCGGGTTCGATCCCAGCCCTCGCCAAGTGAACTTTGTGGTGGACAAACACCGTGTGCGTGGGTTTTCACGGGATTCTCCCGTTTCCTCCCACTTTCTTCATTCCACCATTTCATTCATTACTCATCATCACCGTCTCCTTTAGCCTCACCGGCATAACCGTGGGACGTAAAACTCAAAGATTTCATTTCATTTTTTCTTTACTATTGCTAGATTGGGTGTTGTGGATTTATTCCTTAAAAATCCGTGTTGGTGTTCAAATATGACAGGCTTTACATGGTTTAAAATTCTGTTGTAAAATATGGTTTCAAGAGCTTTGCCAAAGGGAGATAGGATGGCTACGGGTCTGAAGTTCTCTATCTCATTCCTGTTTCCGAATTTAGGAATAGGACAAATGAGAACTTCCTTCCATTTATTCGGAAATATATTCGTTTTAATGTTCATATTAAAGATAATGTGGAGTGGATACTTGCAGTGAAACAGCGGTTCACCACATACGGTGTAATGCCATTTATATTACAAGATATTTTAGGTTTCAGCGCTCTAATAGCCTGTTCAATCTCTTCTAATTCTATTTCCTTTATACCAAAAGTGTCTAATATACTACATTACTAATTATTTGTTATTGAATAATCCGTGTTGTATTTAGAGGGTACACTACAATATACTGACTGAAATTAATGCGCGAATGACAGAGAAATTCCTTTGTTATGTTTTAACTTGTTACCATTATATGTTAGAGAATCTGACGAAAGATGCTTGGTTTTACTTTAAAAAAAATACCAGAATTGCAGTGGGTCTTTTTCTACAGTAATCTCAGAAAGTGAAATAAATGCCTTGTACGCTGTCAAAATTTCTGATTTAATTTCTTTTCGTAGTTTCAGGAACTGTTCCCGATGGTATGCAATATTATTTAACCCCTCTTTGCACTTCTTACGATGATAAGATTTCCGTTTTATTTTTTTGATTATATCATAGTTAAACCAGCACAGATAACTGGCATTGACGTGTCTTTTAGCAGGGACGCATCCGGTGAATACGTTATAAATCATTTCGTAGATTTTTAAAACAGTACAATTAACATCATAATTTTGTGAGAGGCAATCCCAAGATAATTTTGATTATTCTATATATAATTTTGTGGAATCTGCCTTTTAAAGTTGAAACCAGTTACTTTAGGAACTTGCTTTAATTTAGTAATATGGTTAAGCGTTGAAGATACTAGAATTGCTGGGTGATGTCTATCCTCTCGAACAAGTTGATACTCTTTAGAAACAACTACATCTTTGACATTAGAAAGTACTAAGTCTAATGTGCGGCCATTTGTGTTTTGTATGTCGTTGAATGATCATAAATTGTATAAGGACATAAAGTTATACACATCTTTACACTTGGTTGTTGAGGACATAAGGTCAAAACAAGATTTGTAATTTCTGCAACATTAAAATCTCCGATGCATAGAATTGTGCTTCCTGGTGGACAGTTACTCTTGATAAATTGATAAAACTCTTCGTATATTTTTAAATTTGTATCCAGTGGAATATAAATGGCACAGACAAATACATATAAAAAAATGTAATACTAATTTAACAAAAACTCACTCCAGATTTATACCGCAGGAATTACATAGTACACATTATATTTTTTGAGGATAGCTGTTATTATCCCAATCCCTTTATTCTTGTTAAGCAGCTCAAAATTTCTGTCCTGACGGAAAGCACAATATAGATCATAAAATATTTCAGAATCTGAGTAAGTAGAAGTTAAGGAACTTTCGCTAATGACTAATATATCGTATGTACACCGTGTATTTGATACAATACTTGTAAAGGACTCTTGATTTTTTGAACCTCTGAGACCACAAACATTCACACTGAAAGTTTAATATTGCGATGTAATTTACATGGTACTGTTATATCACAATTTAAAACATCAGCTTTCGTAGTTGAATCTGACCTTCAACTTTTCACGGTGCATGTTAAGCTCACATTGTTTGACACGGGAAATTTATTATTACCTTAATTAACAAAAAACTGTGTTATTGTACTTACTAGTTGCAGTTCCTGGAAACATGTTGCTCACCGATTGAAATTCGAGTTCGCCTTCAATGGGATCTGCTTGGTACTTTTACTCCCTGGGGTAGTGAATAGAGAGTACTTATCTGCACAGTGACAACTTCATCCAGACCTGGCTCAGGCTCTTCGGCGGAAGAAAGATTTTTTTGGCACGTTGGAAAGATCTTTAACAATTTCACATTTCCTTTAGTGAAAACATTCTTCCGATCAATGCATGCATACCGGAATTGCAAGAAAGCATAACTCTCTCGTTGTCTAGTTTCGTTAACATACGTTTGAAGGGCTTTGCGTTTTTGTCTAACTTTAAAGAGAAATCTTCACTAATATAAATTTTGGTACCCCTCAATTTATTCCTAGTTTTAGGAATTGCTTCCTTCGTTTTATCACGCAAGAACTTACACACTATAAAAGGACTTTCCCTGCTGACTTTTTCTTCCTACACGGTGACTTCTTTGAATGTCATCATCCTTCAAATCGATTTTTAATATATATTTAATCAAACCCCGCACTTTGTTTTCAGTTTCGTTCCATTATTCACTTGCACTTTCGTCGATACCATAGAACACTAAGTTCAGTCTTCGAGATCCATCTTCCAAATCTCCAATTCTTTCTTCCAAATGACTTGAGTAGTCCTGCAATTGATTTATTTCACTCGACAAGTTGTCAACGTTGTTCTTGAACCTTTCAACGGTATCAATCACTTTAGAAACAGATAATTTCACTTCACGTATTTGTTTCTCAAGTGATTTATGACAATCTTGAAAGCCACGCAAAATTTATTTAATTTCCGCAGTATCGTTTTTCTGTGACCTCGAGTCGGGACCTGGATTTCTTTCGACACAACCAATCAAAAGCACTAGAAAAATCACTACACCACAAACATAGTATGTTCTGGTAGTTTTGATTTGATCTGTACGTTCTGCAGAGGAAGGATCTTTTCCGCAGTGACTATTGTTGAACAGATTGATGGAGGCCCGCCAGAAACTTAGCGAGACACCCATTTCACGCTTCGGTGCACACAGGAAATGCTTGCACGTGGTCTTCACTCAACGAAAACTCAACAATAACACTCAATAACAAAACAACAAACAACAATTTTCTAGTAATTCGACACAAGAGATCAGGAACAAACTCAAGAATTACAATTTTGTCAGTTAACAATTCACTTAAAAATACAACGTGTTAGTTTAAGTCCCGAGTTTTAATTTTTACTTTTTTGTGTGTGAATTTGTCATAACATCCTTTATTCAAAAATAAGCGAAGCAAAAGTAAATAGCTAACAATTAGCTTAAAACTGGATTGGTATAAGTCTCTGATGTCACGTTATTAGTATACCTCTGAGCGCTGGGCTCACTTCTGCTTTTCTTTTTGTTTTGGTAATGTTGTTAGCTTCGTTCAATCATAGTATTTACATAAAAATACGAAAACCATTAATAATGGAAGAAAAGCGTATTATAAGAATACTAGTTTGTTTTATAATACTTTAATTACGAGGATTGTTGGAAGGTACATCATACATTACTTGACCCAATGATTGATGTAGACTGCTTCGCTTTAAAGATAATGGCCATTAAGGAGAGGCAGTTCTTCTGGCAGTGTCGTAAATTCTTTCACGTGGAGCTAAGCTCGACCCGGGTCAATTGAATTAACTACCTCAAATTACGGTGAAAAAACAACGTACATTACCACGCCCAATCGCTGATATAGAGAATCTAAATTTTAAAGACAATGGCAATTTGGTAGTTGGAGCAGTTTCTCTTGTAGAGGGGAGACCCAGCAAACAGTCAGGTTCACCAAGTAACCTGGGATGAAGTCCACCCTAGGCACGATTATGCGTTAGCATACTAATTATCTCATCCTAAACCGAAGAGCAGGCACGACTAGTGTTGTAAAATTTCCGGAAATTTTGGACCTGCTGGTAAAAAAACAATCGGTATCTTTCCGGAAAAATTGGGAACCTTTTGTTTTAGGTAAATTTTGCTACTAACGGAACCGTTCCGAGAGCGTGAAAAATGTAAGTTGAGAAATTTCAATACTGCGAATATATATAAAAAAGGAACATTCGAAAATAAAACTGTTGTAATTATTCTTGATTAATTAATTATTCTAAATTAATACTTTGCACTTATTTCCTTTATGTCCCATTTATTCGTTTATTCGCAGTTGTGCATTAATTACAGAACTTTTACAGTTACATACACATCTACAATCATGAAGCGTTTCTGTTGCAACAAATAGGGCTCTTGAATGAAACTGTGTTCTTAATGTGCTCTTTGATCTGGTGAAATTTTGTTAATTTTAAACAAATTACTTCCTAAAAAGAAAGAGCAGTAGGCAAAGTTCAGTAATGCTCATGCACTAAGACATATAACTACTATTATTCCATATTCAAATACAGACTTTAATGTAAATTTCATGTACAAAATTTTGAATGTAAACAAATACTTGTTTTTTACTGCGACAGATTATCTATATATCTATCTATCTATCTATCTATCTATATATATATATATATATATATATATATATATATATATATATATATATATATATATAAATGAAAGTGACTATATTTGTAACCTAACAACTCTTCAACCACTAGACTGACCTCGATAAAAAATTTTAAGATAAGTGAGGTTCGGGCCTGGGATGGATTTTACCATTTCACATTGAAGGAACCTTCAGAAACTTGGAGAAAGGAAGTGCGAATATCTATTGAAATTTACCAATCTTAGTGTGGAACCCATAGTTTTTCGCAGTTGCTGACATGAACAGTGACATTTCTGATAAAGCTTAAATTCAAATTCAGCATTGCATCTTGGGGAAAGGGGAGTGGATATATATATATATATATATATATATATATATATATATATATATATATATATATATATATATATATATATATATATATATATATATATAATGATCGAAAATGGCCGATATTAATGTCAAATGCATAGTATTCGGGGTTGCTGAGATGAACAGTAACACTTCAGATGCTGTTTAAATAAAAATTCAGGTCCAAAACTTGGGTAGGAAGAGATATGTAAAAATGACTGTAAATGGAAAATATTAGTGTAAAATCCATAGATTTCGGGGTCGCTGAGATGAGCAGTGACACTTCCGATGCCGTTTAAATCCAAATTGAGCCAAAATAATACTCGTAAATGGGGAGGGTGATAGGTAAATGTAACTGAAAATGACTGATACTAGTGTGAAATTCATCATTTTTGTGGTCCCTAAGTCCATTGGTGACTATTTTGGCACTCTTTACACCGAAAATGAAACTTATTCTCCCCGTGCGATCAATGGGTATTCTGCTAGTCTTTAATAATAACGAACGGACGTCCAGCATGTTAAATTCTTCAATATATTTTTCGATGCTCAAATTTTCGCACTTGTGCATTGTATGTGTGTGTATATGTAAATAAGATCATATCTCTTTTTGAGTTTTCGAAAAATATTTACCCAAATAATAAAGAGGGATTTTATCAGATATTAGAAAACTAAAAAGTAAAATTAAAAGCTGTTGCTTTAAGTATTTTACCTGCTACCGAAATACGTTATATATGTTGCAAACATGGTACAGCAAAAAGATTCTAAATTATATTTTCCGGGTTAGCCAATAAGATTTTTCTAATGGGTTCAAAATTTCCGGAAATTTTAAACAGACTAGTAAGATAGGCATCTCCATAAAATATATATTTAATTTTAACATACTGGTATTAACTAAAATGATTCTGGTCCTGTTATTTTAACACTTCCCTGCCATACAACGGTAAATTTATTAGATTACTTAAGATAACTTAAATGGGTCTATATTAATTAATCTAAGTAGGATTATATTTAAGTACCTTTTGTAGCTATAACTCCATTATATCACGTTGCTAACTTTAAGTAAATTTGTTGCAACAAAATTTCCCTATTCTAATTCAAGAAATATAACGAATCAATATCTTAACTGTAAACTAGTAAATAAAAAATAGTTTTCATTTTAAAAGCATAATGTAGTAAAATATTCAAAAAAATCAATTTTTCCCAATTTTTCCGTTTTTTTTTTCATGCTCGGGGCAAAACTGTAAAAAAACTGTTTTTTACCCAAAATTTCCGGGTTTTTTCCAGGTCTTCACATCACTAAGCATGACACGCAATTTAAGGGCACTAACTGGATCATTCCTCGCGGTAGGGAGTTGGTCCCGAGCTATTTAGCAAACCAAAAACCCATTATTTCATTTGTGTTGGATACTACGTAGCCGTATCTTCCGAACACAAGAGCATGGCTTAGTTGCCCATTTCTGAGGGCAGCGGTTGTCTCACCTCCGCCGGTAGGAGTCTCACCTTTAATGCCTCCATCACTGAGACGTTGTGAGGTACCGCGTGCTCTCCCGGACAAAATGTCACGACTTCGTCGCCCATTTCGGTAGATAGGCAAAGTGTTGACCTTTGTGGAACCCGCTCTCATATGGTTGTTTCAGCGGCCAAGATTTTATGCTCACCCTATCTCCCCTTCCACTTGCGGGATCGGTAACAGATGCGGATCCGACAAAGTTAAGAGGGAATCTCCCCTGATTTTCAGCACAGGCTTTGGACTGTCCATGGTGGCTTCTGGAGGGTGAATTTTTATCAATTTAATAACTAATTTGGCTTAAGCTTAAATTATTTCTCTCTCCCAAACGAAACAATATTCTTTTCTAACAAATGGCGCAGTCGAAGCTTATAATCTACGGCTAAAGTTGTGAAAATGTCGCCCGTTTTTAACTGTTTGCCTCTTGATATTGGACATGATAGGTTACAATCGTATCTTGAACCATTTGTACACATGTCCATAACGTTCAAATCTCTGAAGAGAGGAAATTGTGGACATTATTCGCTGTTACGGGAACATCAGGTGGTGAAGATCTATGTAATATTTGTTGTCCGGTGTCTCAGATAGTAAGTCTTACGAACAAATCAAATCAGCGATGAAATGTCACAACGCTACAAATTTTATTATTCCAGAACTTGGCAATTTTACTCAATTATTAAAAACGACATGGATCTTTTTCCATCAGTTGTTCTAGAGCGCAGAACCTTACCTTTCATCAAGCAGTTGTGATAGTGCAAGCCATAGCTAACGCAGAGAATAAATTGCAGATATTTAAATCTTCTTCACAGTCAGATTTAAACCTCGTGTATCTGGAAAATGATCAGCTTCCCAAAAAAAGATCAAACCAAGGGCAATTTGTCGTACCAACACCTACAAGTAACGACTAGCTGTGATGTTTCGAAATAAATTTTGTTATGGAGAACATAGGAAAGTTCTTGAGGGTGGTTTAAAGAATGTAAGAAGTGCAATCAGCGAAATCATTTCGCCCGAGTTTGTCAATATGATAATTTCTCATCTTCCAAGTATAAACTACCGGCACATGTACCAAATATGGAATCAGTTCAGGAGAATTGTAATTTCGATAAACAATATCTGGAAGAGTTAAACATCCAGTGTAATTAATATTTGTTTCGTCTTCTTTTAAGACTTTTTTCTCATTTTCACACTTTGCCTCCAATTCTTTTTTCGTTCTCTACACCTCACTGTTGCCAGTTCCAAGTGTTTAGAAATATATATACGAACATCGCAACCACAAAGCGACATTAACTGGTTACAGAAAATTCGAACACATAAATTTCCACTTGAATGACCAAGTTATAGTGGAAGCTAATGTCGTATATAATCCACCTACACTATATATTCACGTTGTATACAACCTTACTAATGAATTTTAAGATGATCTTACCAACACAGAATATTAACATAAAGGCTTGTTGTTAGAAAAGTAGTTTATAACTCGAAATAGTTTACAAAAAATAGTCTTTTCAGAAAGCTCTTTAAGAATTCCTGTTTGGGATACAAGGAGTTATATATTTTTCAAATGCATTCTATTAAACAAAGAAAGAAGGATTTATTCAGCACCATGTAAAATCCTCTTCATGTTTTAAGTTATTTGTTAACATATACACAATTATACTTCTGCTTTTATGTATTACAGAGTAATTAAATGAAAATAGTTTATTACATTTGCTGTTTTATAATATTATAAATGTTAAATGTGCATGATTGAATTATTCTACGTATAATTATGTTACGTATTATTAATACTTATAACATCGAATAAATGAAGAGCTGAATAGTGTATACCTAAAGGGGAAAATATCTTTTGAATGTGCTGCTTAATTGTATCTAAGATTTCACATTATATATCAAAGTTAACTTGCCTGTAAGCCTTCCTTTTGACGGCAAACCAGGAGTCCAAACATTCTGGCAAGCAATCGCATTTCTTTAAAGCATCCCGTGAATAGATTTTATCTAAAATAAACAGTATTGCAAAATTATAAGAATTAAAATATTTCAAGTTGACTTATAAATAGCTTATGATGAATTGATGTCCATGGCTGGAAGCTTACAACAAACGAAAGAGGAATATATAGTCACAAATGAAATTCATCAATATAGAGATTTATTGAGAATGAAACATGATGACAAACTCAAATAAAATAAATTTTCTATCTACTACGCTGCCATGATGTATGCTATTATATTATTTATATTAACGAATTAGATAATAGTTAAAGTGGACGATACTATTACTGGGAGTATGGGGACAATAAAATGTTTACTACTAGCCGGATTACGAACCACTTGTACTCGAATAATTTGCTTTACGAACATAATTTATGAACATTTTTTGCTAAGTTAAAAATTAAGGATATGAATAATGACAAACATCTACACGGACAATGCTACGATCCTAGTAGTGCGTCTTTGCTTTCTTTGAGTTCAGTAAGTTGGTTTTAAGTTCAACTTCCCTTTCATCCGGGATACTATATGAGACGAGGGCCTGTTGATTAACGCTGAATCCAAATCACATGAGCTCTCTTCGGAAATTAAACCCTTGTTTTCCACTCAAAGGCGCTACGCTAACTGCTTAGCCACGAAGGAGCTCATCGCTTTCGTTACGAAACCTATGTCAAAATTATAAGTTTTGAGACTAAAGTTTCCACAATTTTGCAATTATGTGCTTTTTCTAGCATTTACACTGTTTAGCTTACTTCAATGTTACGTATTTGCCCTTAGAGTGGATAACACTATTTTCATTCTATACTTTACGCCGTAGAAAGGCATTTAGAATTGCACATAATGAACGAACACCATGTCTCTGTAAAGGAATGGATAAGTTTTATTTGCATTTTCCCGATTAATAAAACAATTAAATTCAATTACTAAGTTATTGGAAAAATTAACTTCATATCTCATTTATCCAGATTGATACAGAAGAGGGTAGAAAGATGTACAGAAAGTTAAATAATGAATTACGAAGAGAAACAGACAGAGCGAGGGAGGAGTTTTCCAAAAGAAAATGCGAGGACATAAAATAATTAGAAAGAGTTGGGAAATATGAGGAAATGTACAATAAGGTGAAATCTATGGAATTTCGGAGGAAACAAGGGGGTATTATGATGGCAATAAAAAAATAAGAATGGGAAGGTAGTAAGCGAGAGAAATGATGTTATAGGAAGGTGGAGAGAATACGTTGAAGACTTATATGATAGTAGGGATAGACCGTGTTACCTAAATACTGAAGTAAAAAATGAAGTAGGCGAGGATGATAAAGGATTTAGTATTCTTAAGGATGAGTTTGAAAAGGCTATATCCGAGATTAGGAATGGAAAGGCAACCGGAATAGATAACATAGCAATCGAATTCATTAAAAATATAGGAAACAAGGGAAAGAAAGAATTGTTCCTACTATGCAATGAAATATATGAAACAGGATAATGGCCAAAAGACCTTCTGAAAACGATCATGACACCGATGGCTAAGAAATCGAACCCAAAGTGATGTGAGAATTATAGAACTATTAGTCTCATATCTCATGCAGCTAAAATTCTGCTCCGAATACTGAACAGAAGGATATGTGAAGGAACAAACAAAGAAGTTGAGGAGGAGTAGTTCGGGTTCAGAAGAGGCAAGGGCACAAGAGATGTAATTGGATTATTAAGGGCGATCGGTGAAAGATTTATAGAAAAAGGGAAAGAGGTGTATGTTATATTTATTGATCTAGAAAAGGCTTTGACCGCGTGAATTATGAATTGCTGTTGGGAGTTCTAACGAAGATAGGGTTGGAATGGAAAGATAGAAGACTCATAAGAAACTTATACATGAACCAACAAGTAAGTGTTAGGATAGAGGAAGAACTGACGGAAGAGAGTGCAATTGGAAGTGGAGTTCGACAAGGATGATGCCTCTCGCCAACACTATTTAACGTCTATCTAGAAGAGGTAGTGAAAAAGAGTTTAAATGATGATAATGACATTTCGGTAGGAGGTAGAATGATTAGATGCACAAGATTTGCAGACGATATGGCACTTGTTGCAGAATATGAAAAGAAAATCAATAAAATGTTAGAAAAAATGAGAAAGGGCTTTGAAGAATATGGGATGAGAATAAATGTTAGAAAGACAAGAGCCACGGTAATTGGAACGAAGGGGTCTGTGTCAAATATAGAGGTAGGAGGGGAGAAAATAGAACAAGTGAATAGTTTTCGATATCTTTGTAGTATTCTTAGTAATAACATGAAGTGCGAACGTGAAATAAAAGCAAGAATAGGAATGACGAAAGAAGCCTTTAGGAGGAAGAAAAGTCTGTTTTGTGGGACCTTGAATAATGAACTGAAAAAAAGATTCATAAAATGCTTCGTGTGGAGTGTTGTAGTGTATGGGGCGGAAACGTGGAAATTACCTAAAGGTGATGAAAATCGACTGGAAGCCTTCGAAATGTGGGTGTAGAGAAGAATGGAAAGAATTAGTTGGGTCGAACGGAAAACGAATGAGAGAGTGTTAGAAATGGTGGGTGAGATAAGAACACTTTTAGATATTATTAGGAAGAGGAAGAGAATCTGTTTGGGACATTGCCTAAGAAGAGATTGTATCATGAGGGACGTGCTAGAGGGTATGGTGGCGGGAAAGAGGGTGAGGGGGCGAAGGAGACTACAATTAATGGATGATATAAAAAAACAGAAAGATCAAACGCGAAGACGAAGAAGTTAGCGTAGAACCGTGGAGCATGGAAGCTTCTCAGCTGCGGCAAGTGACCTGCCAATAAAGGCAGAATACCTATGATGATGATGATTATCATTTATCCACTGTATCATGTAAATATCGAGTAGATATTGCTGATTTCTTACTAACTATGCTTCTTATTATTGTGGAGATCTTACATCAATACTCTTGAAGCCAATCACAGAACGTTCTTCTTATTCCACTTAGCTTTTCCTCGATTGAACCCCGAATGATTTCCGACCGTTAAATTGCCATCCATGCATTGAAACAAATGCACAAATGACAGTTTATTTAAATCGAGAAGAGAAACTGCCCATCCTAACGGTTTCCTCAAATACATTTGTGCGTAGATTCGGCGAATAAAACTGTTTGCTCAATATGTGTTAACAGCAGTGCTATCACATTCTAAGATAACGAATTTTTCAACAGACCACTTCCAAACAAGTAAGGAAAAATACCATTGACTATATGTAGGACATTTCCATAAATTTGGGGTAAAGTGGGCGATGTAGATTCCGTTCTTATACACAGTAAATAAGAATGAGCTAGGGTTTACTCCTAACATGTCGTCTTTTCTCTTATCAAATTGACATCTTGTAGTGGAAATCCGCTACATTTATTAGACAATTCATTCGTAATATTTGTTTCTGTATTCGTTCTTCTTCTTCCACACGGGAGACTTGAGTATAGCTAACTAATCAATCACCGTCCAAAACATTTGAAGCACCTACCTACAGCAGTACTGCGATCAGAAACTCCATAACGACTGCTCACTACTACAGTAGATTAAACCTAGGGTTTGATATTGCCAGCTATTAGGGACAACATGTTTGGCACTTAAAATTATGTTCCCATCGCGTTCAATACCTTTCCTAGAAAGATTTGGGTCTTTGGTGCCTGGGTTTACGAGCGGTTTCAGATATATCATCCAAAATTTAAAGACTACCACAAGATTTTCCTTGTAACGATTTACTAAGTTTCTTAACTCCAGAGGGGTCTGAGATACCAAATTATTCTGTTCATCGTAAAACAAACTTAGCTCTATAGCTGGTATTTGATTTTGCATAATCACAACTGACAGTTCTATCTCATTTACCTAAATTAGGCGTTTCACACAAATGACATTAATAAAACATGTAATCTGGTACGTCAAAAAATGAATGTACATTTTATTAGGTTTAAAATTTTATATTAAAAGCACCCTTATTTGTATCTCGTATAATATGATGTTGGTAGGTTGCAATATTTATTATGGAACGCTTTTGGATAATATTCGCATTTGGAGAAAGCGGAAATTTTTATTATTCTATTTAATTACCAAGCTGTATTTCTCATGTGAACAAAACGAAGTAACGTTCTCAACAGTAGGAAGACTACTTCATAAAAATGCTTTAGGTGTAAGAAATGTAGGACAATCAAATAACTTCCTTGTGATGATCTTATTAAGTACAGTTCACAGTCCACTAGTGTTAAGTTACAAATCTCCATCTAAATCTCGAAACGCAAACCCAAAATTGAAATAATTGCAATTGCCGACATAACAATAGAACGAAATAAACGTTAAACACGAGAAATAAGTGCAGAGGGACACACGAACACAGAGGATAGCCGAGAGTGGTCTGCGCGTTGAGTGTCGTGACCATTGTTCTGAGCGAGTTAGAACTAGCACCAGAGAGGAATACCATCATAAGTTTTATCAGTTATTATCCTTAACCATTATCTGTTTTAGTAAGAACGATTTAAGTTAGTACATTTAAATATTGGCAATTTAAGTAAGATAAAAAAAAAACGATTAAATCCTTAGTTTTAGATGTCGGCAAAGTTTAGGAGATATGCATGACCGGAAGACTTAAACATATTTTATTTAGTTTGTTATTCCCTCTAGTTACTTTAAATTTCTCCTTCTCTCACTCACTCTAATGTACAAAAGGGCTAATATAATACTCAAATACGTACAGTAAGCCTTGCATGCAGAGGCGTGCATACCTTCCACTTTCTTAAGACAATGTAGTCCAAATTAGTTACATCTTGTGCGATTCTCAAAGAAATCTACGACAGAAAATCAATATAAACCATACATTAGATATATACATTTTCATGCGTAAGAGTACATGTTAAAATTTCTCCAGCTTCTCCAAGTTTCAATCCATACAATAAGCCATACTATCCATGCAATAATAATCCGTAGAATGGGATTTTTAAACACAATCGGGAATATAGTTAGTTTACTTATTATAGTAAGAGTGTTCTTATATAAATTCTATATTTTTTGTGATTCTTAAAAATACTCTTTAAATATTCTACTGACAAAATTTCGAATTATTACATGCTTTTATATGTTGCAAATTTTGCACATGTAAATACAATTTATGTCAATGCATATTGAAATTATAGATATCGAATTGGAACTTTTGGTAATAATTCGACTTGACACTAATGATAGTTTATTGTGAAGTAACGTACGTTAAAAAAATTAAATTAGCTTCTAATTCTAAAGCATGTAATTCATTTCTAAGTTTAAAATATCAAAATATTAATAATAACTACCCTTATAAGAATACGTCTAAGTTTTAGAGGTTAGATTACTCTTAGAGGTATTTTGTTTACGGAGTCTTTGTATTATGCAAAAACCATCTTTTCATGTTCTGTTAAATTAGTCGACTTCAAAAGATGGTTTGTGATTTAGACAAAAATGCAAACATTACTTTTCATTTTTCTGTTAATTTCTGTTCCTCATGGTGAATTAAATAAAAACAATTCTCTTGCATCAGCATCTGTATGCCTCAGTTTCTAAACACTGATTATGGAAAGAATGATAATGTAACTATAGTTAGGAGTTGTAGATGGAATTCCTGTCACCCACGCATAGAACTATTATATTATATGTGGTGGATGTGATTCGTAGAATTACTCTTTTGACTTGGTTTTTGTGTTAAATTTTCGGATTCTATCTTTTGATTAAGCTTCACTCGTAAAATTGTTTATTATTTTCACACATCAATCATAATATCGTAGGAACATAATGGATACATGAGACTACAGAGTTGCCTTTATGTTTTCCTTAAGCTCATTTAAGAACAGATATTTTGGAAAGGTGGCTGCGTCAACGTATACCATGGCGAGTCGGTTACACAACATAGTTCATCGTTCCTATATTTAATAAACGAATAAATGGCTCGGGTTGACAACTTCGAGAAAATACATATTCTTATATTAAGATGTATACTACACGCAAATAAAATCCAACTTGAACATTTACCTTTATCCATTAAATAGCAAAAACGAAGAGCTAAATGCATTTAAAGGGCCGACCTTACAACAACTTCCAACATGCTTGCGATTCACTGCTATCAGGCTTTACAGTAGAATAGGGCCCAACTTCTGCAGTCGTTCGTTGAGTAGGAATCAAATGTGTATACGTACAGCATTCTCATTGATCTGTTTAGCATAATTCCAAGTTAGGTTATTTGAAAGGATTACCAAATAAAATTTATCGAAGAACGTTAGTAACTATATTAATAGTGTCTTGCGTTTGTACGTAGGAAAAAACTAACAAATGAATTAAACTCTATCGATATGCTGATACGAAGGCCAACGTGTGAATCTTGTTCTCTGCGATTTATACTTGTTCTTGTTCATTAGGTGTTTGCAGTTACTAGCAGCACAACGTGAATTGTCGTTCGCAAAGAAGCAAAATTCCAAATGAAAATAAACCGTAGAGTTGCTACTTACAGTTGACGTCCATGAAATCAACATATAAGGACAAACTATTTTAATTACTATACATGCATTCTGTCATGGTCACCACTAATAAAAGACTTGTATTTGGAGAAGCTAAAGAAGGTATCAATATGAAGTTATAACATAAAGACTGTTTAAAATACCTTTATCTTTACACAATCGCGATGCAAGTTAATGGTGCATTTAGAGACAGACACGACATCAACGGTATGGGGGAAGTGATGAAACATATATTTATTCTGCTAACACCACAATCAAGAGTCGCAGCCATTTAACCCTCGATAACTCGCAGCGCGGTCTTTTTGACCGCACCTATACATATTCTTGATTCTGTTTAGTTACTTTGAGCAAACTTCCCCTCACCTTATCTAATCCTTCCCCAGACTACATTCTTGCAACACACCACAACTTTTGGCGTTAGTTGGTGCCCATCGCTTTGTGTGCTCTGTGAACTGGACCTTTAGGCTTATTGCAGCCATATCTTCCGCGCACGAGTGCACAGGTATTTGATTTTTTTTGTTTTAATATTTTTCTTTCAAATTTGTTTATTCACATTTTTTTAGATATACTGTAAATATAATACATACCATTAACTTAGTATTTTAGTGAGTATTCTAGTTATCATTTGAAGGAAATACGGATTCGAAAGAACAAGAAAGGGTTAAGAAATTGCTTCTGAGTGTAGAGAAAGAGGACTCTGAAAATCAGATACTGTAGTGATAATGCTAATGAAGCAGTAAGTGATGGTGAACTATCAAGGAGTGAAGATATACTCGAGGAAAGCGATCATAATACTGAAACAGAGGAATCTGCTGAGTCAGAAAATGGAAATTGTTATTTCTCTGACGTTATTGAACCAAAAAGTGTAAATATGGAACAAGAGCCGCCATTTATAGTAGGTAAAGACAAAAATACAAAGTGGTTTTTGCATCTTATTTCTAACAAGTGTCGTATAATGAAACGTATGGTACTAAAACCAACACAAGTACCAGGGGTTTATAAGAGAAGGTAAGAATGTTCAGAACCCCTTGGATGATTGGCAATTGCTTTTCCTCGACAATACTCTAGAAGAAATTGTCATAAACACTAATTTGTGGATTGCGAAACAGCAGTTAAAAATAATCGTCCACGTGATGCTTTAGAAACTAACATTAAAGAGCTAAAAGCATTAATTGGACTATTATTTTTGACAGGGCACTAAAAGGAAGACACTTGAATCCAAAAGGCCTTTTTAGGAAAGAAGTAACAGGAGTTTCCGTTTGACCATGTCTAGAGAGAGGTTCGAACTTCTTCTGCGAGCACTCACCTTAGATAACATAAATTCAAGAGCTATTAGAATAAAGTTTGATAAATTCTCACATTTTAGGAAGATTTTTGAAGAGTTTGTGTCGAGATGTATCCTTTGAATAAATATGTTACAATCGATGAGATGCTTGAAAGCTTTCGAGGGCGATGCCCTTTCAGACAATATATTGCTACTAAGCCAGAAATATACGGGATTAAAGTGTTCTCTGTGGCAGATGCTCGAACATTTTATACGTACAACGTCGAGGTATACGCAGAGAAACAGCCGCAAAGACAGTAAAAAGTAGATAACAGTGGACAAAGTATTGTTGAAAGTTTGCTTCAGTAAATTTCAGGATTTTGCAGAAACGTGACAACTTATAACTGGTACACTTCCGTGCCACTATCAGAATCTCTTCTGAAAAATCATAAATTAACTCAAGTAGGTACGATGAAAAAAATAAACGTGAAATTCCACCTGTTTTTGTACAGACAAAGACCAGAGCGCAGTGTACCAGTTTGTTTGCATGCCGCGAAGAACATACATTTTTTCTTATGTACCTAAAAAAATAGAAACGTTGTGTTATTGTTATCAATGCACGATGATGATAGTATTGATTACAATCTGACAAAAGGAAGAATCGATGTTGTGGTCATAATGAAGGCTGAATATTCTGTTTCTAGGATTAGCAACCGCTGGTATTTTACCCTATTTTATATGCCATGGAACATATCAGAAATAAATGCCTATATTATATTGGGAGACAGGCCAAACGCAACAGGCGACATGAATCGTCGGCAATTCTTGAAGACACTTTCCAACATGTTGCGAAGGGATTTTATGATTCATCGTTTGTCAATTGAATGCGCCTGCGGTCCATTTCAGGGATTCAACAAAGTAGAGGACGTCAGATGCATGAAGCTGTAGGTGATACTTTACGCTTCTCTTTTTGCGATAGAACAAAACATCGTAAAACCAAAAAACAAACGTGCTTCAAGTTCACGTCATATCTGCAAAGAATATTCAACATCAACATGTATTCATTGTATTTCTAAGAATGACGAAATGAGCTTAGATGAGGACAGTGAGGATGGTGACTAAATATATTTGTAGGAATTAAGAAATGAGCTTAGATTCGGACTGCAACGACGGTGAGTAAAGAAGACATTATAAAAGCAACATATTAGTATTATGAAGACATTCTTACTTTGTTTTATACTTATTATTTGATATATTTAAGATTACATGTTTTGGAAACTCATTTACAATGGTCATGGTTTCTTATCGATTTTCTTTAACCAATTTCCCATTAAAAGATACTCTGTACTGCAACACATTTTGTGAGAAAAGTGTTTTATTTAATTATGAAACGTATACAATTCATTTAAAATTATGTAATTCATTCCTTAATGTCAAATTTTATAGCGCGGTCATTTCGACCGCGTGCGATTCTCGCGTTACGGTATGTGCACGAGTGCTGAAGGGTTAAGAGAAAAAAATAGGAAATATCAATTGCTCCTCACAAGAAGAAATCAATTGCTCTTCTTATCAGGGGATCGTCCCGAAAAGAAACAGGATCTCCCTTTTCGATCCACCTATTGTGGAAGGAAGGGATAGTCAAGGCTCTGACAATCAGCTCCTCCAAAGTGTTCCGGGGCTCCTCATGCTGAACACGCATACGTTGTCGAATATCAAGCGGTACATCTTCTAATAATTCAGTGAGTGTTTCTTGTACGAACAATGCGTGCACTCGTGAAGTCTGCGGGGTGCAGTTCTTCTACTTTCTGTAGATGATAGGAGTGTAGTTGTTGTTCGCGGAGCACACTCCAAACAGTACTCTGATCAACATTCACTGCATGTGCCTGATGATCCAGAGCTCTCGAAGGTTTGTTTTATAACGCCATCAAGAACATATTCTTCTAGGTCTGGAGTCCTGGTTGTTCGTCTTCTTCCATGGTCGTTTCCGAGTCTCGGAAACATGGAGTACTATATATGTCGTATGTCGCGATACGTGTTGTAATGTAACATTAGAGATGGAAGACTGCTTCCATTAGCTAGTCCATAAATAATCAACATATCTGCAAGTTCTTCAAGCTTAACTCAATTTTAGTCCCTCCGTACTTCAGCACAGGTACAGAAATTGAGAGACTTCCCACGGAATATTAGCACGATTTATTCTACTTAGTAAACGAAACACTTGGCCTGCTAAATTATGACGTCCGTGGCCTCCGAGTATTGTATTTACTAGCTTATAGCTACAGAGTCTCTTGTTGTTTCCTCTGTTATTGTGCAGCAAACAGCGTAGGTAAAATATAATAGCAAGGACAGAATTAGGATGACGCCTTAAAAAAACCGATAAATTTTATTCTTATTATTTATTAGGGGTTTCATATAAAGATTTATTCTATATTGCGTTAGGAACGTTTAACCTGCCACAGCATAGCGAAAGACAAATTAAACAATACTTGAGGCTATTGTAATTCAGGTCTGAAAATATTTAGTGGTATAATTGGTGGAATACGGAACTAGGAAAATCTCGGAAACACACGTACAAAGATGTATTCGAACACTTAACCTTAGATCATTTGAGATCGACTCGCAGAATTCAGATCTGAGTTCTTTATCAGCAACCACGATGCGTCAAAGATGGGAATAAAATGCAGGTTTGTGTATCAACAATATTGTGCTGTGGGGTATAGGAGCTCTCTTGTGGCAACAGGTCGCCAGGAATAGTAGACCATTGATGATGGTGATTACAACTCACCTCCATTTATACTATCAGCAGCTGGTGCAACTACTTCGATACTAGTGCAGCCATGCCTCTTTCAAACAAATACTACTAGGTAAATGTTGTCTCATAAAGCTTGGCCTCATTCGTTGTTGCTATTTTGGGGCAACAAATGTCTAAGTCCATTTTCGGGTATCTTAGAAAAGAAATAAAACAGGTTCTAACCTCGAAGCCAACCTTTGCAATCGGGAAAAAACTTTCAGATGTGTTTTTATTGTTTTAAATACAATAATACTCGTTAACAAGTGTAGAAAAAAGGTAACATTGATTGAAATACTTAACGATACAATATTTCGAAACCTTGTATTAATATAAGCTTACGCTTGTTTGTCATTTAACTCTCCATGCGTAATGGAACATTTAGATAACTAAAGTAATTTTTTCATGTAAAAGATTGCTCAAAGTTAAGACATAGAATTAATTCTCGCCAGGGTACTAAGATAAAAGTCAAAGTAGAACAAAAACAGCGTTTGCAGTGGACATAAATGGCATAACTTAAGAGAAGTTATAAATCGCTAGAACCATGTTCCGAAGTGTGCTTTTGTTAGCTCAGTGGCAAGGCATTTGATTTCAGAACTTAAATTTGTGAGTTTGAATCCCATCTGGGTCAATGCTTTTTATAAAATTCTGTTTTCCGCAATTCATGAAAAATTATATAATATAAATACATTAAAATGCATCAGTTGTATATATAATCATTGGGGAACATAGTAATTATTATGTTTAAAATATAACATCCGAGATAGGGGTACACAGTACTTTGGTAATCTACATGTTAAATACAAATTAAGAAAATAATACCAGCAATAAAGAGGTTATATAGTGTATTTGTTTTCAGCTATTTGTCATACGAAGGTCACCTATCGATATTCTCGTTACAGCAAGTGATTTATGTTCTTTAAAGGTAAAGAGAATATGCGTGTATAAACATAAATTATTGTACAAACTCGAATCGTGGTTCCAGACACAAAACTCACGAAACTCCAAAAACCATGTAACAGGGAATCTAGAAACACGAGACTTATTAATACTTTAGAAAAAGGGCAGAAGAAAATATCTTTCAGTTCAGTAATCTGCAATGCTTATTTATATGAAAGTGGTCTCTTTCACTCCATATCTTATATCTATACCTATAACTATCTATCTTTCTCTCTCTCTATCAATCAATCAATCAATCAATCTATCTATCTATCTATCTATCTATCTATCTGCCTGAAAGTGGCTTCTTCATGGACTAGGAATTTATACGCCTAGAAATAGTACTAGGTCATAATAAATTATAGTACGTACAATGAATTGCATAGAATTTTCCAAAAATTAAAAGCCGACTAGTGTTTCATTGCAAAATTGTGCTACCAACTCAGAAAAATATGCCACAAAGTGGTGTATTTGCCGACTATGAAAATCACAAAGAAAAGTGTCTTATTTTTAGAATATTGATAGGCATTAAAGATCTGAAAGGAACAATGTAATCTTATCAACTATATTATCAACCTTCGAATAAAAAAAAAGTTTGCACTTTTGGGACAAAAGGTCAGTAGGTTAGTCAAGAATGATGTTCGGTCATCGGAGGTATAAGTGAAAAAAAATATTTTTAATATTTCTGATATTAATAGTTGTGAGTATCTGTAATTGTTTAATGTGGTATTATTAGAAATTAGATAGATTTTCCATTACGGTTGAGCGTTTAATTTATAAATATTTATTTTAAATTTAAAACGTGGTCCATATGCAGAAAAAAGGAGCAGATTTCGCAAAAAAAAAAAAAACGAAATAATCTAATTTTCTGTAAACGTTTAAGGAAAATAAGGTTTGAAACATGTTTCCCTTTAGGGTGAGATTGTACATGATAATATTTAGGCCTACTTCAATATTTTCATTAACATGTTTAATAATGTACATACAATAAAAATCTGCTTGTGGTCTATTTGCAGAGTTCAGTGAGACCAAATCATATCTGAAAACTTCAATGTCATTTGACCTGTGTTTTAAATCAAACACTTAAAACCGAGTGTAAGTTAATGGTGATATTCAATTTATGAACACGAATTCCTAATTGACATGAGAAAATGCACCATGTGGTTCCTTTTTATCGTCACATGATTAATGTTCTTGCCCAATTAATGTTTTATTGTGTGCTACTTAGTCTGCAACATTGTCTTTTTGTAATTTAAATGCGGAGTAAGGCTGCCAACCTTGCACAGTAGATAAACTACAGTATAACAATACACAATAGATAAAATTGTTTGATGTCGAACATGATTTTTACTTGCCACACAATGTTTTTTTTTCATGAAATTAAAACTAGATTTCAATAGTTTAAATATGGAAAAAATACAATTGTATTGCCAAAAAAGCAAAAATTATTTACCAACGTCAGGGGGGAGATGCAGAAAATTACACAGACAGAGACGGAGTTTTCTTATCTTACCAGTGAGTCATACTTGATATTTGTGAGACTACTTTCACATACATCTATAAAGTTGCATTGCGCCAAACCCGGACTTTCAAATTTCGACTTGAAACTAAAATCAATCCTTTGATTTTTGTGTGTTTTGACTCTTTGCAAAAAACAATCGTTGTTTCAATAAACATTAACAGATATATACAAAACAAAGTTGGGACAATTTCACACTAACTCCCTCACTTTCACATTTCAATTAAAAACCAAAATCAAAAGATTGTTTTGAAGAAAAAATAGTTTGTTTCGAAAAAGTTCAGAAGATATTTGCAAAATAAAGTTTGGGACATCTTTACATTGTCGTCCAGTTTCAAAATCCGATTCAAAACCAAAATCAATCGTTTTCTTTTCATTTTTATTGATTGTTTTGAATAAAGGAAAAAATAATTTATTTTCAGATATGTTAAGCGATATTTAAAAATAATGCTGGGACTAACTTCACACTGAACCCACTTTCAAATTTTGATTCAAAACCGAAGAAAATCGTTTGTTTTTCATTTGTTACTGATTTTATTGATTCTATTAAAAGAATAGTTTCTTTCGAAAATTATAAAGTATCGATATACTTTCGAAAAGTATAAAGTGGCGGACTCGTATTGATTACATATAACAAAAACAATACGAGTCCGCTTCCAACGTTGATCGCCATAAAATGAAAACGGTATTATATAGCAAGACGCGGCCATCTGTAATCAATTAAGCATCCCAACATTGGGTCTCCACTCTAATATCTCTACTAAAACTAGAAGTGATATAAGTTTTAACCACTTATGATTTCAATAATAATTGAAAGAATATCATGCCATTAAAATTAAATACTATCACGTGGTGTTTATGTGACACTTGTTTAATGTATAAAGAGAGAATGTAGCACTATTTTTATTCAGTCTTTGTTCCATCAAATAGTATTACTTTCTTTCTTCTCAATTTGTAATACATACAGAAATTTTAAAGCATTATTATCTAATCTGTATTCGTTCTGTTTCATTTCTTACTATAAAAGTATAAAAGAAAGTAATGAAATACCGTACTGGGTTCTTATGGAATCTGTTTCGTATCGGGTATTATTATTTGGCCTTTTCCTTTTTAAATTTTATCATAAAATATGTTCTACTTTCAATTGATATTAATTATTCTGTTCAGTAGCGCAGGCAAGGGAAGGGATTTCGTGCCTTGAAATCCTATTTGAACAAGATTTTATGTAAAAGAAATAATATATATATATATATATATATATATATATATATATATATATATATATACAAAACAAAGTTGGGATATATATCCTCACGGCATTGTATTTTACATTTACTATTGCAACCGGGTGTTTCTGGCTGCCGTATGCGGTCGCCCTAGCATCAAACTTGTTCTTCGCGCTCACAGTCATTCGAAGGAATGAAAACGTAGCCTGGTATTTCTGTCTGTCAAGGTCAAAAAGTGGGAGTAAAAAGCATATGTACAATGTAAAGATGGTGCAACAGTGACTGATACTTGTAAGAAACATATTCATTTATAGTTCGTGTACATTCCGCCTGTAGCGCTACTGTGGCACAACGTATATGGTAACTGTATAACTCTTGTACACCGCTTGTAGGTCTATTGGAGTAAGTGACGACCGAAACGATGTTGTCAGCACTGACTGCGATAAGGCACTGCTGTGCTGCTTTTGCTTTTCTTTTTTCTCCTTTGTCATTTGTGAGACGCCAAACCTGTTGTATTTGCTTATTGCACGCTCTGAAGGGGTTCCTGCGGAGCGAAGTTTTTAAGGAGCTAAGTACATTTTCTTATTTACGATAAAAATATGATAAGTACTTTGAATTATAATAGAGTATAAATTGGTTAACTGTTAAAAGAATACGAAAATAAAGCTACACTAAATGTATACTAGTCAATGACAGAGCTTCTGAGAGTGTTGATTTCAGATTTTCCCTTGGAAAAATTTTTTACGCTAGATATGAAAAGCAGTATTGCAAAAATACTTGTAATTCATTTTGAGGACGATATGAGGCAATGCTTATTTCAGATTTTCCAGGGCGGGAAGATTGATTAAGCTATGGGTGAATATAGTACTGCGAAAATTCTAACTCAGATTGAGTACGCTCGGAGAAATGTCGTAGAGCGAATTTCGAAGCGCTAGGAACCCCAAGCCACTCTATAATCATCACTGACTGCCATTTCAATAATGTGTTTTAATGAACTTATATCCATGTTCCAATCCTTTACCTCCCCCTCCAATTGGACAATTGACTCCTTTTCTATGCCTAGTGTTGTGCTAGTTTTCTGCCGAAACCTTGACTTTTGTGCTCTCATTGGTTTCGAGTTAATTAATTTTTTTAAGTTTAGAATTCCCTTTCTGCATCGAGGTTATATGAGACGTAGACTCAAAGATTAAGTTGAACATACGAATACAGTAATCGTTCAAATTTTGTAAGGGACTCACAACGGTAATCAAATGTGAGACCCCGTGCACGAAAGGCGCGCGTGCTAGCTACTAGAACAACGGAAAGGGCTTCACCATTTTCGAGCCTCTTCAACATTAATTTGTTTTTACATCTTACAAGTTGTGTGTACTTGCAATAAAGGAAACAAACATAAATTAAAATGATAAGAAAAGTTTAACAAAATCCTTGTAAACGTTTAATAACATGTTGAAAAGGACAGAAATCTCTCACTCACTCTCCATCCCATGTTGTGGTGCTATTTAAAAACTATGCTTTAAAAATACTTAAAAAAACTCTACAGTCGCATCTACAACTTTGGATCTCAAATAGTCTAATTTTTCTTAATGCATACGTTTACACTAATTAAATTCAAAAGTTGCATTCTAACTTCTTTTTAAATTGTATCAAAAGTACCACTATTCGCTTTAGCACTAATGAGAACTATGGATTCGCTTTTAATATCAGTTTTTTCGATTACTTTTAAAATGTCACTCTTCCCGATTCTTCAGGGATGAACTAGAACGGCATGGAAACAGTCATTATCCATATCAGCGACTGACCCGAAAACTATGGATTCAACACAAATATCGATCATTACAATTATTTCAAAAATGTCAGTTCTCTCATCCCCACTCCTTGGGATGCTAGGGGTTCCTTACCCTCCCGAGTATTTCTTTCCAGATTGTAAGACATATGTGTATCAAGTTTAGTTGGAATTAAACCAAGTGTTATATAATTATGTAGGAAAAAAGTTTTAAAATTAATGGAGGTGACTTGAATTGGATGTGACATTAATCAATGACTTCTGGTTTAAAATTGATCACTGTAGAGCAAACGACGTTAGTAGAAAGCTAGAAGCGGTTTCTGAAAATCGATTAAGCGCCCTAAGAATGCATATTATATCTGTTCTTCACCTACAACTAAAACAGGAAGTGGTAGCGATTAACTATTTCATGTTTTTAATGTTGATAGCTGTGGAATAAAAACTGTAATAAATATCAAAACGCTGTTTTCCGTAATCGATCAACGTCCCAAGAATACATTTCATCTCCATCTTTAACCCTCTACTAACACCGGAAGTGATATAAATCTACTATCACTTACTATTTCATTATCAATTATGAAAACATTAATAATGAAATAGCCTCCTTCGTGTCTTCATCAGAGTTTATTCAAAACAAGCCTTCGTTTCGCTGGAGACTTTTCCCTCAGACCCGCAAAATTATTCGGTCTAACGCTTTACATCTCAAACCTGCAATCATCAGTGTTTGCTCGACTTACGGCCTCGCACCTCACATACCTGCAAGTATACTGAATTTCAGTTGAAATACCTTGCACTTTGCTCCGAGGTCACCGTGTTTGTTCGGACTATGGCCTTGCACTTTATATATCTGGAAGCATACCAATTTCAGTTCAAATACCAAGTTTCGTGCCTTCAACGTCACGGGAACACGAGATATAAACATCTTAGTATAATAATGATTGTAATATCCACCTCTATTTTCTTCCAAACCCTTTTCCTCCCTTCTAGATCAAAATCAAAAACGCTGAAATATATATCTAATTATTGGGATTACACAGTAAGATTTATAATATAATTATACAGTCCATCCCGTCCGTTACTCCGCGCAAAACTATTGAACGAAACTGAATTTGACTTCTGTTTTTTTGCAATTGATAGCTAGAGTAATTATCTCGAAAGAGTTCGTTAGTAGAGGATCATAAACCAGGAGTGATAGAAGTAAACCATTTTTGCTTTTAACGTTGATCTTGTAAACCAGAAAGGGTAATAGATAGCAAGAAATTGTTTCCAACAGTCGATTTAGCATCCCAAGAATGCCCTTCATCTCCATCCTTAATACTGTATTGAAATACAAAGTGGTAGAAATAAACTAGTTCCCGCTTTAATATTGAACGGGCAAAAACAGTATATATAGCGAGAAGGAGGTTTGGGAAATCGACTAAACATCCCAAGAACACCTTATATTTCTATCCTTAACACTTTGATAAAACTAGAAGAGGAAGAAATCAACAATTTTCGGTTTTTCTTTTCATTAGTGTCGAGCAAAAGCTGTAACGGATAGCGAAAAGCTGATTTAGACAATCGATTGAGCATCTCAAGAATGCATTTTGTCTATTCATTACACTCTAATAAAATCTGAAGTGACAGGATGTCTATTAAAATTCCAAAATAAAATTTCATGACCTTTTCTGTAACAAACAATTAAATTTTGTAGCATTCTAAAGAGCGAATTTGAGTGCGACTTGCGCCAAATTTTCATGCACGGAATAGAAGCGTGCTTTCTTTGAGATTTGGTAGCCTCTAAAACCTTATATATTTTTGGTAGTGAATTTTGACGTTTTATAGAAAAGAAATTCCGGTCTGTACTTATATTTGTACAGATCAAAGGAATATTGACCCAAAAGCAAAATTTCGTGACTTTTTCTTGATTTTCATGACCTTTTTTCTGATTTTGTGACTTTTTAAATCACTTTCGTGGCCGATAGACACCTTGGTAATCCAGTATGTCTTCCGGTTTCGATTTAATATACATAGAACATGGCCTGCAAGAGACAGCGAGAAGATTTTTTTAAAAAAAATGAGTTAGCGTTCTTTAAATAGGTACCATCTCTTATTTTACCCTGTAATCAAACGTAATTATTCGAAATCAACTACTTCCGGTTTTAACGTTCATCCTTGTACAGTCTTGTTCAAGAAATCTTGACCACCCACCCTGCTATGAGAGATGATAATCTTGCAACCGCAAAAGGAAATTATAATGTTGTGGCTCGAAATAAACGTCTTAATCGACCATGAGTGGCAAAGTTTTATTGAACAAGACTGTATATGACAAACGGCAATAGATAGCGCGACACGGTTTTGGTACTCCATTAAGCGTCCCTAGAATATATTCCATCTCAATTCTAATTACTAGACTATAACACGAAGTGGTAGATATCTACTTCAACTTCTGATTTCAATTTTAATTAAAAAAAATATTGTGTGGTCCTGTTTACTGTCTTTAAGAGATTTTGTTTTAAATGAGAAGTCTAAAGCCAAATTGCATGTTTCTAACTTTCAGAGATTCTGAGATACCGACATGCTATTATATGAGTAACAATTGCTATTCTCACATTTTTCCTTCCCCTTTATTACTAATGAGTAAGATATAAAAGGAATGCTGAAACATGTGTTAAATTATTTTAAATTGGAAATCGAAATATCAAATTTCAAGTTCTCAGTTCTATACGTTTCTGAAATAAGGGTATCTTATTAAAATAACTCTCACTCCAATTCCTCCTCCTTTCGTGAATTTTCAGAAATTTTTCTTAGTGGTACCCCACGTCACAAATCCTATGTAGGTGTAAATTCAAAGTTTCTAGGTAGTCCCTAGAGCAGTGGTTCCTAATCTCGGGGTGCGAGTCTGACAGAATTAAATTCAAAATTACAAACATTACGAATGTTGTAACAAACATTGAATTAAATATCATTTAAACACTAAATAACTATTGCATAAGAACTATGGTTTCATTAAGGATAAAACTGTTAAAATATGGTATTCCACTGCACTACAATGATATGCAGGAATCTTGCTGGAAATAAATATAAATTTGTCAGAATATGGCTATTATTATTTATTATTATTATATGCAAGCCTGTTCTCCCTACGGGTAGAGGAAGTTTATGGGAAATATTTGAAAGATATATTTGATCACCCTTTCCCCTTTACGTAACTTATTTGAACAAAGGTGAAATACAACACTTTGCCGTGTCGGTCATTTTGTGAATACAAAACGGCAAGTTAAATAGCTAAACGGCATTTATAGACATGCGACAATAATTTTTTTACATGAGTGTACGTACCTACTAACATTACGATATTACAAGTTCCACTGCGTGATCCTAATAATAAAAAAAACTTAAAGAGGATCATGTTATATTTTCTGAAGTGGTTTGGGAACCAAAAGTTCTAGTATATTTATTTCACTTCCGATTTGAGTAGAGGGATTACTGCCGAGATGGAATATACTCTTGGAGCACTTAATGAATTACCTAAAATGCCTTCTCGCTATCCATCCTATAACGCTCAATGTTATAACCGGAAGCGGTTGATTTCTGCCACTTCAAGTTTTAGTAGAAAGATTAGAGCAGCGTTTCCCGCGTGCCGCGAATGGACCGCTGGTGTGCCGCAAGAAAATTGAAACAAAATTATTAATTCTATAGCAACCAAATTGCAAGACATAGGAAAAAATGTATATTTTTGTATTTCATATTACTATGAATTTCTACCATGGAAAAATTACTGTAATTGTAATATATTATTCTACATCTGTTACTGTGTAGCAGACAGTATTTGGGCTCGTACACATTTCCACGGTTAAGTGCTATGATACGCTTCAATTGAGAGTCATATTAACACCGAGAAATGGAAGCACCTGTACGTACGCGTCAAGTGAACGTACGTAGAACACTCATTCGCACGTGAATGACAGAACAACACTCTGTTTGACATGTGTGTTTTGACTTCGACACATCGCAAGCTGTGTGATTGCAATAATATGCACCGGTTTTGGATAAAACAGCCGTTAAAAGTACAAGACATTTCTTTGTTCGTTCGTTATTTAGTGATCTTCGTTGTTAGTGGAAGATTGGATACAATTTTCGAAAAAGAAAGCGTATTTTTAAAAATCTGAGTCCTATATTTTATTTCAATTATTTTCTATTATAAAATTAGAATAGAAAATAAGCATAATGAATTAACATAGGGGAAAACCAGTGATTGAGCTTTCATCTCTGTGAGAAGATGATCAGTAATCACAGAAATAAAATCACCATGGTGTTTTATATTTGCAAATAATAATAATATCTATGAGTGTGCCGCGAGAATTCAAGTTACACCCGTAGTGTGCCGCAAGTTGAAAAAGGTTGGGAAACGCTGGATTAAAGTATAGAACATATTATTGGGACACTTAATTGATTTCACAAAACCTCTTTTCGCTATTTACTATCGTTTAAATCTCTTGTAATCAACACTTAAATGGGAGGTAGTTGAGTTTTGCTACTTCCGTCTTGATTAGAAGTTTAAAAGAGAAGACGATACTTATTCCCACAATGATAAATTCATTCTTAAAACAGCTTCTTCTTATCTCACTATGTAAATTAATTTGAAGCCAGAAATCATAGTTAATTTCTATCTCTTCCGGTTTTACCAGGATGTTAAGGGTGATGCTAAAAGTTATCTTTGATACCATTTATCGATTGCCGAAAACTGCTTCTTACTATTTATTACCATTTCCGCTCTATAGTGATCAACGTTAAAATGGGAAATGACCCATTTCTATCACTTCCAGTTGGCGAATCACCTACTTTAACGAACTTCCTTGAGAGTAATCACTCTACTTATTTATTGCAAAAAAAAGAAAGAAAGAAAAAGAAAGAAAAAGAAAAATCGCATTCGTCCAAAGTTATCGTGTGAAGTAATTGCCGCACGTATGTACGTACTAATATTCATAAGTTCCACTACGCGATCCCAGTTAATACTTCATATACCCCCGCCATACACACATACTAGCATATGTACACACGAACGTATACCTGGTAGTATCCACACGCTTACGCCGGAAAGTAGAAACACACACACACACACACAGACAGACAGAGAGAGAGAGAGAGAGAGAGAGAGAGAGAGAGGTCGGGAGGTAAATCCTTTCATACGAAGAAGCAAAAACGCTTAGTAAACATGGGTCCGGAAACGCGTTGTTTCGGAGATATAAGGCGCCGAAACCCTGGGAAATGAATCTTCAAATGCGTAAATTTCAGAAACTATTCAACGTATATTGTGCGGTTTGAAAACTCACCAGCGAAGTCATACCTGCTCTGGTTAAACATGCATGTTTCATAATCTTGCAATGCCTGCGGAAGGGATTCTCCAAAGGAGCGTACGGATTCCCAGATAATCTGCCGAGTGAAAGTGGCTCGAAAGAGGTATGAATGGACGACTTTCACACCTGTTAGCAGTACTTCCTTGTACCAAGACGATAACTCAAACGGATACAAAATGGTGGACACTTGTATACCTGCTGTGTGTGGTTGCATAATTGCCACATACGGATGGTGCCCAATAATGAAGTTCGGAATATGAAGTACTGTGAGTAAGCAGTCGAAGTATCGTAGTGAGGCACGTGCGGTGTTGCTACAGCATAACACACGAAGCAGAGTGATTGAAATTGTGAAAAGACTTAACGCAAAGGTAAACACCAAATAGCACGATAGCGAATACAGTCAGAACATTTCCAGATATGAGTAATGTTTAGCAATAGCTAGAAATATCGTTATGTGTAGTGAACTGACTGAATGTCACTAATGAACGAGGCCAAATATTAAGTACACTAAATGAATTATCTGCTTAAATGTATAACAGATTTGTGATTTGAAATTATATGCATTAGCTTAATAAGTCTGCAACCGTCTACCTGATTTCAATGGTAATTGTTCCTTTCAGTTGTTGCACCGTTACGTGGATAAGCAAGGATGTACGTTGATGCGCCGTATAGCGGGGTCAATCCCCACTAAGAGTCCAAGCTTTGGACTCAACAACCAAGAGATGGATTGGATCACATTTGAAACTTTAGGTCCCGTCTCCATATAGCGCCGCTGCTGGAAAGAGACGTTGAACATCTTAACCAATAAACAATCAAACAATAAACAATTGTTATAAACGTACAATTGAATGATACTGTAGTGCGCGAATGTGATATCTAAATGAATTGGTTTAGCTCGTTAAATTAAATGTAAGTCCTGCTACGGTTTCCTTTTCTCTTCGGTTACCCAAGCCGCTTGTGTTAATCGATTCCAAAATATGTAAACAGAACAATAACCCACATTCGTATTTTATACCTTGTCTCTATTGCTCCATTTAAAGTTACATCAAGATTGTCTTCGTGTCCATTTTGTTAGGTCTATAAGGTGGGGACGTTATTAGAAAATAATAATCATAACGTCATACTCTTCTCATGTTTATTTTTACTTACAATACAACTGCTGGAGCCTCAAATCTATACGCCTATTCCAATTTAGCACACCAGAGTAGATTAAGTGTAGAGAGAACCGGGTACGATCCTGGTGTTCAGTAGCCGATCTTGAAAGTAAAAACTGAAGGGTCGGGGGTGTCAGTATTTTGCTATGTAAAATACGTAATTTGTTCTGCGTTTTGGTATTTATGACATTAGTAACGCAGCAAATTTGGGATACCAAGGCCCCCCGACCCCAGCCTAGATTCGCCACTCTTTGTTCAACCATTCTGAGTGGCTTTCTTCAGTTTTACAAGTCGAATGCCAAGATGGTACCTCTATAAACACTCTGGCCGCAAGGTGGCCTGCATTTGTGTCTGAACTTTTTTCATCGGATGTAATTAACTCTCATAATGTAAAAAGATTTAGGCTGCATTCAAATGCACACGCAGTCGAACTCTGGAGGGTATTGTTGATCTTTAAAAACAAAAACAACATTATCATTTTACTGTGCGTAAGGAAATTGGTTTCTGGTCTTCTTTAAATCTTAAAACATGTAAGAGGTATTTCAGTTTCACACGAGACCAGAATATTCAAAAAAAGACATTATCCATGAAATGACAGTACATAGCGTTTTTCTTACGTCCAAAACTGTTTATAGGAACACAAATAGGATAGAAGAGATAAAATAAACATTGACTAACGGAGTCATGCTGTTAGTGGGATTCGACTCTAAGCCATATGACAGACGAGCACCTAAAGAAGCTAATCTACTGAAGACTGACGTGTATTCTGGAAGCGACTGTGCTTGTGTGCAGTGCTTACTGTCTGTGCTTTATAAAACACCGTAGTGGGAAATGGAGTTTACTTGGGCAGAATTAGGTGATATGCATTTGGCATATGGTGCAGCTTTGGGAAATGCAAGGAAGGCACAAAGACTGTAGAACGACGGTGACCACATCACACTACATTTACGTCAATTGATCGACAGATGCGAGAATCAGGTTCCTTACATATTCAAAGGTCTGATGCAGGAAGACCACGAACAGTGAGAACACCAGCATTCGAAAAGAATATGTTGTACCAATTTGCCACTAATATGCCATTCCACAAACATATATACAAACACCACTTCCTGTATTGACTCGTCTTCTTCTGTCTTTGTGCTTTGTGTATTTTATTTGTGTGCCTGGAGGTTATGCTTTACAGCATTGCACGCCACTAACTATGCCACTAATATGCGAATCACATTATAGCTGTTCCCAGGAGGTCATTTGTCAGCTGCTTCTTACGTATGTTAACACTATACTCCAAAATGCTGCATATGTTAACATACATTTGTCCTTGATAATTTATGTACATTTTGATAGCGTGTTTGCATCTAGTTTCAACACCTCTCAATCGCTCTGTTGTCTGTGTTATGCTGTAGCAACACCGTATGGGCCTCACTACGAACCTTCGACTGTGTATTCACAGTACTTCATATTCCGAGCATCATTATTGGAATATGTTGTACCAATTTGAACAAAATCCCTCAACAAGCACACGGGCCGTTGGACATGTGTTGCATGTTCAGCACCAGCAAGCGTGAATGTCCTACATGAAGAATATCTCTATCAATATCATCCTCAAGAGTACACCTTTGCGTCCTACAGACTTTCCCAAACGTGTGCGATTTGCCCGATGGTACCTGCGGCAGTGTGTGGAAAATCCGCAGTTCGGGCGGCATGTGTTGTTCACGGATGAGAGTAGTTTATACTCGTGACGGATGTTACAATGCTGATAAGAGGCATGTGTGGAGAGCAAACAATCCGCATGCAATGTTTCGCAGAGGTCATCAAAAACGATTCACAGTTAATGTGTGGGCCGGTATAGTGGATAATGACTTAGTAGGACCTTATGTGTTACCTCAACAACTGAACATGCATACTTACAGTATGTTTATTTCAGAGGTACTCCCGAAACTGCTAGAAAATGTCCCCCTCGCAGTCCGGCGACAAAGGTGGTTCCAGCATGACGGAGCTCCACCCCATCAGCTGCGGCGTGTTCAAAATGCAATTTCTGATATGTTTGGGAATGGATGGACCGGGCATGGTGGTCCTGTAGCGTGGCCTCCTAGATCACCGTGTATGACCCTATATACTTTTACCTATGAGAACACATGAAGGAGTTGGTATACCAACACCAGTGGAGAATGGATTGGACCTTGTGGGCCGCATTGTAGAGGCTTCCGCAAGAATTAGCGTTAACCACGACGTTTTTCCTCGTGTGCGAGACGAAGTGCTTCCACGCTATCTCTTGTGCGTTGAAGTCAATGGTTCACATTTTTAGTAGATTTCGTGACGTTGTAAGGAACAAGTGAATTACAAACACCACTTCCTGTATTGACTCGTCTTCTTCTGTCTTTGTGCTTTGTGTATTTTATTTGTGTGCCTGGAGGTTATGCTTTACAGCATTGCACGCCACTAACTATGCCACTAATATGCGAATCACATTATAGCTGTTCCCAGGAGGTCATTTGTCAGCTGCTTCTTACGTATGTTAACACTATACTCCAAAATGCTGCATATGTTAACATACATTTGTCCTTGATAATTTATGTACATTTTGATAGCGTGTTTGCATCTAGTTTCAACACCTCTCAATCGCTCTGTTGTCTGTGTTATGCTGTAGCAACACCGTATGGGCCTCACTACGAACCTTCGACTGTGTATTCACAGTACTTCATATTCCGAACATCATTATTGGGCAAAATTCGTTTATGGTGGTTATGCAACCACACACGTCAGGTATTCAAGTGTCCACCATTTTGTATCCGTTAGAGTTATCGTCTTGGTACAAGAAAGTACTGTTAACAGGTGAGGAAGTCGTCCATACATACCGCTTTCGAGCCACCTTCACTCGGCAGATTATCTGGGAATCCCTATGCTCGTTTGGGGAATCTCTTCTGCAGGCATTGCAAGATTATGAAACATGCATGTTTAACCAAAGCAGGTATGACTTCGTTCGTGAGTTTTCAAACCTCACCCTCTACGTTGAATACTTTCTGAAATATACGTCTTTGAAGATTCATTTCCGAGGACTTCGGCGCCTTATATCTCCGACACAACGCGTTTCCGTACAAATGTTTATTGAGCTTTTTTGTTTCTTCGTATGAGAGGTTTAACCTCCTGAAGTTTGTCGGTGGAATTTTTTGACACCCGGTATATATACAGAGTGAATCAAAAGTCTGGACACGGTGGAATAGCTGGAGAACTGAACGTCCGAGCGAAAAACAAAAAAAAGCACGTGTTTAGTAATATAAAAAAATCTATTTGATGAAACCAAACTCGACCCTTTAGACCCATCCGCTGGAGGCTGTGGTGGGGTCAAGTTTAAAATTTCAAATAAAAACTCCAATATTTGATTGCAGATTTGGATTCTACGGCATAAACTACGTAAGGTTTCATCAACACTTTTCCATCGATGCATAATATGGCGCTATAATCGGCGAAAGTAAATTAACTGTTTGGTGTGAAAAAGAAAGACATTTTGCTGTTATCCCGAGAATCGCTACTAACAGATCCGTCATCGCTAAAGACCTGCCAGTTATAAACGAATCTTTCAGGTGAACGACGCTTTAACATGTGAATGACGAACGAGTAATCCCATCCCAATGTTGCGATCCCATGTTATGTGTCACTAAACGTGTTATAATTCACACATCTATACATTGCATGTGAGAAGATAAGACAATAATGAAACGAATAACACACGCACACAGGTATCTCTTCTTTCACAAATGCTCCACTATAATGCCTCCACCTATCACCTTCGTCATGTCTATCCCGAACGAAAGTTCGATCAACTTACTTAAGAGGCCTCCATGCCACGAAATTAAGGTGGTATCGTACGTTCGTATTAAAATGTGCACTCTGTTCACACAATGCTCTTTAGTTGTAACTACTTTAGTTTTGAAATTGTATTCGAACGACAGAATCAAATTTTGTCTAGGGTCCGATGAGAGCAATATGTTGATGACACATTATACACATTTAAAAATTAAAGGATGAAAGGATTCAAAATAAACAGAAAAATATATACATGTAGAAACTAAATCTGTTTCAAGAGCTTTTCGTTAATATTTCAATAATTTTTCTTTAACCTTTGACTTTTAAGGTGTTGAAATGAAAAATCAACTATTTTCTGTTGTAGCCAGGACAAGACAACCTTCGCGTGAAATATAAAAGAAAATTACTTTCCTGTGCTGAGGATTTAATCGGGTGTTGGAACATAACTCTTAAATATCTCAATCAGAAGGAGGAAAACATAGCTTCGAAGACAAATAGCGCGAAAAATTGAATTTCACAGGCCAATATTTCAAAAACTATCCAACCTAGAGGGTGCGAATTAATCGTTTTCAAAGAACGTAGTACCCATTTTGTTTTAAAATGCATGCCCGTGTTTCAACACGCTGGAATGTTTTTAACCCTAGAACGCATGACATGAATTGTGCCGTAGTTTCCATAACATGGGTCTTTTTTGACCCATAGTCTATTTCAATTGTATAGACGTATTTGGTATGTTTAAGACATTTTATTTATATTTTCTCATTGATTCCATGTTTTTTGATTGAGTTCTTTATTTATAATGCATTTTATTGTTTTGTTTCAAGGCGTTATTATTATAATATATACTACAACATGATAATATATTGTTTTGATTATACATTAGCAAGTATTGATTCAAGTTACAGATTAAAAATAAATATTGTTAGCTAATGTAGTTATCAGTTCAAAGTTCTTATGTCTACAAACTTACAATTTCTAAATTATTTTTTTCTGAAAACAGTTTCAAAGTATTTACATTGTAGGCCCTTCTTTTCAATATTTGCAGTCTTCACAAACAACTAATGCAACTGACATTTTTCATTCTTTATGAGAACTTTGGAAGACTTTCTGTCTTTGTTTGTGGGACATTTCAGGCATCTCTTCCTTTTCCTACCGAGCGTTTCATTCTTCACAAGCAACAAATGAAACTGAATGTTTACTACACACACACCTTTTGGACCTCATACTTTCTGTCTTTGAAGACTTTCTGTCTTTATGTGATATTACTGGAATATTACTAGCCGCTGCAGTCTTCACAAAAACAAATGGTACTGAATGCTCAGCACACACACAATATTCACAGTTTATGCAAACTATGGAAGACTTTCTTTGTTTATGGGACATTTCTGGGACCTCTTCCTTTTCTTACTTCCCAACACAATTGACTCCAATCCTTTCCATAGCAACCAAAACATGTTTTTGAAGTGTAGGTGTATTCTTTCTGATTGTGATGTATGATTTGAAAAGTTCGTCACACAAACCTGTGAGAAATAAGCTTCCCTGATACATCACGTTCTTGTAATAGTTTGGGTGTAGTACAATAAATAAAATACAGGCGTTCAGAGCTCCAGCATCTAACATATTGAAATAAATGACCATAGGCCATCTACGACTTTGTCGTTTGACAGTGTAGGTATTGAGCATTTTGTGAATATTATCGAGATGCTTATAGTTGCTCGAATCCATGTTCAGAGATGCTTATAGTTGCCAAGGATGAAGTACAAAAAGAAAATACTTTATAGAACATGTTGAGAATGTATTGCAGATTGTAAATATTGCATAGAATGGCTGAAAATTTATTTTGTAATGAACAAACGATAATGAAAGATTTAAAATATAAACAAATCATTGTATTCTAGTACACGAGGGGGCCGCCGTGGCTCAGTGGTAGAGCGTTCACCTCTGGTGCTTGGGGCCCCGGGTTCGATCCCAGCCCCCGCCAAGTGAACTTTGTGGTGGACAAACACCGCGTGCGTGGGTTTTCTCGGGGTTCTCGCGTTTCCTCCCACTTTCTTCATTCCACCATTTCATTCATTACTCATCATCACCGTCTCCTTTAGCCTAACCGGCATAATCGTGGGACGTGAAACTGAAAGATTTCATTTCATTTTTTCTATTACACGAGTTTTTTGTAGACAGTTTAGAAAACTCACAAGAAGCAATTGTAACTAAGAGCCATCTGTTAGCCATCGAAAGGATTAGTGTGTTCAGAATATATATTTCTAAAAATATCTTATTCAAAGTACAAGACTAATAGTAGTAATACTACTACTAATATAATTACATTTTAGTAAAACAACTACTAATTTGTTATAGTAAAGGACTAATCTAATACTAATGTAGATTAGTATTAGTATTATATACAAATACTAATGTAAAATACCAGTCTAATACTAAAATATACCACGGGTCAGAAATGACCCATGATATGTATACTACGTATATAAATGTATATAATAAAATTTTAAAAATAAATGCAAACCAAAAAAATTAAATACATAATTTTTATGTTGTAAACAAACCAATAGAAGATGTCACGGAGAGCAACTACAGTGCAAGAAATATTACGGGCTAAAAAGTATACATAAATTACTGCTGGGTCATTTTTGACCCATGTTCTGCGTTCTAGGGTTAATTGATTTCCTAGTGGCACGCCGATGCTGGTGAGTTCCGTCCCCCAAACCTCATGTGGGCCCCATGTTTTTTTTTTATGAATATGTATTTTTATATCTACTTTTTGTTGTTACATGTATTCTTGTACGTGTTTTTTATGAATGGTCCCAACCGAATTTACTGAGAAATCGGCGCCGTTGCGCCCCCCGCTCTTTTCCAGAAGATGTGGGTAGAGTGTTGCGTTCGTTATCACCGGATAGCTTCTTGAAACATATTGGATACTTTTTTTGCGCTTTTTTGATCAGAAGTGTATGTCTCTAGTTACTCCACCGTGGCCAGACTTTTGGTTCACTCGTTATTTCAAACATAAATTAGCTTGACAGTTATAGGCTATTTGTGATAATTTCAAACCATTCGAACATTTGCATGTCATAGGGCCAATTCTACACTATCCTGATATCTTTTAATCGTCATATAAGATAACACTGGTCGCAGTGGCCATGTGTTATTTTGGGTAAGATGAGATTTACTACTGGGACAAGGTTGGATCATTCCGAAAATTTATCTTTATCAGAGAATGGTACAATCGACCCAAATGAATGTCATGTTTTAGCGATTTGAAAACAGTTATACCAATACATTTTCATCCCAGAAACAAAAGTAAAAAAAAAACACCATAGCGCAATAAGCAGATACTTCAATAGCTATACTTTTCTTTAATTTTCCTTTTAATTTTAATTGTTTTACTGTTTGTCCTCTACTCGCCGCTTTTGAATTTTCTGGTTTGCAACACTGATACTGCCCGAAGCCCGAATGAAGAATGTGTGCCTTTCTCTGTCTGTGTGTAGTGTGCTTCTATCCAGTGACGAGAAGGAACAGAGAAGTGAACCAGCAACTTTGAACGAGAACAGAGGTCGGAAATACTACCAAGCTAATGAACGAAATAGGGGTATTTAGGGGCCATTTACTTCCCCTGATTACTAAGCCATATTAAGAATCGACGGAAAAGTGTTGATGAAACCTCACATAGTTTGGGCCGTAGAATCCAAATCTGCAATCAACAATTGGGTTTTCCATTTGAAATTTCAAAGTTGTCCCCACCCCAGTTCCTAGAGAGTGGGTCTAGATGGTCTAGTTTGTTTCATCAGGTAGTTTATTTCCTTTTTTTAAATACGACTAAACACGTGTATTTTGCTTTGGTTTTAGATATTACTAGACACGTGTATATATGAACACTTGAAATTATATGAACTTCGAAGTCTGGACTCCCCTTGATGAATTTCTGCGCACGCTACTGATTGTGTTCCTCTCCACATTTTTACTACTTTCTGCTTTCAATGCAATTTGGAAGTGCAGAGCGAGCGTGAAGATGACCACCAACTTTATTATCAAAATATTTTAATGCTTTTCGATTCTTCTTCAAACCAATCAATAACACGCAAGAAAACAAATGATTGAGTCACTTAAAACTGAAATTTAAAGTTAAAAAAAACTAATACGAAGTTGGCCCACCTAACTTTATTTTGTAAATGGCTCTTAATATTATTCGAAACTTACTGTTTTCTCTTTAAACTAGTCGATAAGAAACGAAAAACAAACTTGACCTGAGCATTGAATCGACATTTAAAGGTATAATAAGCGGTGTGAAGTGGCCCATCAAATGTATTCTGTAAATATCTCTTGTTGTTTTTCAATTTTTGTCGCTTCAAAATAATCAACAACGATCGAGAAACAAACCACTTTCATCCAAACCACATCGTAAATATGTTCTTATGTTTATCGAAACAAACTACCTATCTTCAAAATAATTAGCAAGAAACCCATATCAAACGACTGATTTTAGTTTTCAATCGAAATTTGTAAGTAGAGGGACCAGACCAAATGTGGCCATATTCCAAATTTGTTTTGTAAACATATCTTTATAAGTTTCGAAATAAATATTTTTTTCTTCAAAACAATCAATAATGAACGATTGCGTCTGGATTTGAGTCGAAATTTAAAAGTATGGCAAGAACAGTGAAAGAGTAAATATCTCTTCATAATTCTTGAAGGAAACTATTTTTTCTTCAAAAGAATCAATAACAAACGAAAAACGAACAATTGACTTGGATTTTGAATCGAATCTTAAATGTGAGAATCGAGAGTATAGATAGCTACACTCCAATCCAAAAGTTAATTACAGTCCAGTTTGTATATGTCTCAGTACATTTATCGAAAAAAAAATTTTTTTCTTCAAAACAATCAATTACAAACGAGAAACAAACGATTGAGATCGGCTTTAAAACAAAATTTGAAAGTAGGGAGACTCAGTAGGGAAAGTAGTGTGAAGTTGCCCCAACTTTATTTTATAAATATCTCTTGAAGGGTTTTGAAACAAAAAATTCTTTTGTTTGAAGATTTTTTCTCAAAAAATCGATAACCAACAAAAACCATGCTATTGATTTTGGTTTTGAATCGAAATTTGATAGAAGGCCACTTCACAGTGCCCCCACTAACTTAATTTTGTATATATTTGTAAGTTTTCGAAACAAAGGATTTATTATTCAAAACAATCAATAACAAACGAAAAACAAATATTTGCAGGCCCGTATTTATAAATTGTTCGCCCCTGTGCTCTACATAATTTGCCGCTTCCCTCCCACACAATCTTATGATTGATGATTATGATATTGACTTTAACGTCCCGTTCAGCAGTGAGGCTATATGGGATGTGGACCTACTGAGTAACGTGAAATCCGAACCACATGAGCTCCCGCCTGGAATCAAACCGGGGTGCCTTACGTCGTAGGCGCGTACGCTAACTGTTTAGCCACGAAGGAGCTAACCACAAACTTATGTCTCAAACAAGGAAACAAGCTATGATTTTGCATACCTACCAGCTCTTGTTAAGTAGTAGTTTAGGTATTATAAGTTACAAACGTTACAACGTAATCTTAAATAGCCTAAATCTCTCAATGATGACTACGATGTCGTATTCTGTCCAAAGGTAGGTGTTTGACCCGAGGGTTCCTTGGCAAGGTGAACCAATGGATAGTGCCATTGCATTCCATGGAATGATGATGACGTACCAAGGACGGGACCTACAGCTCAACTAGGGATCCTAACATGTTGTGTCCCTACCGTGAATCAAACCGAGGACCCATTGATTACAAGGCAATGAGCTTAATCACTCATTCATTGTGGACACATTCTCTCAATACTGGAATGTAATTTATTCATTTATGTTTTAATTTACTGTCCGGAGAAAATACATTCTATTAATTTCTAGAGAGAGAGAGTGGCCTCTTAGAGATATAATGGGGCATGATTTTGAAGCTGGAATTGGCTGCCATCCATCACTGAGACACCAATAATTATTGGCGATAACTGTTTGCATTATTCAACATCAGCTTTGGTTTAATACCATCCATATTAATGACACAATAAGCTGTTTGTTTGTCTGTCTTTCTGTAGCGATTTTCAACTCGAGAACCATAATAGATAGAAAAATGAAATTTTAATAGTTTTAAAGCTCGAAGAAAAGTGATCCAAATGTCTGTTCCAGGTCCATAGGACACACTTGAGCTGAGACATGTGGCTGCAAAGTACCCATAACAATAACATGGAGCATTTTAAAAATAATCGGAAACGACCAATATTAGAGAGTTGAATTCATAGTTATTGAGGCCGATGAGATGAATAGCGACAGTTTCAGTCCAATTCAACTCTAAGGTCTTACTTCCTTTCCCAGGGAGGGAGCGAGATTTGAAAGGTAATAGAAAGCGACAGATATTTGTGTTGAATTCATAGTTTTCGAGGTCACTGAGTTTAACGGTATCAGTTTTCATTATGTCAAGTTTATCCTCACATCTAAGAGGAGGATGAGATAGGATGACTTTTGAAAAATAATCAGATAAGCTAGGTAATTGTTAACTACTGTAATTATAAAGAATTAAACACATTAAGTTTTTTTCTCGCTCTTGCGCGGGACTCTGCGAGTTACTAGTTTTAAATGTTACTTTATTGTGAATCATAAAAAAATCCAAAATTTTGCAGCTCACTATATTCCACTGCCATGTGCTCGAGCACAGAATAGCACTTACGTAAATATGGGCCTGAATCTATCGTTTTGGTTCCAAATCAAAATTAGAAAGTGGCGGATGGGAAATTCAATAACGTCTTTCACATATTTGCTATAGCGGTTATCACCGCCTTGTGCAAGGCGGAAAGACACATATGGTCATAGTTAAATGGTATACATTATCGCAATTACGATCCTGGATTTTTCAGATATTCTATTATAATTAAAGTTAATGATACTGTTAAGTTATTGTATTTTTAACCAAAGACTGTACGGTATCATAATGAAATGGTTTATAGAGCTTTTTTATATGAATTTCGCTTTAATAGATGTAATGTTACTGAGTCTGTTATTGTTGGCTACTAATAACATTTTTAGCACCATAAATATTTATTTTTACAGAGTTTCTCGAAAAGTGCACATAAGGTTTTATCCTCTCGCATGTCAGTTTCTTAGGTTTAACTATCTGTATCGATTGATATGCGTATCTCTTCTTTGGACATTTATTGTACAATAATCTACTGTAAAATTTAAAGAGACGATATACGTAGTTGTTTTAGAAGTATATTAATACGAACATCTTATAAACTTTAAGTGTAGAAGTAGATTATTAAATAAACAAATTACTGTAAAATTTCCTATAGTTACATCCTTCCATTAGTTCCAGTGTATACGGGAACGGAAGCTAGTTCATAGAACAATAATATTCCTCTTAGGAATAATATTAATGACAAGTTCTTTTCTGCAAAAACTCAGCGTAACGTACTTCATTTTGTAAAACATTTAGTAGCTTATTTTACCATATTCACCTTTTTGTTCAGTACATTACATTACTTATATATATATATATATATATATAATTGCATATATATTATATTAATATTATTAATAATTATTCGATTTTGAGAAAACACAACGATTTTGAGGATCAGTCAGGAATAACTTGATGGCTTTAACCCTAGTATAGGGTAAATTCCCCCTAAATGAGTGAAAGGTGGATCAAAGCAACCCCATGTTGTAAACATTGAAAACAATTTTGCAGGATAAGCTACACTATAACTTTCGTAATAAATAATTAAAAAAATACTCAATATGGTGCATACTTTTTGAGGCTTCATAATCATCCCTACTACCTGAATTTAAAATCAATCGAGAACTGGACATTGAAATTATCTCATTTCCCTGGTGTTCAAATAATAAGTGTTCTACAATTACATACGTAACATTCTTCTATTTTGACATTTCAATAATGAGGGAGTGTATCCCTTCTGATTGAAAATAAAATATTTCCATGGCAAATTCATAGGTCTCCTATTTTTATAAAATATAGTGTGCATTTTCTTCCCGATTATAGACTTACTCGTAGGGGTGTAGATGAAGAATATGGGAGGAAAGAGAGAACCCAAGAGAACCCACGAACACGAGGTTTTCTTTAGTTAACGTCTCATCTAGATTAAAGGAGACGAGAACACACGAACACGATGTTTTCTTTAGTTAACGTCTCATCTAGATTAAAGGAGACGGTGTAATTGTGATAATGAACGAAATTGTGCAACGAAGACGAAGAAGAACAGCAGAACCCCTTGAAATTTCCATGCACACACTGTTTGCCACCACAAAAACAATTTAATGAAAACCGGGATCGAACCGGGGATCCTACATAGTAAAAAAAAGTTTTGTTAATTCAACTCAATTTTAACACAGGGTAGTGGTTCCAGCATGGCTACCACTATGCGGTGTTAGTTCAACACATAGCTCGCGGTGTTGGCGTTTAACACAGGTGGTGTGTTACGTCTTTAACACAAAACCAGTGTTGAGCCCTGCCGTAAGCGTTAATGAACCACAAAATTACTCTCCCAAAATATGTTAAATCGCCTATATGGGCAATGTGTTTACGTTATGCTGAATCTACAAAAACACTTTAAACAAGTAAAAAAATGTACTCCAGTGCCATAGGGGCACGAATATCCAATCTTTACTGGCCGCGTGCTCTTCCGGATTGGTCACAGAGGCGATGAAGAAAATGTCACTTCTTAAGGGATAAATTATTGAGGTCTTCTGAATTTGGCTCTTCAGAGGGCTCCTTTAAGCAGCGAATATTCGATGATAACCATTCGGAAGAAGATAAAATCTGCTCGCCATGCATACCTAATTTTATAACAAAATGACAACTGACTATTTACTTTATTTTATAGTTCTTCCATATTCACTTTCAAATGATTGGCGACAGGTGTCATCTAATAAAGTTGATGCGTTTGTTGATCTAGTACACAATTGCTTAGAGAAAGAATCATTAAATGCATCAAATCTGGGAGATGAAATTAGAACATCTAAATGGCACAAGCCTAGCACATCTTGTGCTGTTAGGGTTTGTTCAGAAACATTATGTAAAACATTTGAAAACACATCGCACTGTTTGCATTTTGAAATTTTGCGTACACCTGGATTTGTTTAAGTATTTCTTTCTACTGTGTTTGTCTGTAGCTTCAATTCATAAGCTTTTATAATTAGCTGCCCAACATATTTGGCAATCATGCTGAAAACAACAACATCGAAGATTCTACAATTGTGTTAATTTAACACACTGGCTGGGTGCCATTTCAACTACCGACATTTGAAACACAACTCCAAATGCAGAGTGAGTTGTTCTATCCACTTGTTTGTGTTATATTTTAACACAATCGTGTTAACACATAGGCATGTCGTTGAAATAACACAACGATTTTTTACAGTGTACGCACCATAGATAAGTACTTTACCATTGAGCATCTATAATTGATTTCTTTACCTGTTTAACGAAAAATGAATTAAAGTACTGTATTAGAAATCTAAATTTATGTTTCCTATAAAATAATAAATTCTACATAACTTAAATATGTATATGTTACATTTAAAAAATCAGCAAAATTTCTGAATACAAAAAATGAAATCTTCAAGTTTTATGACCCACAGTTATACCGGTTAGTCTAAACCAGACGGTGATGATGAGAAATGAATGAAATAGTGGAATGAAAAAAAGTGGGAGGTAACGGCAGAACCCCGAGAAAACCCACGAGCACGGTGTTTGTCCACCACAAAGTCCACAAGGCGCCAGATGGGATCGAACCAAGGACTCCAACTACGGGAAGTGAACGCTCTACCACTGAGCCACCGCACCCACCACTTCTGAATACAGTGTTTCTTTACGAGTCACACGTTTAAAATGAACATCATGTGTGAAATGCACTTGAATTATGTATATTTTTTGAGAGTGATTGTACCACGTTGGAGTGCACTTGAATTTTCTAATTATTTAAGGCTCACTGTTATTTTCTTATCTATTTTTTTTTTAAAAATCGGTGCACCTTTAATTCATATTATTAATAAGCAAACAAGTTTCACTAACATAAACTGTCGTCATTTAGAAGTCCTAATCCAAGAATGTCAATGTCTTATAACTTTGGCAGTATTAAAAGATTACCATATAATAAAAATGTATTGACGGCTTTTATTATAAAGGTAACCATGAAAATTCTGTCGCTTTTTGTGGAGATCTGTGTTCCATTGGCCCTCACTCCGTGAGTGAAAGCGGATGGAGATAATGCCAAGGTCAGTTGTTGTGGGATATCCAACATACTACCTGGTTCTGGCAGTTCATTTACACCGTGAACTTGCTAAAGGACAGAGTGAACATGGGACCTCCACAGAGCGTCATAAGTGCATGTATGGTGCACGAGTTCAAACCCGGGTCAAACGCTGCTGCAGCCGGGCGGGAGATATACCATGACGTTGGTGAGAGTGCCATGACTATGCGGACAGTGCAACGAGGGTTTAACAAGTTTAAGGACAGTGAGGAAACAGTTGAAGACGCACGACGTGCCAGAAGGCATGCACAAAATGAAGATGATCAGCCAGCAATTCAAATGAACGGTTTCCAGCCATATCGGAAGTGTAACTACAATTCGGTGTAAGTGGATAAACCATTCTGCAGCATCTCCATCAACTTGGGAAGCACTACAAGTTGGGGAGATAGGTCCCACATGAATTGAATGCGCACCAGAAGGCAACACGAACAGACACATGTGTTTGTTTTTTTCTCGTCTGTGGCAGGAGCCGTTTCTGGACAGGGTGCTGACATGTAATGAAAAGTGAGTCCTTTACGAAACTCCACCACTGGTTAGCATCCCAGGAATCGGTTCCTAAACAGCCGAAACCAGCACTGCATCGAAGAACGTCCTCCAGTGTGTTAGGTGGACTGCTCGCTGTATCGTGCATCGGGATCTGTTACAAGCCACTCAGAGCATCAATGTAACTGTGTACTGACAGCAGTTGAACCGTGTTCAAGAAAAACTCAAAACTCTGGAGCCAGCACCTCTGAATCGCAAAGAAGATCTCATGTTACAGGACAACGCTCAGCCCCACGGGGGTAGGATGATCCGGGACACTATTGCATTCGCCACACTCCCCGCACATTGCACCTCAAATTATTACCTGTTACATTCCTTGGGCAATTACCTTAGAGGACATTTTTTTCAAATTCCTAGTAGAGGTGCAAAATGCACTTGATACCTTCTTTGCTTCACGGCCCACAGCGATGGAATCTATGGTCTTCCGAAAAGTTGGCAAGATCGTAGAGTTTTTGGGGATCATTTTTGATCTTCCATGTATGTCTTAGGTGACATATTGATATTAGAAGGTGGTGGGTGAAAAAGCGATACAACTTTCTTGGTTTCATTTATAAAATGTGTACCCCTGAAATGAATTTCAGTCTTACCACCTAGCGGCTTAAGCTGATAAGAACTATGTCAAATGAGTAGAAGTAGGCGTAGTCATTAGCGTGAGAAAAATAAAATTTGATGAACTAGTAAGGGGAAATTTTTAGAGAAGAAGCACATATTCTTACGGAAATTATATGTTGCGTCTACCCCTGAAATGAGATTTACCCAGATAAACCTAACCAAGTATAGCCGACAAGCGGTAAACCTTAAATCGCATGATTGCCAAGCAATGAGGCTATCTACTGAGCATTATTATATTGTAGAGAATGCAGAGTTTGGCAAGCCTTATTACGCATTTAGACCATATATATTAGGTGTGTATGGGTAGGTATGTATTTATTTTCCATTATAATACTATTATGCCTGGAGTAACTTTAACCAAACTCCCTACATGTAGTACTTACAATCTGAAAAAGAGTACTGTCGTGGTAAGCTATTGGGAGTTGGATGGATATATATATAAAGTAAAAGCAATTTATGTTAGCGTCGAGTCGATAGTCGATCTCAAGATATTAAGATTACTGTCAAACTCATAGTTTGGGTACGTTAAGCTTTTACAATCGCAATGGCATTTAAGGCCACGTTTTGATATGACCGACTCTGTCACTTGAATTTTCAATTTACATGGCCAACATCGAAGGCGTTGCTCACATAGCTCTAAATACTTTAATGTATGTATAAGTGTATATTACAACGAAATTCCGGTATCTCTGGAACAAATTTCAAAAAACGTGGGAAACATATTACTCTCAATTAAACGAGGGAACCTGCCAAGTGAAACACTGACTTCGAGTTGAGACTATGGCCGTTGGATACCTTGTCCCTAAAGAACATAACACGAAAAGGGATACATCCTTGACCGCAACCGTTGCGGAGTTATAAGCGTGAAAATTTGGAAATTGAGCTCCATACTATACATTACAAAGTCAGATTTCGGGTCAGATTTTTCGGAAACGGTCAGGTAAGGAAACTCAGCGAATACATATCAAATTAGTGTGGGGAGCACAGTACCTTTTGAATGAAAAATTTGGGACCGCGGGGCACTCGCAGGGTCCCACGCGGGGTCAAATAGCATACTGTATGAAAGCTATTGCTAAATAAGAGAAGATAGAACAAATCTCAACCTTCTACGATAACCCTGTGCAAACAGGCAACTGGCCGAAGTGTCAATACAACCTACATTAGAAAATCTATGGACACGCTTCTAAATCCGATAAGTTGCGACAATAACAAAACAGAAAAACTCGTTTAAAAGTGCAAGATATTGAAGTAAAGCAAATTGCTACCGAGTCTTTCTCTCAAAAGCACCCTCCGATATATATTTCTGCACCATTATTCCAGTTTTCTTTAACCCCACTCCTTTCCAACTTGCCTCACAGTTTCAAGGTTACTACTTTTTGCCTTTACCATCATGTTTCTCGTTCAGGAAATCCCCCGATACAAATTTCACAGTGTAATATGTGAATTTGGGGTCCTGATATGCGAAGCATACAAGGTTGCGTTTGACCTTCTCACCCTCCACAACGATTGCGAACGACAATGTATTTTTTCTCTTCCGACACAAAATCCAATGGTCATGTTTATTCTATTGTCCATTGGTCATTCGAAGTCAGACTTATACTTGGATAAGGTCCTTTGAGCGACTCTGTGAGAGACTCTGCAGCAATTTGCTTTACTTCAATACCTTGGACTTTTAAACGTGTTTTTCTGTTTTGTTATTACCGCAACTTAACGGATTTAGGGGTGTGCCATAGATTTCCTGATGTAGGTTGTATTGACGTTTTGGCCAGTTACCCGTTTGCACTGGGTTATTGTAGAGAGTTGAGATTTGTTCTATCTTCTTTTATTTAACATAGCTTTCATAGCTTTCATACATTTAACATAGCTTTCATACAATATGCTACTTGACCCCAGGTTCTATTTACAAATTTTGAGTTCAACCCCGCCTGGGACCCTGCGAGTGCCCCGGGGACCCAAAATTTTTCATTCAAAAGGTACTGTGCTCCCCACAATAATTTGATATGTATTCGCAGAGTTTTACTTACTCGACCGTTTCCGAAAAATCTGACCCGGCATCTGACATTGTAATATATAGTATGGAGCTCAATTTCTAACTTTTCATGCTTATATCTCCGCAACGTTTGCGATCGAGGATGTATCCCTATTCGTGTTATGTTATCTTGGGACAAGGTATCCGACGGCCATAGTCTCGACTCGAAGTCAGAGATACACTTGGATAGGTTCCCTCGTAAGCAGAAAATATTGTAGTCGTCAGAACGCCAAGGGATGGAATTTTGGAGGAGCAACATGTAAAACTAGTGCAAAAGAACTAATAATGGAGTACTATCCATTATTTTCTGGGTCGTTGAGATGAATAGTGAGGCACTCAATGGCGTTATATCCAAATTCAGCCCATATTCAAAGGATGAGAGGCTCGGAGATGTGACCAATAAAATGTCAAAACTTAATTAAATGTTTGTCTAATTGATAGTTTTCTGGGGTCGCGAAAGCGTTTCGAATAACTTTGGAATGTAGTTTGTACCCATTTAAAATGCGCTTTTTAGTTGTATCAATTTCTCACCTTAAGAAGACATGACCATCTCAACTAGTATATGTATGAAGCCAGCCTTCGCACTTGAGAAAAAATTGTGTAGATGTTTGTTTCCTCTTTTAAATAATATACTACATGTTAAAGTCAGAGATTTAGTGTGTCGGTATGTCAAATGGGTCAAGATTTGTGAGTGGGTCAGTGGATCGTGTGTCAACAAGACGAGGCCCACTGCAAAACGCCCTGTAACTCACACTGACCCACTGGCCCACCGACCCATTCAGCTCAGTGCCTTATAAACTGCATTTTCTTAACTCTGGTGAGTTTGTCTACGTTTTGAAAACCTTCATTTTTCTTCTTTTTTTTTACATTTGGTTCTAATACCAAACGAAGTTCAGGCTCCTTTTGAATTTTGATATTTACAATTGTAAGAATGCCAATACATGTAGGCTGTTAGTTTATAGAGGAGCAATCTACTGGAAAGAGTGGTTTATTATAAATATAACCTCTTTAGTCGATGAATAGGATTTCGTGGATCATGTATCAAATTAAATGACGATTTATTATAGTTTGTCGGAGTTGGTCACAGTGGTTCAGAGTTGTGTAGAGTTCCTGGTGGGTCGACATGGGTCATGTTGGGTCAATGGGTCACGATGGGTGGTGAGTTATTGTAGGTCACGGTTGCTCGAGGGTCACGATGTAAATTGAGTCAGTGTGTTTTACATCATGGTCTCATATACATACGCCATCTCTGGTTAACATTGTAATGAATTTTTTTCTAGTGTGTTTTGCACTCAACTGAATATAAACAAAGCGTGGATATAGGCGATTTAACATATTTTGGGGAAGTCTTTTTGATTTGTTGGCGTTTCATCGAGTCTCTGCCACTGATTTTACAATTTTCGAAACGGAAGTGGGGCCATCACAGATTGTAGCTGCGGGGTCACCAAGGTTTGGCGAGAGATCAACGGCATGGCGGTTTATATGTGAAAACTAATAGCGTAAGGAAGCATGGTATTCATTAAGCCCGTTGGCTGTCCTAAGAGTCCGAAACGATGAAACATATGTCAAAACCGGAAAATACGTATTTCATAATTTCAAAGTAATCCCGTATAGCGTTAAAAGTTTTGCCCCAAGGTTCCCTGGAGGGTCTCAGGAGGGATCCCACTCAAAATTTGAAAATGGGATGTGGAATCAAGTAGTATATCATTTAAAATATTGCTAAAATTAAAAAAAAGAGATGGTAAGAGTCTCAAGTTTTTATGCTAAACTTGTTTAAAATAGCGACCGTTCTACACAATAATAAATCCATCATTGAAAAGTCCGTGACCCCCTCCAGAAATGTGAATCTTGGAAACTGATATCAGAAGAGGTAAACACTTGCCTCACCACTACAAAAATATAATGCACCGAGGTAAAAAGAGATATATTTAGGCTAAAGGGCAGGGTTTCCGTGAACTATGAAATTAATGGTATAATACAAAAATGGAAGGAATCCTGGGGCATCAATCATGATGGAGCTAACTATTACGTAGAAAAGTGATTGAAGTAAAACAAACAATAACAAACTGTGGATATTGTCAAAGTTTATGACGAGCTGTCAATTCTACTAGTAAATGAAATTCATCTTGCCAAGCATTTTTTTTATTTCTGTATTCAAGCATTAATTTCATAACTCATGAATCCCTGTCCTTTAGCCGAAAGGACACAACTGTGGTACGTAGAGTTTAACATTATTGATATAATAAAACTACAATGGGATACTTTTTGTTTTACTTTGGTGTATTATACTTTGCAATAATAAGACAAGTATTTACATCTTCTTATATGGGTTTCACAGTTTCACATTTCTAGAGGTGGCCACGGAGTTTTCAATAAAGGATTTATTTTACCATCTTAAACACTCGCTATTTTCCACAGAGTATAGAGACTCGACACTCTTAAAATCTTCCTTCTTCTAGTAATACTTTCAAATGAAATACTACTTAATTCCCCTTGTCATGTTCAAATTTTGAGTTGGACCTCTTCCGGGATCCTCCGGGGGGTTTCGAGCAAGGGGTACCTTTGCCTCGGTATGGGTTTTTTACCTCAGCACGGGGTACCTTTGAAAATATTAAATACGTGTTTTACCGTTTGGAAATCTGTTTCATCATATCAGACTTTTAGGGGCTTCAACTGACTTCAAGGATACCATGTTGTACGCGTCGACTGAATCTTACTAACAACCTCTCGCCAAAAATTGATTGCTCCGCAAAAACGATTTGTGATTGCTTATCTTCCGTTTTGAAAATTGTAATACCAGCAGCAGGGAAACAAATCACAAATCTACTTCCCCGAAATACGTTAAATCGCCTATATGCTTGATATGTTTATGATTAGGTGAGTCAAAAACACTAAAACAAGTACCCCGGTGTGCGCGCGAACTATCAACGTTACGGCTACAAGCCACGTGTACTTCAGACTTCGCCACGGAAACGATTATTAAAGAACTTACATGTTGAAGGATACATAATTGAAGTCTTAACTTACCCAATCAGATAAACCCATATATCTCTTGTTCTAGGAGATGGTACCGTGAACCGTGGTAATATCTATTTGTAAAATTTAAGCTTATTTGCCGACGTGCACCTTCGGTGTCCCTCCCCTTCAGTACAATTTTACCCAGAGGTGGGGCGGATCAATAAAAAGTTCATCTACGACTCAATATGACTGACTATCACCCACGACCCATACGACCCATTGACCCGTTCTGGCACACCTTTCACCGTGACCCACTTTGACCCACTACTAACTATGAGCCACGCTGTACCATTCTGACCATTTCCAAAACACCAAAACCATCGCCTTCAACTGTGACACATAATCTACATCCTCCTTTCAATTGACTAAAGTGGTTACACTTGTAATAAAACAAGACTTAAAAATTGTCATTTATCAGAGTTTGAATTTTATCGTAAATTGTTTAAGAACCGCTTTGTAACCGGTGGCCCGGTGGATCAGATCTTTACGACATAAAACGGTAAAGTGTTTCTCATCTTTGGAATTAAGATAAATTTAAGTTTACCATATATAATTATTTCTTTCTTGGTTTACAGATACATTCAACTGCCTAACCCGTTGAATTTTGTATTATAACTTCATAATGTAGAAAACATTTTTGTTCTTTCTTTTCGTAACTTTTGGCAACTCTGTTTTTGTGTACTGGCTGCGGTTAGTACCTGATGCTATTTATTGACGAAAATGGCTTCTTGTAGCGGTCGTATACATGCTGTTGATCTCGAAGAAATCGAAGATATTTTAAATGATAGTGATTCGTCGACAGACGAAGAAGGTTGTTCTGATGAAGATACTTATGATACGTCTTTTTGTGATAATGACATTTAGGAATATCTCAATATACTTATGAAACCTGCATTGGTATTATATTATTATTATTATTATTATTATTATTATTAGTAGTAGTAGTAGTAGTAGTAGTAGTAGTAGTAGTATTTTTACGTTTGTGTGTTGAAAAAATATCCCAAATCTCAAATAACATTTAAATACTCAGGGATCATGATAATTTTAAATTACATATATTTTTGCCGAATTAAAAACAAGTTTTAAAAAATGCTAAAACATTACGCCACAGAGGCATGACTTTGCTTCAGGAATTACGCCACCTACACAAGGATAGGGCTACCGGCTATTTACGGGTTATGCATGGAAGAGGTTAACATTTGTCAATCATTTGCAAGATGATGTTGTAAGAGTCCGTGGACACAAAATATGCAAAACAAAGGCTACAGTATTTTGTACAGCGTTCTGTAAATTCAACAATACATGCTGAAATTTTGCGTAAAACTTCATTAGCGATATCAGTGGCAGTATATTGCATACAAATTAAAAATAAAATCATCATTGTAACATGTGCGTAATTCTGTTGAAAATGGTAAAAGTAAAAGCAATTGGGACTTTACAACTGATCCTAACAAATAGTATACTACTTTGTATATTATTGTACAAGTTACATATTTAGTCAATCAAAGTTATATTATTTTATTTAAACATAACTTCTAGAACTTGGAAAATAGTTGACTATACTATGAACCTAACCTGGGGTCACTTCAAATATCTGGGGCTGTTTGGAAAATCTTGGGCTACTTGGAAAACTGACATTTTTGTGTTATATGGTGTATTAATGATAGAGTGATGATAGATCAATGAAGAGTAGGCATCTGGACGAAACAAAATTAATGGTGATAAGTGCTGCGTGTTATTTATAGACTGGTCAAAGAATTCTCACAACAATTAATGCTTTCTTGAGTTTTCGAATTTTCTGTAAATTGTCCCTCTTTTTCCGTAATGAAAAATGTTTTTACCAGGTTTTGCTAAATATCATTGATTTTGGAAGTTTTGTTGAGAATAATTTAGCTTTATATTTCCGCTTTCTTTAAGGGACATTAAGCAGCCATTTTTCATTTCTTTCATTTTTCTACTAAGAATGATGATATTGGCCAGGGATACAAATCGGTGACATCAATAGAAGTTTGCCTAAATCTACCTACAACCGCAAAGAACAGGTTGTTTTTCAATACGACTTTGCGACAAAAAGTATACATATGATTTTTGTCCTTATCGTGCTGTGTTATATTATTATTATTATTATAACAGTTCCATATGATATTTTTGCAAAGGGTTAATGTAAATGTACACTTGTAAAAATGGTACCAGGCATATTGTAAAACATACATACATTCATATATTTCATAAAATTATGTAGGGTACGTTTCAGTGTTTTAAAGGAATCTGAAGAGCTTATGCGTGTTTTGGTATTTGCCAAACTTTTCCTTGTAAAACTGCCCTATATAAAAGGATATTGCAAAACACATTTTTACTAGTTCTGTATGCCTTCAGGAAGACAAGCTTACCACTGTACTTAGTTGAGATTAGATCAACTATTTATTGTGTCTAATTAAAAGATTGTGCAAAAAGAAGTATTGTGTTTATTTAAAACAGCCTAGGAACACATAATATGAAGAAAACGTAGGTATGTTGCATATGAATCTTCTAAGGAAAGTGTGATCTTGGAAGTGTTTTCTTTTTCAGATAGTCACATCTTTCACACAGCTGTTACTACTATGAAAAAACAGCCAGAAAAGCGGAGCTACTCGGAACGGGCACATTTCCGCTTGCGAGAGGCTTCAGTCTCAGCAAAAGTTTTGTTATGATTTCAGGAAAAGGTAATAAGAACCAAACTGCAGAAACATCACAAAAAGAAAAAAAAATAATTGCAATAAATAAAAGGGGTAGTATGAAAAAGAAAAAAGTAACTTTCCAAATAGCCAAAGTTTACGGTAAATTCCTTTGAAAAATACAACTTATGTTTTTACTTTCAGATATACTCCGTTGAGACACAAGCATCACTATTCTAGTGAAGCCACAATGTTCAATTTTTGTATGAATATCTCGTAACTAGTGCATATAGTACCAAAAAACGTTGAACAATGATAAATTTTTCATTGTTTTCCCAAGAAAAGAAACTGTATATTCACATAATAATTATGAGCAATGTCTGTGAATTTTGTACATTTTATTTATCCTATCAGCTATTTTCATACTCTTCATGTAAACAGAAGAAATTTGTATTTAAATTTGACGCTCGTAAATATATAATTAGAGATTACGATTAATGCAATAAGTGAGTTCTCAATTTTTCTAGTTTTGAGTTCTGCTATTTTGAAAAATGGCGAATATATTAAAAGTTATATCTCTGATAGTCAAAACAATTTTTTCTCCGTATTCTCCTGCGTAGAAAACATATATCTTGACAGCAAGATGATCGTTCTATGGCTATTATAAAATTACTTATCGTGCCCGCTATTTTGGAAAATGGCGGATGTTTAAAAATCAACTTCTCTGACTGCAGATTATTTTTGTTTGTATTCTATAGCCTCGTAAATATGTATTTTGATAATAAATTAACATTCTACGCCAATTTTAAAAAAAATCATTTTCCGTGTCCGCCATTTTAAAAAGTGCCATCTATTGCAAAAACGTTCCACAGCGTTATATGCACGAGAGGACGTAATCTAATGTGTCTAAAACATATTAAATAAACAAAATTCTCTGTATATAAATTTTTCTTCGGGAGCATATGGTAGGTTCAGGACTAGCATAGTCTTTTGAGAGCGTCAAAGTCACGTGTTGAAGATTACTTAGGAACCTATATTGGCGTTTATGCATCAGAACTGAGTGATAGTTCTTGATGATTATGTTCTGATTGAATAAAAATGAATGAGAGATCTCTATGGGAGTGAGAGAACGAAAGAGAGGAACAAGAATATTCCGTTAATATGGAAAACGCAAATACGTTACTGATGAAAGACGCAGGATTTTTTCCTAAGATAGACTACTATAGGAAGGAAAGAATGTTAACTTTCGTCTGAAACGAGGGCAAATTTAATCGGAGTAAATTCTCTTAACGTATGGTGATGTGCATGTTTAAAAAGGTTATCTTGTAAAACCAGTTAAACGTCCAAGCGGTCATAACTGAATCTGTAACGATATCACCTACGTGCCAAGGTTCACTACATAACCTTCAGGTGTTAATGAAGTGGAGTCCCAGCTTAAACCAATATACGAGACCACCTGAATAATGCATTTCATATTATTTACATCATTCATACACGCCCACGAAGAGTTCGGTTCAGACATCGATTGGCACGTAAGACTCACACTCCATAAACCAGTTGTGAAAGCATTCTATTGCTTGTTTAGCTCTTTCCGGTGTAAAAATTCAAACGAGAGTGGAAAACAGACACCATCGCCATTTCAAGCAATGAAGAAAAATGCTATATTCTAACCACAATGTTTGTTAAACATTATTTTTGCTGTTCATTCATGTATTTCTTTCGTTCTTGTTTTCTATTTTTATTATTATTATTATTATTATTATTATTATTATTATTATTATTATTACTGTTATTATTATTATTATTATTATTATTACACTAGTCAACAAAATTTGCCGACAGTACTTGTTATAATGTATCACAGCTAACAACACAGACAAACTTTCATAAGTTTCCTTCATCTCTACGGAATATGCCATTGAAATTGATGGTTTAGTGTTCCCATTATGTAGCAAAACAGCCTTAAGCCTTATTTTAGAGGAGTCGATAAACAACCTCCATTCTTCAGGGATGTGTGGGAAACCTAGTGCATCCATTAAACCATCTATATTTGTACATGCACAGAGGGAATTTTGCATTATATAGTAACCTGAAAATTGTTCATGTCGGTTTCTCAAAATTGAAATTCTGGTGGTAGGAGCCAGTAATTTCCATTCTTGAAGTCTCGATCCTAGCAACTCAGCTTGATGCTTACTCAGATTTAGATCCATCACTAAGTCATTCAGTCTGGACTGGTTAACAGAAGAGGTGTGTTTTTGGTTGGGCTATAGTTTGAATCAAAGGAAGCTGATGGTTCGGGCAACTCATCTACTTGCTCTTCTGCTGGAGAAGATTCTTCTGACTGTGCGTATGGATCAGGGTTTGGGAGTTCAGGTCCATGTGGTATGGGTTTTAGAGCGGATGGAACATTTGGGTACTCAATATTAGATTTTGTTCGTTTAGAATGACTCCAAATTTTTGTTTGACAGAAATAACACTCTTCAGCATGACTGGTTAGTTCTCGCCAGACCATTGGCACCGCAAAAGGCATAGCTCGAGTTTTATCGCCACTTTTCCACTTAATAAGAGTAGAATAGCATGTTACACAGCACACATGGGGAGCCCACACTTTGTCTTGATCACCCACATGACACCTAAAATAGGTATAATAAACTTGTTTTAACGTTTCTGTTAATGCACGGCGCTGACTTTTCACAGTATATTTTCCACACACGTAACAAAAAGTGTTCGGTGAGTTTATACAAGCACGCCGCGATCTCTTCATAGCGGAGAAAGAAAACAAACACGCACACGCACTTACGACCACTTGTCACAGGTAAATCCAAATTAGAACTATACCTACAATATGCATCCAGTTATACAACACTTCCTTATCTATTTGCCATGGACCTGACAATTTATTAGTAGAGTCCGATTTTGCGCAGCTTTATTGCATCAGCTAAACACGTGTTGTTGTACAGCTGTATCAATGCAATCACATGTCAGGTGGTAGAAAAACACAGATTTCTTACTCCATGTAGTGTACACTCATTTTTCGTATTTGTGCCTGTATGGGTAAATGAAATTGTGTTTTTTTTCTTTCGGTGCAAAGAACGCAACATCACGTCTTAAAATAAGTAGTACAAACAACATACATGCAGCTATATTTATTTCTCTAGAAATAATAATGTGATTGTTCTCAAACTTGGGAGGTTTCTTAAATATAAATCAAAGTTTTATATGGTATCATTCTTGTATTTATATTTCAAGGGCCAGTGGGACGAAAATTTGGGAAAAATATATAATTTGAGGGAATTTATCTGCCCCCTCTCCTTGTCACGCAAAAAACTGTGGGTGAGGGAGAAAAACGGATTGCACTTTCCAATTCAGCGACCAAAGTTCCTTTAGGATCAGATGTTTTCTTTTATGTGGCAAAAACCTTGTTTACTAGTGAGCTATTGATTTATTGAATTGATATAAATCTATATTCTGGCGCAATTCCCGCTTCTGTATCACTATATGAACAGTGACATGAGACAAAAAATCTACTTTTTTAGGGAATTTTCCGAAAAATCCCTCTAGAATTTCCCTCTTATAAAAATGGCGGACATGTTGTATACATCATTGTAAAGTATGTTTCATTACAAATCCAATGAAGTATAAACCTTGCTTATATTGCAATTCCCGTGGATGTTACATGTGATTTTTCTGCACCTATTGTATATGGAAAATGGACAGTACACATACCTTATATTTATAGAAATATATTTATTTCTCAATGAAGTATGATGCGACTCAGATGAAGCTTACAGAGTTTAATAACAAGTACACCTTACGTTTGGGTGAATCGAGTTGCTGACTGAGACACATATGAGAAAGTAGTACTAAATGTGGTCAGTATTTCAGTGAAGTTGTAGGTGCGAAGCTAGAGGGGGTTAGGAGATACAGCTTCCAGAACATCACATGGAAGTAAATAATAGTCTTCATACAGTTGGAGGTAAAAGCTCTGTAAGACATCTTGTAACGACAAATGGTGAATAACAAATATATGGGTACATATTAGGACTAGGGGGAAGCCATATAGTACGGGTATACTTCACGGCGGCCATCATGAAATCCGCCATTTTGAATTAAGGTTAAGTTTTTAAATAGGAATATGGTCATGTGATACATGATTTAAGGCGCAAATTTAATCAGAAGAACAATGGTGACGTTAATTTTGATTATGCGCAATTGGTAAAAAGCTACAGGGAAATAAAATATTGTTGCAGAATATGTATTAGTTTTTTATCTCACCTTGTAAATTTTGTGTTATGATAATAATTAAATAAAAAAGCAGGTGGATAAGTATTAGGTCTATGGTAAGAGTTGCCTTGATGGCTGCCATGTTCAAATCCGCCATTTTGCATCAGACAAAAGTTTTAAACAAAACACATAACAGTGACACCTTATTAATAGCAAATTTTACCATAAATCCAGCGGCATAACCATTTTTCCTTTATCATTAACCAGCACAAAATTAAATGGGAATAGAGTAATGCAATAGATGACTTCGGGCTAGAAGTTAATCAGAAATAGAATGGTGGCGTTACAATGTTAGTTGTTTGATGCTGTACTTGCATAGCAAAAATGGTTATACCGTTGGATTTATGGTAAAATTTGTAATTAATAAGATGTCAATGTTATGCGTTTCGTCTGATTCAAAATGGCGGATTTGAACATGGCCGCCATCAAGGCAACTCTTACCATAGATCTAATATTTATCCACCTGTTATTTATTTAATTATTATCATTAACACAAAATTTACAAGGTGGGATATAGGACTAATACATATTCTGCAACAATATTTTATTTCCCTGTAACTTTTTATCAATTGCGCGTAAATCAAAATTAACGTCACCATTGTTCTTCTGATTAAATTTGCGCCTTAAATCATGTATCACATGTTCCTATTCCTATTTTAAAAACTTAACCTTAATTCAAAATGGCGGATTTCAAGATGGCCGTCGTGAGGTATACCCATACTATATGACTTCCCCCTAGTCCTAATATGTACCCATTTATTTGTTATTCACCATTTGTCGTTACAAGAGGTCTTACAGAGCTTTTACCTCCAACTGTATGAAGACTCTTCTGTACTTCCATGAGATGTTCTGGTAGCTGTATCTCCTAAACCCCTATAGCTTCGCACCTACAACTTCACTGAAATACTGACTACTATTTAGCACTACTTTCTCATATGAGTCTCAGTCAGCAACTCGATTCACCCAAACGTAAGGTTTACTTGTAAGTATGAACCAAGCTAACCTAAAATATAATTTGTATGTTTATATGCCTAAGGGGACCAGAGCTAGAGGTAAAAAAATGAAGAAAAAGGGAAATTTTGGGGGAAATTTCCCGAAAATCCCTCTGTCACGGGAAAACTGTGCGTGATAGAGAAAAACGGATTGCAGCTTCAAGTTCAGCGGCCAAAGTTCCTTTAAGATCAGGTGTTTTCTCTCATGTGGCAGGAAAAAAGTTAAAATTTGTTAACTAGTGTTATTATTATTATTACTATTATTATTATTATTATTATTATTATTATTATTATTATTATTATTATTATTATTATTATTATCCCGCTATCCTACATACCATAAAGAAGCACGTGTGTTACTTGCTTTCAATTCTGAGTCTTTCCACATTTTCCGACTACATAAATTATACATGCTATTCTATCTTATCTCAGGACCACTGGTTTCTTTCTTGGTAAGAACTTAGGGCATAATATAAACAGAGTGTAAAACCTTGTCCCTTAACATTTTATTTTTAAACAAATCTCCTTTATTTTTGAGATGAAATAATTTTTTTTTGAGTGTTGAAACTGCGAAGTGCAGGAGTTAATGTCGTTACGAGAGTGGATAGTAATCTTTTTTTTTTTTTCGTTGCAGAACAACATCATAATGTTGGACTGTAAAACTGTGGAGTATCCACTGTAGAATGTTTAACAACATTTTTGTAAATCCTTTTATTATCCATAGAAATAGATTTTTTTTCACTTGAGTTCATTGGAGCAATACATGAAATGTTGTGGGTGAAGCTCTTCCATTGAATTAGCTCTTCCATTGAATTAGCTCTTCCATTGAATTGTAGAACAGCTGGCTTCTTGAATTTACTTTCTGGTTATTACTTTCGACCTGTGTGTCTGCTGAGGGATGCAAAGTGCATTTGATAGTATAAACAATTTTGTGAGACTAGTAACCTTATTGAGTCATGTCTCAATCATCTACGGAATTTATATTGGAATACTAATCTGGAACATAATTGTTATAACATTCTACTCAACTCGCTTAAACTAACTCGCTTAAACTCGATCATGATGGAGACCAGATTTGGTTAACAAAACATAATTTCGTTTATTTTTGTTAAATGGTTTGTTCTTAATTATATTTATCACTTCTAGAATATCAGTATAGTGTTGTATCAATAAAAATGTGACTCTTGTTCAACTTTAGTATGTTAATATTTTGACACACCGAAGTGTAATAAGTACTTTATATAATGTTATTCGTAATAAGCATTATGATAAATTTCATCAATTAAAATAATTAGTACATAATACCTTAGCTTTAATAATGATGAATCGTTGATATCATATGCCAGAAGAGTGTAAACCCAACAATGACTAATATCATTACATGTGCGAAAATAAAACATACAAATCTAAGGAGATCAGAAAACTCGAGTAACAAAACTGTAAGTTATGTAAAACCATATGAACTGCTCCTGTAAAATAAAAGATCATTTATGTTTTGAATAAATTATTCATTACTTTACCAGCACAGCATCAGCTTTAATGCATACTGTTGTTACTATTAAATACCTTTAAAATATCCTGCTTTATTATCTGTGCAATTACATATTTCCAGTTTCATCTCAGTAAGACACTGGGTGAAACAGGCATCTTCAGTGTAATACTTAAATGCCCATAAATTAGCTGTTTCTTCCAAAAATTTACATTTCCTCAGACTTATAGGAACAGAAGTCTTAACTTGATAATCAGCAATATCCTCGTGAATTACTATTTCAAATTCCACTGTATAAGGCATTGGAAAGTGACGAACCTTTGCTTTATTTGAAGGCAACCATGTGCCTATCAGTGCAAACATCTGGAAATCAATTGAAGTAGGGTTATTAATATAGTGATATTTTTTTCCTTTTTTAAAAGACTGTTATGTAGTATAGTAGAAATAAAATTTCCTGAACACTGCTGGTTGTTCATTAATGCATTTAACATAACATTGATACAATTCAAACACCATTACACCACACACCTCTAAAGACAAAGAGGGAAATCTACTTAAAAATAATATGTATTCGCTTGTCTATAAAAATATAGGAGTTTTATTTGCGATTCGAATATGTACAACTGCATTTTTCCTATGCTTTAACATAATGGAGAACGAAATTAACAAAATGGAGGTAAAATGCAATAATTTGAAATTATACAGTATTATGCATGTAGAATAAATATGGTCAGTCCAGTTGTACTTTCTTCAATATTAAAGTATTTTTAAAATGTAATTTCATTTATCTTGCAGGTAGTGTTTATATTTAAACCACAGGAAAAATTTTCCTAACACATAATAAATTTTAGCATGCAAATATTATGAAGAAGAAACTTTCTCTCTTTATACATATAAAAGTCAAAGTAAATGGGACAGAGCTTTTCTCTAACACTAGGATGGGATACGGAATTAACGCTTCCACATTACGTTTTAAAGAATTTAGTCAGCTTTAGCCACTAATTTAAGGGTAGCTCACTGTATACCGTTCTGACCTCTAATTTCCTCAGTTTTCTCAGGAAATGGAGAAGTTCTCTTTAGAAATTATTTTTCTTCACTAGTCTCACCAGGTAAATATCTACATCATATTGATTCGACAGATCATCTACTATCGAGATATAATCATATTGGGATCCCCAGATAATTCGTCTACAAGAATGTTAAAAACTCATAAAACTAAGTTTTGCAGTATATATCTGAATTATATTTCGTAGATCTTGTAACTTATGTACAGTTTCTAATTTCCTTAGCTTCCTCTTAATACTGGAGAGATGTGTTAATATTTTTCCTATGACTGCCCATTAAGACGATTATCCTCAAGACATTTACGTAGTTTCTGGAGATAACTGATGGAGTTAATACCAAAAATGGTCAATTTTATATCCGACATTTTTGGATTCGGTATTGAAATCTGGCGCATTATGCTGGAACTATATAGTTGCTACTAGGAACAGCGTTGTGCCTGACTTTGTGTGCATGTGAGTGTTGGTAGAAACTGTTAACGAATGGCGATGAAACTAAACCTTTATCGGCAGAATTACTTAATGGTAATTTTCCATGTTAAAGTTTCGTAAGATCGATTGTGAAACAATATCGGGAAAATTTGCTAACACACGAGACGAACACTACGAAAACCATTCTAGCGTGTAACATGTTCCCTTTGCTTAACATTCAGTGAACAACAAAGTGAAACGCTGCCAGCAAAGTGATATCCGTAAAGCTAAGAAGGATCCGTGGATTCGTGCTCTAAGAAAATCCACTGACTCAACCTCATAAGGGCCACAGATTCCGCTTTCCATCATCAATTACGAACAAAACAATTCGGAAACGTTCGAGGTTAAACTGTGTGCGGAGGGCCATGTCAAATGGCCGAACGTACTCCCATGCGCGAAAAAAATTGCGCGTATACTGTAACTCACGATTTTTCTCAATTATTTTATTTTCCTTATGTTTATGGGTAAAATTCAATTATTAGTATGTGAAGATAATAGAAAGCAATCCATCTAAGGAGATATTTCCAAAAAAATATAATAAAATAATAAAAATATAAGCAAAAAACAAAATTATGTTCGGTTTTGTGTATACTGGCAATAATGTTTTCGAGGGAATTTTTGGAGCAGCACAGCACGATTGTAGAGGGAATTACAGAATTGGTAACAGAACAAGGGGAAAGTTGAACCAAGGAACAGGAAACTGGAATAAAATATTGCATTTATTGGCTTAAATCTAGGGTGTAAATTGTCTGCCAAATATAAATTAGCTTCTGTAACCAAGATGTTCTACGGAAATATATAAACAAAGAGAAAAACTGTTGTCTTAAGTTTGGAAGTAACATGCTCTATAGCCATGAGCATTTATTTCTTAAGAAAAAGATAGGCAACAAAAGAAAGTCTGTGTGGCCAAGTGGGTAGAGTAACGGATTAGTAATTCTTATACTGTTTTGGCCCCAGATCGAATCTCATCCGATCCTGTTCAATTTCTTTTTACGAAATATTATAGAAGTGTATAATTTGTATGTTAATAAAAACTGAAACAATACAATAAAGAAATAATTTTTTGTTTCCTCTGATGACGTATTTATTTAGAATTAGTGTACTATTAGTAATAGCCATTGCTTTCAGTTTATGCTGTTATATAGCTTCTTTTATCATCCTCTTTTCTTGAAAAAAAATTGTCTCCAATAAAGTATGAAAAATATATATAGACAGAAACAGACATCTTAGTATCAAACGTGATTTATCGTGATGAAATAAACAAGTTCCCCGTTATTAAAAAAGAAAACTATAGAAAATCTTTGAATTTGGTCTTTAGGTTTTTAGCATGCTATATATATTCTTTATAAGACTATACTTTATAAGGCAAGATGTGCGATCATACCCACAAATTTAGCTAGTGGGTGAAAGATGTTTTCGGCACAAATATTTTACAGGTCTAGGTGCATGAAACACCAATACGCCATGGTCTTGACCTTCGTTTATTTCACATTATTGTCCGACATATCATAGCAGGTAAAAAGCAGCATCAATCGGCAAGAAAAACTGCAAGTTGTGGTCTTAGTGTGTTTTTGATGCTCCGGACTCGATCGCCTAGCACGCCCGTCTATACCTTGACTCATACGTCTATCATTCAGTACAGGCACATATCCAGCTTTACTTTTCGGAGGGGGCCCGACACGAAAGCTCGTAAGCACGTAATTCTAATGTTTCAAAAATATCAATAATAATAATAATAATAATAATAATAATAATAATAATAATAATAATAATAATAATAATAATAATAATAATAATAATAATAATAATAATATTCATAATAATAATAATAATAATAATAATGCAACAGTTCTGTATTTCTCTTAAACATTTCTTACTTTTCATTTATGAACCGGTCAAACTGCATTCTAACACAAACGAAATCAAAAAAATATTTTCTAGAGACATGTAAGGAAAACTGTCTGCTACGTATATCACATAACAAAAATAGCAAAGGGCAATGAGTGTATCGTTCTAATACAGTAATGTTATAAACAGAACGGAAACGAAATTGTAATCCCATTTAAAAGTGTTCTTTAATTCCACCTGGTATCAATGGCATTACGGTATATTCTTACAAGTAACACTTCCCAAGTGTAACACTCCGATTTTGATAAAATTTGACAGGCAGATACTACACATAAAATAAACGAATACATGTTTTTTTTAATTTTCTGCGGAAAAACGGTTTTAGGGGGCAAAAGCCCTCACCCAAAATTTTTAAAGTTAAGCCCGAAAGACAAAAAGAAAAGTGGACCAAAGTGAACGAAATTCTGCACAGATATGGCAGACGTAAAATGAAGGAATACGTGTTTTGTATTTTCCTGGAAAAACGGTTAGGTGGGGCACAGACCCCTCCAAACCTTTGATAATGAAATATCAAAAGTGCTAGTAACAATATGTCTGATGTGTGTAAAGGACGAAGAATTCCAACGACACTTTGTGTATGGACAATACGCAAAAACTAAACGAATACCTGTTTTTTTATTTTCTGCGGAAAAATGGTCTTAGGGGACAAAAGCTCCCATCCAAAATTTTGAAAGTTTACGCCCGAAAGGCAAGAAGAAGTGAACCGAAATGAATGAAATTGTGCAAAGATATTGCAGACGAAAAATGAGTGAATGCGGGTTCCGTATTTTCCTTTAAAAAAAAACGTTTGGGTGGGACACAGACCCCTCCAAAACTTTGATCGTGAAATATCAAAAGTGCTAATAATAGTATGTCAGAAGTGCTTAAAGGACATGAAGAATTTGAACGACACATTGTGTAGGGACAATACGCAAAAAACAAACGAATACGGGTTTATTTTCTGCGAGAAAATGGTTTTAGGGGGCAGAATTCCACACCCAAAATTTTGAAATAGTGCATAGATATTCTAGATGTAAATTGAGGTAATTGTGTTTGGTATTTTCCTGGGAAAAAGCGGCTGAGTGGGGAACGGACCTTCTAAGCTGTTGATTACGAAATATTAACCCTTAAACGGCCAACGTGAGTCCAATGGACTCATCGCGTATAATTTTTATTCAGCTGCAATTTATTTCTTGCTCAATATATGTCTCTTTATAGATATGCTATCGGTAGGTAATGTAAAGTGTGAATACAATTCGGAATTGAAAAAATATACATTAGGGTATGTTTTAAAATTATTTTTCTAATTACGTAACACAAAAGGCCAACATGAGTCCAATGGACTCATTACTAATTTTCGTCATATATTTGAGTTCCTAGTGGAAATTAGGTATATTTGTCTTTAAATTATTATTTCTAAGGCAATTTATATCAGTTGATTCTTGTTGTGGTGCAGGTAGTTGAACTGTTGGTGTATGTTAGTAGTAATATAAGTGCAGAAATGGCAGCTTATTCGAATATTGTATAAGTAATTCGCCAGTTGTTGGAGGATGAAGACGAGGACATTATGTGAACTTGAAGATAGCGAAAATGATTGGGAAACTGAAGCATTAGAAGTTTCTGATACGATTAGGAATTCTGAGATTGAAGATGTTGGGAATTGGTGCCAAAGTAATGAAAAGATTTTCTATGCAAAAGACGGAACTACATGATATTCTGAACCTCCTCGACCATTGAAGACGAAATATCAGAACATCATCAAATGGGTAGACAATAGGGTTCCTTTCTCCAAATAAAACAATCGAAGATCCTCAGACACTCTGTTATTATTTATTCAAGACTATTGTTCGGTACATACATGAAGATGGAGTATGTGAACACAGAAGACGACACATGCAGAATCAGTGTAAGCCGGTAGATATGAGAGAATTGGAGTGTTTACTAGGAATTATGTATATTACTGGTCGTCTCAAAGCCAAAGATCTAAATATAAAACTGCTATGAGAAAAAGTATGGACCCACAATATTTCGCAGTGTGATGAGTAAAAACAGGTTCAAGTATTTGTGCATATTTATCTAATTTGGTGACAAACAACAAGAAGTGACAGAAGAAACAAAGTGACAGTGGCCCTAATACGTGACCTTTGGGAAAAAATGAACCAATGCTAAAAAATTCACTAGAAATAAATATCCTATGTGATAATTATTTCACACATTTTCATCCCACCATAACATTGCTTCGCAATGGCCTTACACTAGTGGGATCAGTGGAAAATCAAAAGACGTTCGTCCCACCCGAATTCTTACCAAACAGAAGGAAGGAAGAGAAGTCATCAATGTTTGGTTTCCAGAAAGATTTTACACTTGTGTCTTATGTCCCTGAGAGAAACATATTTGTAATTCTTCTCTTAAGCATGGTCCTAAGAAAAGCAACCAAACCAGAGAAAATATTGAATTATAATGAGACTAAAGGTGTTGATACGTTGGACCAATTGGTCCATGAATGTTCATGCCAAAGAAAGACCAACATATGACCGTTTACTTTTTTTCATGAATATGCTTGATGTATGTACTGTTGCGGCCTTTGTCGTCTGGAGTACATTACATCCTGATCGGAAGACTTCCAGAAAGGATTGACTTACTGCAATAGCAGAAAGTCTTATCCAGCCATATATTGATATTGATAATAGACGTGCTGTAGGTCTTCACAAATCAATCCAGTCTGCGGCTGCTGAGTTCAACAACAGAGATATAATGCATGTTACCAACGTAAAGTTGTTGAAAGAAAGAAGGGAACACCTTTTACTTGAGCTCCTCCGTGGCTAAGTGGTTAGCGTACGCGCCTATGGCGTGGGAGGAGCGGGTTCGATTCCGGGCGGAAGCTCATGTGGTTCGGATTCCACGTTAATCAGTAAATCCACGTCTCATATTGCCTCGCCGCTGAAAAGGGACGTAAAACTCAATCAATCAAACTTTTCTACTTGTGCAATGCGCGAAAAGAACGAATGCAAAGGGAAGCATGCACGATCTGCCGAAAGTATGTGTAAACATTCGGTTGTACTTAGATACTGCAGAAAATGTAAATTAACAAACAAGTAAAACGAAGCATGTTCTTCAGTAGTTCCAGAAGATTACGAGAACATTCCAAACCAGCAATTTCATTATTTATATTGTTTCTAATAACTTACAGTACTTTGTAAAAAGAGATGTCTCGAAAATCGAGTAGTTTGCGAACGTTGTTCCTACTAAAATTTACAATTAAACTGTCTTTTAAACAATACAAGAAAAATAATTTAAATCTAAACCAAAATTTTACGTCAGATGGCAACACTGACAAGCTTGTAAACACTGTAGGAATACGTGGTTGTTATACTTACATGTTTCGTCAGAAACACTTAAAAATATTATACGAAGATACACTTCGTAACACAATATAAAGTCTTATAACACATTATCAACACTGTGAGTCCATTGGACTCACCTTGGCTGTTTATGTTAGGGAAATAGGTTGGCCGTTGTAGGGTTAAAAGTGCAAATAAGTATACGTCAGAAGTTCCTAAAGAATATGGAGAATTGCAACGAAACTTCGTATAGGGACAATTTGCAAAACAATAAATGAAATGCGTTTTAATTTGTACGACAAAACAGTGTTGGGGCCTAGAGCCCCTCCAAAAAAACGAAAAAAAGTAAATATTACCGTAAAAGTGCAGGAAGGAATGGACCGAAGCAAATGAAATTGTGTATAGATATTGTATAGACTGTATGTAAAATAAGGACTTTTGTGTTTTTAAGATGTCCCTATCAATTTTGGCACATCAACAACAAACAGGAAATTAATCGGCACGTGTTTTTGTTTATGCGGAAAAACATTATAAGGGTTAAAGTTGCCTCGTGATATACTACAAAATACGCTAACTGTTTGTGCTTCTTGTTGATCCGCCAAATTTGAAGAAATCTGATGGAGACGCTTGTGAAACACGAGAGGCTTTATTTTTCATATCCAATATCTACAGACAATTTCATTCGCTTCGGTCCTCTCCTTCCGACACTCAACGCATCGGTCCACTCAACAGTTTTTTTTTCTTTTCAGGAAAATACGAAGCACGTATTCCCTCATCTTACCTCTACAACATTTGTGAACAATTTCATTCAGTTCGGTCCATTTCTTCTTGCCTTTCTTGCGTCCAATTTCAAAATTCTGGGTGGGACCTTTTGCCCCCTAAAACCGTTTTTTCGCAGGAAATAAAAAAGCCGTATTTGTTAATTTTTTGCTTATTGTACTAACACAAAGTTTTGTTCCAATTCTTCGTGTAAATTTAGGCACTTCTGGCATACTGTTATTAGCACTTTTGATATTTCATGATCAAAGGTTTGGAGGGGTCTGTGCCCCACCTAACCGTTTTTTCCAGGAAAATACAAAACACGTATTTCCTAATTTTATGTCCGCAATATCTGTTCACAATTTCGTTCACTTTGGTCCACTTGTTTTTGCCTTTCGGGCGTCAACTTTCAAAATTTTGGGTGAGGGCTTTTGCCCCCTAAAACTGTTTTTCAGCAAAAAATAAAGAAGCACTTATTTGTTTATTTTATGTGTAGTATCTACCTGCCAAATTTTATTAAAATCGGAGTGTTACACTTGGGAAGTGTTACTTGTTAGAATTATAACAACAACGTATTGTCCACAGTTTGGACACTGACTCAAAGTAATCTGACATAAAAGAACCTCAAAAGGGAAAAAGTAGGTTTATTAAAAAGTGCTTGAGGTTTGGTAAGGGACAGCTTCCAGGACCTCACGCTGGATATGTCACTGAGTCAATGCATTGTATTTGTTTCTTGCTAAACATGATAATTAGATGCGTAATATGTAAAATTATATCATAGTTTGACTTTTAATAGGTCTTTCCTTAATACATCCATATTATCCGGCGTTCTGCCTGCCTGTTTCATGTCGGATAAGCGAAACTCTACTGTATTTTCAAAGATAGCATATACACAGGGGCTAGAGGTCTGCACGGGCAAGAATTTTTAGAACGGACCCGGCCCGTCCCCTTTAATTTATAATCTATAAGCATTAGCGGTTTAAGGGCGGAGCCAATGGAGCCCAGGTTTCGGGGCCCCAAGGTCAGGGGGCCCTTTAAAATCCCTCTGTTTAATACTAAAATATAGTAATCAACTTATTATATTATAGGCTTCAGACCGATGCTATTTTTTTTCCCGCTCGTTACGCTCGCGGTATCGCTAGATTTAAGTCTTTCTATCAGCAACATTTACCTGTTAATAATGAATGCAATTGTTTAATTGTTAATAATGAATTTAACTAAACTAATTATTCTAAACTTGGAGCACATTCAAATATTACAGCATAGTTCTCGGTAGTTCCATAAGCCTATGAGGCTGTGGAAGACAAAAGAAAATTTATGCACTGGAACTATTCTTAACATAGGGCCCCCTTAAAACAGTCGGTTCTAGGTCCCCAAAAGCCTTAATCCGCCCCTGTCTATAAGCAATATTTCACGAAAAGCTGGTATTTTTTAACAAATGTGTTCGTCATCAAGTTTTCATAAAGTAGTTCCTTTCTCCTTTAAGTAATTTCAGAGCCCACGGTGTTTCAGTGGTAGAGCGTTCACCTCTGGTGCATGGAGTCCTTGGTTCAATCTATGCTCGCGCCAAGTGAACCTTGTACTGGACAAACATTGTGCGTGGGTTTTCTCGAGGTTCTCCCGTTTTATCCCACTTTCTTCACTCGATAATTTCATTCATTTCTTATCATCACTGTCTCCTTTAGCCTATCCGGCATAATCGTGGGACGTAAAACATAAAGATTTCATTTCAAACCATTTCAATCAAAAAACAGTTGCAGGAAGTATGTAATTTTGAATAAAACAAACTACTATATACAATTCTGAGTATATTATTCTTTTATGAAATTCTCGCGAACCTTATTTCTAAATCGAAGGGTAAGAAGACTAAATTCACTCTCTTATTATTATAGATCCATTTCAATTGAAGCAGGGGGCCGCGGTGGCTCAGTGGTAGAGCGTTCATCTCTGGTGCTTGGGTTCCGGGTTCGATCCCAGCCCCCGCCAAGTGAACTTTGTGGTGGACAAACACCGTGTGCGTGGGTTTTCTCGGGGTTCTCCCGTTTCCTCCCACTTTCTTCATTCCACCATTTCATTCATTTCTCATAATCACCGTCTCCTTTAGCCTAACCGGCATAACCGTGGGACGTAAAACTCAAAGATTTCATTTTCATTTTCAATTGAAGCAGTTGGAATAGTTGAAAAAAAAATTAAAAAAAACACCCTATATTCCAGTGTGCCACAATCGGTATAACGCGGCACACTGGTGTGTCCAGCAAAGTGAACTGTGTGACGCAAACTTTTTCCTATTATTTGCAAAAATATTTGTCGAGCTTCTGTTATTTATTATTATTATTATTATTATTATTATTATTATTATTATTATTATTATTATTATTATTATTATTATTAACGATTCTTCCATGGATCAGCTGTCTGTATACGGTTAAGCAACCACAAGTATCACATTGAGGGAATGAGTATAATTATTTACTTTAATAGTAATACAAAATCTATTTGCTTGTATATTCTACCGGGAATAACTGCATTCGTCTAGAAAGCTAGGACTAACAACAAAGGGATCCGAAGTTGTGACCACACACCGCCCCAAATCGTGAGTGCCACAAGTTCCCTTCTACGCCTTAGCACAATAAGGGCTGTTGCGTTCAGGGAGAGAGAGAAACAACTTAATTCCATTGCAGTTATATGCTTATTAAATGTTAACTTATATTTATAAATTATGTAAGTGATCGTATCGTTTTCTGTTTATTATTATTATTATTATTATTATTATTATTATTATTATTATTATTATTATTATTATTATTATTATTATTATTATTATTATTATTATTAATTCTTATTATTATACATTTCTTATTACGTTGATTGTCATGTGTATGGAATTCCATACACACGGCTCTCCTGTGCAGTAGAGCGTGATTATTTTCCATACGCAAACAATGTAGATATTCCAAGTTTGTTGTGTTCGTTCTATAGCTGTGTATGTAATTAGATACATATGGCGTAGAAATCAAAATTTATTGTCCATGCCACGTATATGCAAAACCGTACACAAAGACATTTATGAACAAAGACATTGAGTTTGAGTTTAACATCTCGCTCAGCAACGAAGCTATATGAGACGTCGGCCTACTGAGTAACGTGGACTCCAAAGCACGTGAGCTCTCGCCGGGAATCGAAGCCGGGTCTTCCACGCCAAAGGCGCGTACGCTAACCACTTAGCCACTAAGGAGCTCATGAACAGAGACATTTAAAACAAAGGCGAAAACAAAGATGTGTGATGTAATTTTGAGTTTAACGTCCCTTTCAGCAGCGAGGCTATATGAGACGTGGACCTACTGATTAACGTAGAATCCGAACCACATGAGCTCCCGCCGGACGAAAACAAAGGCCTTCGCGATTGACAATAATCGTTTGGACATTTCAGTCGCACCTACCTAATATTAACAACATTTCTACGATAATTTCGTAACATTGTATTATTTCTTTTGTTGATTAGCTTGGTTAGGCTTATTTAAACACTTTTTTCTTTGCACCGAAGTGTCACATCTCTTGGATGAAAATACACTAGCTCTCACTGGAAATCAAATCCAGAACCAATGCACTTGAACCATTTGACCACAACAAGGCACATTTAAAAAGAAGTTTCGATTTTGTTCGGAAAATTGTGATTAGGTGTAACATTAAAAAATATATTTAAGAAAGGATACGGAGCAAACGCACTGTACTTTCTCGCTCGAATTTTTTACACTGACTTATGTTAGGCTGTAACTATTATTGAAACATTTATTTTTGAAATTGCGAATAAAATAATGTTTTAGAAAACTTTGCTAGAAGAAACTTCAGGCCCAAAAGTAAAGTACCCATTGGTCATATTTTCGTTAGAAATAACTTGATCCATATATTAGAGTTATTAAGGATATAATTGTATGTGAACTATAAGCAAAAGCGTCTGAGTAATTTCTGAGAAAATCATGAAAAAAGTCACCCCCAAGAATAAATTATCCCTTGTGGATCTTTTCAGGACAAACGAGCTATGCTATATTGTTAGTGTTTTCGTAAAACATTTATTTATGAAATACGAACACAATCGCCTGAGTCGTTCTTGAGAAAATCGCAGGGTAAAACTTACTGTCAAAAGTAATATACCATTTCTAGTTTTTCCGGATGAGGGAATTATACCATATAGCTAGGTTATTTATGTCACATGTATTTATAAAATATGAACAACAAACATCTCCTGAGTGTTTTTTTAGGAAGGTCATCGGGAAAAGCATACCCCCAAAGGTAAACTCTTCTATCTGTAATTTTGACAGTATATCGAGTAATTTTTAAGCAAATCGTCGGGAAAAAATTCATTTTCAAAATATTTCTTTTGGATTTTTCTTTTCGGAACAAGCGAGTTATACCATATTGTAAGATTATTACAGAAAATATTTTACTGAAATTAGAACAAATTTGTCTCAGTTACTACTGAGAAAATTGTCCAAAAAAATTCAACCCTTGAGAAAACCACTTCTTCTGTATGTTATTGGAATAAACGATTTATGTTGTATGTTAGTTTATTAATGAAACATTTCTTTACGAAATATGAACAAAATTGCCTGAGGCGTTAATGGGAAAACTATCGGGGTAAAGCTCACCCTAAGATTAAGCTACTCCTTCGAACGAGTTGTTTGTTAGGTTATTAATGATACGTTTATTTATGAAATGTGGTTGAGAAAATTCTGCAAAAAGAACGCATACCATACAGTAAATTACACCATATATATTTTTTCAGAAAAATTATTCATATGCGGTGGAGATTCGTTAATAAAATATATATTTCGGCCATTCCACGTAAATATGAGCCTAGGGACAGAAAATTGTTTTAAATATATTTTGCTCGTTATTTGTATAAAAATGACCAGAAAGGTTCGAAATTTACTATACAGATCGATTTCTTGTTAAAAAGTTTTAGTTTTTGTATTTTTGAGCGATTGAAATTCCATGCTGTACGAAGCCAGTCGAAGAGAGAATTTACCAACAATATTGGACACCCCTAAACAACACATGATATGCATTTGATTCAGTTGCACTGCGGTCTAGACAAGCACGTACACCTTAAGAACTGAAGCTCAGGAGTTTTAAGGCTGTTAGTATACTACGTAGTCTACTATTTGACTACTTTTGGTACCAATGTAATTATGTAACGCCCGTTACAAAAAAGATATATTTTTTTTCTATACAACTTGTACTAAAAGTCAGAAGTAGTCTATCTTTTGCAAAAGTAGTAATGAGCACATGGGCAATACAACAGGAAAATGAAAATCATAATATTTATAATTTAATAGGCAAAAACTGCGTAACGGGCGTTACATTGCCAATGTAACGGGTGTTACACGTGAATTGTTAACTTGGTTTAAAAGTGATATTTTGTGCACTTAGGCTAGCTCTAAGGCTCTAAATAGGGAATTTGAAGTTAGTAAAGTTATATAGGGTCCTCTTCTGAAGATATAAATTATGGTAAGGATGAGCAGTGGGCGAAATTAAGGGACATTATACCGGAGGTGATGAAATGCACTCCAAAGAATATAATATATAGGATATATAGTACGATGGGGGACTCCCTCTCATTCCCCCGTTAAGTCGCATACTCAGGGTAGTGATTAAATAGCATAAAAGTTGTAACGTACCGTTACACTTTTCAAAAAAATAATATTCTTTGTTGCTGTTTGTATTATGTATTTAAAACACTAAGGAAATTAACTACTGTTAATTTACATTATCAAGACTTACAAGAGAAAAAAGAAAAAAAATATAAAATGTAAAAAGATTTCCTTTCTCCCGTGCGACCTTACGGTCGAGTTTTGTTCTCCTTTGGTTCTCCTTTGGTGACCTTTGGTTCTATGCGCATGACCGCAGCTCACTTCTCCAAGCTCCCACCTTTGTGTGGTAACTTGGAAGGAAGCTGCCCTGCTGATCGGATCATGGTTGGGGTTTGCTGTTCTCGTTACGAATTTGTACTTGTTGGATTGCTTATGACCTCGCTTTGTGTGCTTGCATGTTTCGCTATCCATGTTTGTCAAAATGGAGTTACAGTGAAATAGGAATCCAGTCAGTGGAGAAAGATTATTGGATTGTTCCACGAAATATTATTATTATTTGATGAACAGTGCAAATCAAGAATAATTTGTGCTATGAGGAGTGAAGTGTTGTTCAAGTTAATATATTACGTATTGGAATTGTGAGAAGTATGCTTTTTTATGTTTCTGTTAATTGCTGTTTGCTTTTTATAGCAGTTGTTGCCTTAGAGTGGTTTGACGATATATTTTTTTTTTAATTTTTTGCGAGTGATGTGTAAAAATATATTTTTTTTAAATTAGTAATGAAACTGTATGCATGTGAGGAAACTAATTCTTTTCACTTTTGGGATATTAAGTGAATCTGATTTCGGACTCCGGTGGTCCCCAGGCTCGGTGATTTGTCTTAAAGCTATTTCCTCCTCATAAATGAAAATTATTCTTGTTTGCATGGAGTAGTCCAAAGTCAATTGAAGCCAGGAATTAATTCCAGAGAGGTAAAATATTACTAAGGAAATATTAGGTGAGTGTTGAAACTTTGTACTAAGTTAGTTCCTGTTTTAGTCCAATGTTTGTGACGTCTTCTGTGGGTTGTGTTATTGCCTCCAAAATTTAGAGTAATTGGCTTGCTTAATTCTCCAAGAATAAGGATTCATTACGGTTTGTCCCTGTTCCAACTGAAAATCCAGGGGAAGCGAGGTGGAGGGTTTGGACCCAAAACCTCAGTTATGTGAATGTTGTCTTTTTCAGGTTTCGTCACTAGAATCTGCGATTTCTAAAATTATTTTCTTGGAATTATTACGCGTGAATTTAAAGAGAAAAATTAATATTTTTTTTGATTAAAAATAATTAGAGAGAGAATAACTTGCTTGGAATTAATATCCGAGTCTCAGGCGTCGGAATATTGGTAATATAATTATTGAAAACTATATTTATTCTGGATTTAAGAAAGTTATTAATTTATTTGTTGGAATATTAGGTGCTTTAATAATTTCTTGACTTGATCGGAGAGTACAAATACAGGAAGGAAATCTTTACTAAAAAAAGGGTAGAAAATAAATTAAACTTGATAGTTTGGAAGCTTTAATATGTTAAATTAGGTCTGAAGAAGGTGAGGTCCTGGACTGGCCTCTAACGTTAGTGGAATAATTCTAGATTTGGTTGCCTTTAATGGGAGAGGTCCTAAATTGGCCTCGTACGTCTTTGAAAGAAATTTGGAATATTGTTGCATTTGATGGAAGAGGTCCTAGACTGGCCTCCGACGTCTGTTAACTGAAACTGGAATTTTGTTACCTTTTATGAGAGAGGTCCTGGATTGGCCTTTTGTGTGCATTGTATCCAAAGATAATTGAAATTTCATCCAAGAAAGAATTGACATAATTATTTCAATACAATTAAATTGTTTTTACAAAATTAAAATTTTTTTGACTACAGTTTACCAGGAAGAAGAAGAATTTTTTTGCATCTGTACTATTAATTGTAAATAAACTTATAAATCTGATTTGTTGTGTTTTTTTATTGAATTTATTCTGCTTTATTGTGATTTTGCCATATTGCCAAACCTCTGGATTTTCATTCCACCAGTAATTCTTGAGCATGTTTCTGGTCCGCGCAAAGCCCTTTCTGTTGGCTAGATCGTTCGACGTATTTCCCGCGTTTCAGTGATTGGGCCTGGATAGGGGCGTTACATCTGTGGCTTCCTTCCAAGTTCAATAACAACTTTGGTGTTGTTCCAAGTTCAAAAACAACCTTTGTGTTGTTCCAAGTTTAAAAATAACTTTTGTGTTGTTTAAGTCTGGTAATATGAATATAGAGTTTAATTATATTACGCGTCTAATTTGTGGTTAATATAGTTATTAGCGTTGTCATAATAAATTTTGAATTTAATATTAACTTTTTTCGATATATGAAAAATTTTAATGTGTTATTGAGTATTTTCATCATCAATTTAAGTAAATTAAAAAAAAACAGTAGTAAGAAATTTTCATTATTTGCAAAGGTAAGCAAGGAAGGTGGTTGATAGGTTGATTACATTTGATCTTATGTTTGGTTCGGCTGTAGTGTCAGTAGTTAGTGGGTACATTTGTGATGATAATTGGTTGTTAAATGTTTGAAGTAATATTTATTTATCTATTATTGAATATCATGTGTAGTCCAAGGGATTATGTATCTATTGACATTCCTGAACAGAATTCAGAATTTGTAACCCTTGACCGTACCGGTTTTATGGACCTTGAGACTAGGTCTGACTGTGGTCAGGTGAATATGTCCTTGATTCCACCCATTTATGATAGCTTTGCTAGAAGACGCTCATCAACCTTGAATGTTGATTTAGAATCTGGAGTGAGCCCTCAGAATTTTGCTAATCATTTTAGTAGATTAGCTAATGTTGGCAGTATAAATGAAACTACTCGTGATCACAGACAGGTAAATTTTAGTGAGCCCTTTGATAATTCAGGACAATTAGGTCGATGTGTTCCATCTGAATTTAGATCGTCAGAGCCTAATAGATTATCATCGCCATCTGGTTATCTAAATTTAAGGGATTATTATAGGCGAGTTTCATTGATGAGAAATTCAACACCTAGGTTAAGTCATAATAATAGGCATTTATATTACACTAGAGAACCTCCGTTACGGGGTGATGCACATGCAGGGTTGCCAACTCTTGGTAATATTAATGAAGACTCGCATTTCGAACATAATCTTTTGTTGAAATATATCTTTAAGAGAACGAACGACTTTCTTGAATGTAAATTTAAGGATGTCAAGTTAACCGATGGTAGTGATAGCGTACTTGTATTTGACATTTTGTCCAAAATTGAAGAGACTTTACTAGACACTAGTTACTCTCTTAATATGATTCTGTCATTGTTAATTGGAAAGTGTCAAGGAGCTTTTTTGAAAGAAATATTATTTGCCTTAAATAATCAAATGAGTTGGAGCGAATTAAGAGGTAGGCTTGTTGGTCTGTTTATTACCCCAGTTTGTTTACATCAATTTATTTCTGAGAAAATATATAGGCGTCAGCGATTGTCAGAATCGGGTTATCAGTATGTCAAATCAGTATTTATTGCTATGAATATTTTGCAATTCGGGGTAAATGAGTCCGACATGGTTAATGTAATGATTAGTGGGATGAACCCAAATCATAAATTTAAAATGTTAAATAATTATGTCCCAGTGTCTAGGTTAGAGTTATTGGAAATTGCTGAAAGGCATGATTTAGAATTTAGAAATCAGACGGAATATAATAAGGAAATGGGCATTTCTAGAAGGAAATCGAATTTAGTAATGTTTAACCAAAATCCTGATGTTAGTTATTCCAAAAATTTTGAAAAATCTGGAAAACATAATACTAATGTACATTTAGATCAACCTAATTCATTTGATGTTCAGAGTCAGATGAAAGTTAAGTCTCAGGCTCGAGGAATATACAAGGATCGTTTTGAAAAGTCTGATTATTCAAAGAAAATTAAAAATTCAGCAGTAATCATTCCATGTGAGATGTCTGACACTGTGGCTTCTTTTGTAGTTGGGAGGATTCATGGACGCTTGTCCGATATTTGTATTGATGGTGGCTCAAGCTTTAATATAATACGTTTAGACTTGGTTCAAGCTTGTGGGTTGGAGAGATTTATAAAATCTACTCCAGAGAAGCTGGTTAATGCACCATCAGGACTTAATTTTTATACAAACATGGAAATTCTAGTGAACGTAAATCTCTCAGGTCATTTTGAGAGGGTATGTTTTAAGGTGGTTAAAGAGTTACCCTGTTCGTGTTTACTGGGTACACCGTTTTTGAGATCGACGAACTCGGTTATTGACTACTTCAGGAATTGCTTGAATTTGCGTGGTGGACTAAAAAGATTGAAGTTAAACTACAAGAGATTGGTTCAACCAAACGGTAAGTTAAAACATATAAAAAACGTTGAGGACCAAAAATCTTTTGGGGATTCACCTGTTGAAAAGGCGGATTTAGGAGTTTTATCTGGATTCATGGCGTCATTATTTATATGCGAGGATGGGTTTGTTTCTAGGTATAGACATGCAGCGGTTCAATGTGAATTGGACTATCGGGACATTGAATTAAAGATGCTTGAAATAAGTGCACCCAGTGTAATGCAGTTAAAGGAACTTAGATCTTTGATTGATTCTGAAGTCAAGGCTGATCTACCTGAGAATTCAATTGAGGTGAGATGTGAAGGAGCTTTTCGAAGTAGTGGTGATCAAAGGCTACCTATTAAGACTGATGACTTAGGAGTTCAAGAACCGAGATGTTCGGAGATGGATGGACTAACCCGAAGAACAGATTGTGGATCAATAATTCATAATTCAGGAAATTATGGAGGTGGTGCAAGTGAAATGTCCATGGAAAGGATCAACAAGAAACAAACCAAATTGAAGACTATGACACCATCCAAGGTTAAGGAGTCTAGTGTGACAGACAGAGTGAATCTACCATGTGTGGTTGGACTGACATCATCTGATAGTTTAGCTATTGACAACAAGGAAGAATCTTTGGGTTGCGACAACGACTTAAAATCTAAGGAGATGATTGAAGATGGAAAGCCTGTTGAAGATGCAAATAAACCTAAATCAAAAAAGAAGCGTCGGAAAACACGTGATTCCCGGAAGAAGGCCATTAATGTATCGGAAATCAAATTGGTGGATTGTGCAGAAGATCTTGAGAGGAGTGATGGATTAGCCGCTAATACAAAACAAAGTTGTGCATCCAAGATTGAAAGTGATTCAGTGGCGTCGGATATCGACCTGGATCAAGCTGAGAACTTTCATAAACTTATTAAACGAAACAAGAAGTACATTGATGAGGATATTACAAAATCTGGTGAAGGAAAGGATCAGACTCCTGTAGAAGTGAAAGACCATAAACATATACAGGTGAAAAACCAATTTATTGAAAATGATTCTTGGAAATTCACAGAGCCGGAGATCATGGCGTTCATGGATTCTTTGAAGGAGAGGTATAAGGATGTAATAACTGACAAAGTTGGGTGTATTAAGAATTTTGTTGCTAGATTATATTTGAAAGAACATAAGCCATTTAAAGATACACCTTTTCCGATACCAAAGGGCAAAGAACGAATTTTCTATGAACAGATTCAGGAGTTACTAGACGAGGGAATAATTGAAGAGGTTGATCATTCAAATTTTGCAAGTAGTTGTTTTTTGGTGCGAAACAAGAACAATACGCATAGAATTGTAGGAAATTACATTAGGGCGAATTCACTTATTGTAAATGATGTTTTTCCTTCACCTAATTTAGAGAAATGTCTTACGGGGCTTGCAGATAAGACCGTATACACTAAAATTGACTTGCGCCGAGCATATTTCCAGTGCTTACTGGATAAAGAGTCAAGGGATATAACTACCATAGTTACTCCTAAAGGCTGTTATCGTTATACGCGGTTACCAGTCGGAATAAAGACAGGTAGTAATATTTTGTCTCGGGCTATGGAGAAGGTACTTGGTGACATGATAGATGATGGTGTAAAACTATTTTTGATGATGTTTTAATAGCGTCACGTAGTTTATCAGAACACATGATTCTAGTGGAAAAGGTATTACAAAGATTTAAAGAATTCAACATTACAGTGTCACCTGATAAATGTCATTTCTTTTGTAAAAAGATAAACTATTTGGGTTATCTAATTGAAGGAGATCAAATGGAAATCGACCCCAGTAGAGTTTCTGCAATTCGTAACATCCCTCCGCCAAGAAATAGAAGAGGGTTGATGAAAATTTTAGGTTTATTCAACTACTATTCAAAATTCGCGTCCGAATTCCAGGAGTTAATGGGGCCATTGAGTGCATTGAAATCACCAAAGGTAAAATTTGAATGGAAACAAGAACATCAGCGAATTCTTGATAAATTGAAGAACATCTTGATAGAAAATGTTGTTTTAAAAATTCCGGACTTAAACAAGCGCTTTGTTGTCAACGTCGACGGATCAGGGAAAAGCGTAGCTGGATGCGTGTCACAGGAAAACGATAAAGGGAACTTCGTACCTGTCGCCTTTTTCAGTAAACGTCTGTCAGAGGCTGACAGGCATAGAAGTATTTACGAAATCGAGTTCAACAGTCTTGTGAAAACGATATCCAGGTACAAGCATTATCTTGTAAATGAATTTGAAGTCCTGACCGATAATAAAGCTTTGACATGGATCCTGGGAAATAGTAAGAGACTTTTGAAATACGGGCCTTTGGTTGAAACCTTATGCCAATTTTCATTTAAAGTCGAACATGTTAGGTCAGCCGACAATACCGTAGCAGATTTCTTAACGAGGATGTATGATCCAATCGAATTCAATATTATTGATGGACCTGTTTTCCTGGCTGTGTTCGAAGGAAATATGAGAGCTGCGAACTATTGGAAATTACCAATAGTGGAGAATTCGTTGGACGAACTACAAAGGGAGGATGAGGAACTGAAGATGATTATTGAGAAGATTGAAAAAGGAGAACAAGTAGTAGGATATCATTTGAATAATAAGATTCTTATTAAAAGGACTAAATCTGCTCTTAATCCATTTAAAATAGTAATTCCGAAAAGATTACGAAGAGTTCTCATAGAATATCACCACAATGATAATCTAGTGGGTGGACATTCTGGAACATACAGAACGTTAAGAAAACTGATGCGAAAATTCACATGGGAGAAGATGAAGGAAGAAGTTAAAGAGTTTGTTTCAACATGTGATGTTTGCCAGAAGATGAAGGAATCAAACAAACGTAAGATGGGTTATTTAGCTTCTGAATATAGTAATCGTGTAAATGCACACTGGATGTATGATATAGTAGGAGCTCTTCCCAACTCAAATGGTTTCAGGTACATATTAATTGGTGTAGACAATGCTAGTAGATATGTTGTAATTGAAAAATTACGAAATATCTCTTCAAATTTGGTAGCTAATAAGTTGATGGACATATTCAGCCGAATTGGGGTTCCGGAAGCCATTTCGACTGATAACGCATCCATTTTTGTGTCTGAGACCTTCAAGAGATTTTTATTTGGGCTAGGAATCAAACACATTCGTTTGAGCCCGTATCACCCTGGGGGAAATGTAGCAGAGCGCTTCATCAAAACCTTGAAGGCTGCGTTACGCTCTTATATATCTGGAAACCAACAACTCTGGTCAAATTTCATTCCACGATTGCAATTCACCCTAAACATCAGTGAGCATGAAGGATTGAAGATGTCGCCATTCGAAATATTTTATGGACGTCCGTACACAACACCGTTAGAAAATCGATGGGACATTGTAGATTCTGATTTTGGTGGTAAAAGTTCGGCAGAAATGTGGAAACAGGCAATGGAAAATTTAGAGAAGAGTTGGCAAAAACGTCGAATGCTAATGATGCGTCGGAGAAATCCGGTCACGTTGAATGTTGGAGACAAGGTTCTGGTGAAGTCCCATGCGAAATCATCCCTAAAGGATAAATTTACAAAATCTCTGGCTGAAAAATGGGTAGGTATTAGAAGATTTTTATTAGAAGATTTTTGACTCCCAATACCATTTTGTTATCGGATGAAGCAGGTGCAGCAGAAACCTACCGTAGATCTCACGTTTCGGAAGTTAAGATTTATAGATCTCGAAGACCTTAAAATATCCTTTGATTTAAATTGCCTAGATTGACTCCTTGCTTATCCTTTGAAGATAATAGATTTTGATAGTCTAAATCAGATATTTATGTTATTTGTAAATTTTTCATGTTTGCTAAATGTTTTGTCATATTCTATTGTTGCTAAGTGTAAATTGTAAATATATTTGATTCAATTATTATTTTAATTACTATGGCCATAGTAATCAAAATTTTATTTATTTAGTGAAGTGAAAGTCATTTATATTAATCAAATTACATATGTTGGATGTAGTTATTTATAGTAAAATTCAGATTTAATATGAATTTAAATATTGATAATGTAATTGAATAATAAATTGTGTATAATTAAAAATTGATTAAGTATATATTTTAAGACATGTATGTCAATATGTAAATATGTATAATTATAATGTTTTTTTGTGTTTCGTAGCTTCCCAGAAGAGGAGTGATTTGACGAAAAATTCCGGAGTCAGAATTTTTCTTTTTCCTGGCCGCCGAGTTTGTAACGTACCGTTACACTTTTCAAAAAAATAATATTCTTTGTTGCTGTTTGTATTATGTATTTAACACACTAAGGAAATTAACTACTGTTAATTTACATTATCAAGACTTACAAGAGAAAAAAGAAAAAAATATAAAATGTAAAAAGATTTCCTTTCTCCCGTGCGACCTTACGGTCGAGTTAGGATTACTAGTGGTGACCTTTGGTTCTATGCGCATGACCGCAGCTGACTTCTCCAAGCTCCCACCTTTGTGTGGTAACTTGGAAGGAAGCTGCCCTGCTGATCGGATCATGGTTGGGGTTTGCTGTTCTCGTTACGAATTTGTACTTGTTGGATTGCTTATGACCTCGCTTTGTGTGCTTGCATGTTTCGCTATCCATGTTTGTCAAAATGGAGTTACAGTGAAATAGGAATCCAGTCAGTGGAGAAAGATTATTGGATTGTTCCACGAAATATTATTATTATTTGAAGAACAATGCAAATCAAGAATAATTTGTGCTATGAGGAGTGAAGTGTTGTTCAAGTTAATATATTACGTATTGGAATTGTGAGAAGTATGCTTTTTTATGTTTCTGTTAATTGCTGTTTGCTTTTTATAGCAGTTGTTGCCTTAGAGTGGTTTGACGATATATTTTTTTATTTTTTTGCGAGTGATGTGTAAAAATATAATTTTTTTTAATTAGTAATGAAACTGTATGCATGTGAGGAAACTAATTCTTTTCACTTTTGGGATATTAAGTGGATCTGATTTCGGACTCCGGTGGTCCCCAGGCTCGGTGATTTGTCTTAAAGCTATTTCCTCCTCATAAATGAAAATTATTCTTGTTTGCATGGAGTAGTCCAAAGTCAATTGAAGCCAGGAATTAATTCCAGAGAGGTAAAATATTACTAAGGAAAAAATTAGGTGAGTGTTGAAACTTTGTACTAAGTTAGTTCCTGTTTTAGTCCAATGTTTGTGACGTCTTTTGTGGGTTGTGTTATTGCCTCCAAAATTTAGAGTAATTGGCTTGCTTAATTCTCCAAGAATAAGGATTCATTACGGTTTGTCCCTGTTCCAACTGAAAATCAAGGGGAAGCGAGGTGGAGGGTTTGGACCCAAAACCTCAGTTATGTGAATGTTGTCTTTTTCAGGTTTGGTCACTAGAATCTGCGATTTCTAAAATTATTTTCTTGGAATTATTACGCGTGGATTTAAAGAGAAAAATTAATATTTTTTTGATTAAAATAATTAGAGAGAGAAATAACTTGCTTGGAATTAATATCCGAGTCTCAGGCGTCGGAATATTGGTAATATAATTATTAAAAACTATATTTATTCTGGATTTAAGAAAGTTATTAATTTATTTGTTGGAATATTAGCTGCTTTAATAATTTCTTGACTTGATCGGAGAGTACAAATACAGGAAGGAAATCTTTACTAAAAAAAGGGTAGAAAATAAATTAAACTTGATATTTTGGAAGCTTTAATATGTTAAATTAGGTCCGAAGAAGGTGAGGTCCTGGACTGGCCTCTAACGTTAGTGGAATAATTCTAGATTTGGTTGCCTTTAATGGGAGAGGTCCTAAATTGGCCTCGTACGTCTTTGAAAGAAATTTGGAATATTGTTGCATTTGATGGAAGAGGTCCTAGACTGGCCTCCGACGTCTGTTAACTGAAACTGGAATTTTGTTACCTTTTATGAGAGAGGTCCTGGATTGGCCTTTTGTGTGCATTGTATCCAAAGATAATTGAAATTTCATCCAAGAAAGAATTGACATAATTATTTCAATACAATTAAATTGTTTTTACAAAATTAAAATTTTTTTGACTACAGTTTACCAGGAAGAAGAAGAATTTTTTGCATCTGTACTATTAATTGTAAATAAACTTATAAATCTGATTTGTTGTGTTTTTTTATTGAATTTATTCTGCTTTATTGTGATTTTGCCATATTGCCAAACCTCTGGATTTTCATTCCACCAGTAATTCTTGAGCATGTATCTGGTCCGCGCAAAGCCCTTTCTGTTGGCTAGATCGTTCGACGTATTTCCCGCGTTGCAGTGATTGGGCCTGGATAGGGGCCTTACAAAGTGCCGTATTTTAATTGAGTACTCATTACATACCAGAAGTCTACTTCTTTATCGGAAACCCAATACGCTGCTTTGGAAGTCTTCATTTAGCAAATCATTAGAGGCTGCAGCGCGACAGATTTTCATTAAGAAACCAGAAAAACCCTACACTACAATGATGTGTACGCATACTCCGAATGAAGTTGTGATCAGCCCTTTGCGGAAAGATGTTTGTGTTGGAATGTTGTATTGCTGGCAATGAAAGATGAAATAAGTAACAAAGATTATCGTCAAGTTGGAATCCGTCAAGGACTTTCGGACGAAAATGGTGATATTAGAGTTATGTTCTTGAAATCTTGTGGCGAAAAGGAATTCGAACTACGCCGAAGTTTAGAAAGTATACTAGTGACGTGCCGTAAGGGGGGTATAGCGGGGCGACGGCCCCGGGCACTGATTTTCCCAGCACGGCACAATATAATTCATTTTCATGACGCGATTGGTAAACTGCGAAATCCGATTATAAAAATTAAAGTATAACAAAGTTATGTAGCAGTTTAGTTCCAGAGTTAATGTCACTGAAGCATACGAAAAATAGACTTTTGTTGATAATCAGTGTATCAACAGACATGCATATTTAATACTGAAACTTCCTACATTCTTCTGATTTATATGTTTATTATTTTGTGTTTTTATTTCCTACACTGTACTACATGTGTATTTTTTTACCTATATAACGACTCACCAAGGGTAGTCGTCAACCTGGTTCGATCCATGATATATAAATCTTGAGTGATAATAATTGTTTGCATGTAAAAATATCTTTAATAATTATATATATTATTATTCTCACCTTCTCTATCAGAATTATAAAGTCGATGAACGGTATTAAATGGTTTATTAGTCGATACACTTTTAATATACTTTCATTCAAACAGTCTTGCACACATTCATGTTGATTAGGTATCCATAAACAACTACATAGCAACGAATTATGCAATATTATCTATATCTTACAGATATTCAAAACATTCTTCTTTTGTTATTATTAAATTAACATTCTATTAAGTATAGTGCTTATGTATGAGCACTTTCTGCCCAAGGTACAGGTAATTATTAATCTATCCAATATTTCGTTATATAAAAATGTCGCCCGACAATTGGACTGAATATAAAAGTCATAAGCGAGCTTGGCTTTTATCTTCAAGAACCACTGGTCCGTTTACAATAGTGATTTTACATTACATATGTCCTTTACATTTTGATCGCCCCTCGTATGTATCTTTATTACATTTTATCTATATATAGATACATTTATAATAAATCTTTCATTTCATTAATTTATCTTTTATTACATTAATTATATTTATTTCATTATCATTTATTATATTATTATATTTTATTATTACAACGTCGTCGCTTATTTATAATTTTTGAAGGGTGCGAAATCAAAATCGTAAGTAACAATTACCTTTTAAAACATGAGTCCATGGTCCAAAGGCGCATTATATATTAATTATTTTAGATTATATTTTAAAATAAACATATAAGATTGGGCATGAAGACAGTCGTCGAATAATTAGCTTAATAGAATGAACCTTACTCTTAACATAATCTTTGACAACTAAGTTTTCAACACAAGTCAATCTAATGTAAATAATCTTTGCTTCTAATCAATTATGAATCGAATTATAATTCCTCATATTGCCTGTATATCGAAGCTATAAGAATTGTTTTCATTATTGATATTAACACATAAACTTAAAAATAAAAATTCACAAGAATCTATAACTGATATGAGTTTAATGCTAACTTCATTAACTAAAGTCAGTTTAAATTTGTACTAGCATAAGATTCTAATAAAGTACATTGTACGGCACAATCTTGATTAGGTTCCACAATATGTTGTACATGTATTGCATCGTGATTCTGATTTTGATACGAAGTGCCATCTCTTGAACAACGATTATATCTATCCGCGTAATTTGCCGTATTCCTGGAATTTCGCCATATCTTTCGATTGTTTTTATGTCTACTTCGATTGGGTGATCTGACGTAATTATTGTTGTGATTGGTTAGGTTAGGTTGATTCCCTACATAGCTTTGCCTATTTTGCTCGTTTGGATTGCTAGAATTTACTCGGCTTCGGTTGTATTCCGTATCGTTCATACTACGGATATCTAGATTCCTAACAGGTACAAAATGATCTGAATTATTCTTATTTTTACCCACTCCTGCTTGTTGATTCAAAGCATGGTATTGAGTTTCATAACATTGAACGAGCATTAACAAATGATTGAAACTCATACACTGTGTAGAAAACAAGATCTGTTGTAGTTTAAATGGGAGCAAATTTCGAATTGATGCTATTATTCTAGATTCCGATTGCAATGGATTTACGACTTTTAATTCGTTGTATGTATTTACAACAAACTCGACAACAGATTTGTGCAAACGAGGATTGAAATGTTGGTTTCTAATCGTGGCATCTCTATTTGCAAGCAAAAAGTCATTTTCATAATTTGCGATCAATGCTGCTTTGAATCCCTCATAGGTATTGATGTGATCACGTATTGCTTTAAACCATAAAGAACATGGTGGGAGTAACAAATGAGGGATTAGCTTCATATACTGCGATTTATCTATACACATTATATTGCACTCATCTTGAAACTTTTCTAAGAAAGAAGTAGCATTTTCATTGCATTTACCACTGAATTTACTCATGGCACGTATTTCACTCATCTTAACGCTTAACTTTACCTTCCTTTTATCATTCCGTGTACTTATTGGGTGACAATTCCTATCCATGACGTGATGTGTTGTTGCACCGTCTCTTTTACGCCCATCTGTACTCTTCGGATGAATTTCTTCCAACATAATGTCCTCATCAGATACGGGTGAAAGCGAGGTCATCTCTTGTGAATGAGGAAACTCCAAACGATCACTAACCATATTATTGTGGTATGCGTTGTCCTTAATCTGTAGCGTCCTGATTTCCTCCTGTAGAGTAGCTATCAATTGCGTATTGACACGTATGTTGTTAGCATTATTGGTGACCTGAATCTTTTGCTGACGAACAGAAGATTCCATTACTTCTAAATCCTTTTTTATATCACTGATTTCTTGGATTTGTTGGTTGTGCATATCCTGACAATCTTCAGATAATTTTTTTAACTTTTCCTCGAACTGCGAGGTGATGTCATTCATCGCCTGTATAATTGATTGTTTCGTTTCTTCTGACTGCTGTTCCATCTTCTGTTCTATCGTCTGCTTTAACTCCTCGTATTGTTTGTTGGTTTCCTCTGACTTCTGTTCTATCTTCTGTTCTATCGTCTGCTTTAACTCCTTGTATTGTTTGTTGGTTTCCTGTGACTTCTGTTCTATCTTCTGTTTCAATTCGACCAAATTTTGTTTCATGGCTTCAGAATCGTTCTTTCGACATTGTTCTTGCTGCTGTAATGCTAGCAAGATTCGTTCTTCTAATGTCATTCCTGGTGCTACACTATGTTCAACGTTATCACAGTCATTGGATTCTTTCTCCATTGAGTCACCGTTCATTTTTCTTATGATTATTTTACCACTTCTTAGTCTTGTCAAATTTGTATTCATTAACCTTATTACAAAAGTAAATTCACCCTTACTTTGCTTCGGGATATGAATTTACAAGAAATCCCGGGTGAGGTAAACCAAAATTTTTATAACGACTCACCAAGGGTAGTCGTCAACCTGGTTCGATCCATGATATATAAATCTTGAGTGATAATAATTGTTTGCATGTAAAAATATCTTTAATAATTATATATATTATTATTCTCACCTTCTCTATCAGAATTATAAAGTCGATGAACGGTATTAAATGGTTTATTAGTCGATACACTTTTAATATACTTTCTTTCAAACAGTCTTGCACACATTCATGTTGATTAGGTATCCATAAACAACTACATAGCAACGAATTATGCAATATCATCTATATCTTACAGATATTTAAACATTCTTCTTTTGTTATTATTAAATTAACATTCTATTAAGTATAGTGCTTATGTATGAGCACTTTCTACCCAAGGTACAGGTAATTATTAATCTATCCAATATTTCGTTATACCTATTAACATTGTAATATTTTGTTCTTTACATAATATGTTCTTAAAAGTGAAGTTGTTTTATGTTCATTCGCACTGTGTAACACCCGTTCCAATTTGTGTAACACCCGTTACGGTATTGAACATTTTTTGAAATAAAAGCCATTACACTTATGGAATTTCTGATTCTAATATTTACAACATTATACTTTCAGAAAAGTGCACACATAATTGGAAACAAATTCTGATCTGGACATTCGCAGAGTTTGGCTTAACTTTGCATGCATCTGAAAGTGCATGTCCAATTGCTGTAACACCCGTTACGCCACATTTTTCACTCTCACTGAGTTGTGGTATCATGTATATGTAACAAATTAAGTGTTTACCAAAATACACAGACAAACGGTGATGTTTCGTGGCAGTTTGATATATCTTGACCCAGTAAAGACATTTCTATAACAATTTCTATTCGTCCAAATGTAACACCCGTTAAGATGGAATGGCCGATTTATAAAAAGTAAATAAAATCATCACAGCTTTTTTTACTTGAGAAAATTGAATTGTTTTAAAATTTAATCCTTCAATAAATTACCCTTACTTTTAGATGTCGAAGGACATAAAATTCGAAAGATAGTATGTCATAAAAACGTTATGTCTAGAATTCGGTCCAAATACGTTGAACAGTATGGCCTCTATTTGAGTGCGTGTAAAAGCGTGACGAACCGAGAGACGAATAGATGGACAGACATCGAAAAATCATTTTTTCGATATGTAGGAGCCATGTAACTTGAATTCATTGAAATCTGGTATTCGGTTTTTATAACTATAACCACACTTTCTTCTTTCGTCGCTCGAATGTGAAAACGAATAGGCCTACACCGACACGTAATGTGATAATTTGTAATCCCAAAAATTTAATTTGTTATGTTTAATGTGTTGTCACGCTAGAAAAAGAAGCTTATGCATGTTAGATCATTTTATTATCAGTTTTTCACGCTACTGTATAATTCGTCGGAAGCAATCGTGTTATTCACAAAGAGAGCTGTAAAATTTAGTTTGGTTTAAAGAAAGCATTCTTGATTTTTTTTACACAGACTTGCATTTGTTGCACTTGTTGATATGAAACAAAAGGAGAGAGAGAGAGAGAGAGAGAGAGTCAATACTCTAAAAAGGAACACACACACACACACACAGAAACACTAGAACAGACAATGAGCTATGGCTGTGGTTGTATTCGTCACGCTGTGTAAAGCTGCAGGTCGCACTTGTTTTGTTTTTTACAGACACACTCGCAGTGAGTTGAAGTTTGAAGTTACTTCTGCTGTGTTAAAAAAAAAGAAAAAGAAAAACGGAGAGGGAATGATTAAGCATACCATACCATAAACTAGTAAGCTAATTCTGAATAAATACGTCATCAGAAAAACAAAAAGTTATTTCATTATTATATTGTTTCGGTTCTTATTAACATAAAAATTATACACTTTCTACAATGTTTTGTAAAGAAAAAAAATTGAACAGGATCGGATGGGATTCGATCTGGGGTCAAAACAGTATAAGAATTACTAATCCGTTACTCTACCCACATGACCACACAGAACTTCTTCTGTTGCCTATCTTCTTCTTAAGAAATAAATGCTCATGGCTATAGAGCATGTCACTTCCAAACTTAAGACAACAGTTTTTCTCTTTGTTTATATATTTCCGTAGAACATCTTGGTTACAGAAGCTAATTTATATTTGGCAGACAATTTACACCCTCGATTTAAGCCAATAAATGCAATATTTTACTCCAGTTTCCTGTTCCTTGGTTCAACTTTCCCCCTGTTCTGTTACCAATTCTGTAATTCCCTCTACAATCGTGCTGTGCTGCTCCAAAAATTCCCTCGAAAACATTATTGCCAGTATACACAAAACCGAACATAATTTTGTTTTTTGCTTATATTTTTATTATTTTATTATATTTTTTGGAAATATCTCCTTAGATGGATTGCTTTCTATTATCTCCACATACTAATAATTGAATTTTACCCACAAACATAAGGAAATTGAAATAATTGCGAAAAATCGTGAGTTTCAATATACGCGCAATTTTTTTTGCGCATGGGAGTACATCTAACAGCAGAAAACTGTATGAAAACTAGCTGTCGATTTCCAAATAGAAACAAATTGTCACAATGGATGAATCATATGTATATCTCACTTCTAGTTGTCACATTCTAACAATCACATACTGTGGCATTCACGGCCAAGGGCACAGCGACTTTGTTCGTCAGTGCAAGGAAAAACTTTATTCTTCGCTTTATGCTTGTTACGGGATTCGGATATGAGGGTAAGTTCATGATACTCAAGGTGGGCAAAAACGTGAAGGAAAATGCAAAATGCTTCCAACAATCCATTTTGACACTATCTGTCGGAGTAATATCTCACAATTGTATTGAAGTAACTCGAATTAGGTGACGATCCATGTGGAAAGAGCTTGTCGCCAGATATGTCGCCAGATCTTGTCGCCAGATCATCACTACGCTTTTATCATGAAGTGACGGAAGAAGTAGGAATTCGTGTTATTCCTTTTGCCGACATTCCTGTGAAAAGCCCAGAAACCAATTCAATGTGTTTGGCGCATTTGGACTGTTGAAAAGACGTCTTCACCATCGTCGCCTTCTCACTTCAGATGGTCTCTGGAAAGCTTGCACGGAGCAGTGAGGAAGAATGCGTTTCTTTTCTGCATCAGGGACGACTGCATTGGAAACTGCCGTGCCGTATGATAGTCAATAACGCTGGGAATCCAGTAGGACGTAATTGGTGGTAGCAGAGTGGTATCTCATAAGGCAAGTACCCCTGAAAATAGTAAGATATAAAGCAAACAAACGTTGGTACTACTACATGGACGCTGATACTCGATTTCTTTAGTAGAGAAACTGTTTATGCAAATGCAATTACATCTGAATTTGGAGGGAAAGACTATGCTTGCAGTTGTGCCGACAACCAACTTAAAGATACCAGTTTAATTCAATTGTTCACTATTAAGATTTGGCAGATTAACCTAACTGAAATTGCTAATATCAACATTTATGACTGTTTATTCTCTATAGTTGTGAAGTAAAGCGATACTGTTAAGGATATAACAATTAGCTAACTACCGCTTACCCCGCTTAAACGGGAGGTTTTACTCTCGACTCTAAGGTTCTAAAATTATAGAACGACAGCTAAGTATTCTGAAAATGCAACTGTTTTGGCCTAAAAATCTGATCAAAATTTATAAACGTATTACATATAATGGAGTTTCGTGGTCAATGGTTGGTGTTGTGAAGCATCATGTTGTAGATATGTCTTACTTTCTACTTCTAGATGTTATAAAGGAATCATGTATTTAAAAGAAATCGAAGCACACCAACATATGTGTTTCTATTTCATAGAACAAAAATTGCATAGGACATAAAATTTTGCTAATCACAATAATAATATATCAATGTGTTTCTATAATTTCAAATATTGTTATTTTTACTCTTTATTTAATGGATCTGATTAAGAGGGCTAGATCCGAGATATCGGTTAGTGTATATTGTAAGTTAGTTAGATCGTTTCAATAGTTAATTACCTTCTAGAACAAATTTTATTTTAAAATGTATGGAGTTAAAACGAAACAGATTTATTTATAATACAAATACATAATTACATATCATCAGATTGAAACTGTGGGTAAGGGCTTCATGTGTCTCCTATGGCTTGCACTATCGACTGTTGTGGTTCTATTGCAAAGCGTAAACGTTTATTATTTTTTACCAGTGTTATAAACATTATTCAAATACTCTAAAAATTGAACTGGCACACGATTGACCAGTGATATAGAGCTCACCTGAAGCACAAGGGTCGGTGGGTTGGATCGAGGCTAAGATATATTGTAAACGACAGCATGAAATTTCTGATATTCTTCCTGGTTCTCCTCTTAATAATTCTTTCAACTATTGTTTAATCACGCACATTCCAGATTCTTTGGTGCATGTTAGCCTATCTGTTCTAACCACGGGACGTGAAACTCTAATTTTCATTTCATTTTCTAACCTCACTAACAACACCATTTTGTACTATAGAGTGTTTTTCGGCTTATATTGACATTATTATTATTATATGTTTAGTTATATTATTATTAATATTATTAAAAATAGTAATAACAGTTCTAGTAGAATACAATAATATTTGGTACTATATTAGTACTGTTACCACTATTATTGATTTTATTGTGTTAATTGCTCATAATGTTATGTTTTGGTACAAGAATCTCCGCATATTATTTTTTAAATAGACTAAATACGAATTAAAACATATGCCACAATTAATAAAAAGGAGCGAAAGGAACATAGTCCACGAAAATTTGCATAGTATAATTCATTTTACATATTCTAACCTTTTTTTTTTTTTAGAAAATACTAAATCTAACGTTTTTCATTTTACACAGACGCAGTTTGCTCTCCTGACTTCATTCCGCTAGCATAGACTGTCAGTCAAATAAGCATATACTCCCTCCACTCACGTAAGTCCATTTAGTATGTTACAGTACTTGGATTGGTATCACAAAGCATGATCTGATACAAATAAACTTTATTATAATGTTTCAACTACTCGAAGACGCTTGAATTCTGTGGATCAATTATTGGAGCCTTTCAAGTGCTAATAATCAGATATCATCTTAGTTCTTGGTTATTTTTCATGTCTTGTAGGTTTTTTTTTAATAAGGAATGTATTTCAAACAAATTATAACCCATTATATGTTTTATGTAATGTTCCATTATACATTGGACGTTAGAACAATGACAAGAATACTAATCATGTAAAAATTCAAAACAAATAGAAAAATGTAAATATCAATTCTGGAAGAATTCAAAGCTCTAATTTCGGAAATTCAATTCTTCATTCTATTCAAATTCTCTGTCATTTTCGTAATATTAAATGTCTCTCCTCCACAGGATAGCTTCCTCATCACACTGAAGATAATTAAAATTTAAATTGAGGCGTGTTGAAAAGTTTGAGTCTGAAGGGATTCCAAATGGTCTTCTAAATCAGCATTCAAAGGTATTACTACTTCTAATGGCTCTCGTTCGGAAAGTATATTCCGTTTGGTAATATAAAATCTAGTATAGATAAAGAAAGGAATGCATTGCACAACACCCGTTAACGCTTACATTACATTTCCACATGGTTCGCGTTATTTTCCAGGCATTTTCCTAAGAATGGTATACGTTTATATATTCCTGCGCCATAGAAAGTTGCCGCTGTGTTGTAAAGCATGTGGTAACATGTTCATTTAACACTTCTTCATCGTTGAAGCGCTTTAGAAATAAATCGAAGTCGCTAAGAGCAAGGTCAAAAATGTCCCAACCAAAACTTTCAAGGCGTTGTTTGGTCACATTCACAGTGTATTGTCGGACTTTGTCGTAAATGAAAACCAACCTTTGGAGAGGATTCCTCTGTGCTTCTTCTGTATTGCACGGCGCAATTTCTTGAGCGTCTCTCAATACACATCTTTATTGATTGCTACCCTGATATTAAAAATTCAATTAGTGAAATGCCTTGTCTGACCTAATACACTGTGCACACGACTTTTGAGGGTGCCAAGAACTGCTTTGGTTTACTCTTTGTTGGGAACGAAGTGTGCTTTCATTCCACGGATTCCCGTTAAGTTTCAGGGGTGCATAAGCAACCCAAGTTTCATGCCCCGTAATTATCTGCTATTAAAAATTCCCGCCATTATCATGAAAACGTGTCAGAAAATCAAGTGCGTTGTCCATCCGTTTTTTTAATTCTTCAGTAAGAAGCTTAGGCGCCCGACGTGCGCAAGGTTTAAGAAATACTGGTTTCCCTGTAACAATCTCATAAAGCACTGTTCGTGAAATTTGTGGGCATTCAAGACCAAGAGCATTAATGGTAAACCTATAGTTGTTCTTAATCATATCTTCGGCTGTACTCAACAGTTCATCAGAAACCACAGATGGACGCCCACATCGTTCTTCTTCATGCACTTGGTCACGCCCTTTGTTAAATTCCCTGATCCATCTTCTTACCATTGAAGCACTCATTGCATTTTCCCCGTAAATTTCGTAGATTTGTCGAGGAACCTTATTTGGTATTATATTCTTCTCATTCAAAAAACGAATCACAGATCTAATTTCACAATCGGCGGGAATTTTGATCAATGCTGCCAATTAAAACAATTACTACAAATGACAAAACACAGAGATATATCAAAATGGCGTCATTTAGTTTTGCTTGGATCAGAGTGACTAGTGCGAGTGAGCGGAACTGTGATCGTAGCGCCGCCGCGGAGAAAAATCAAAACGTAACTTATTTACGATCTTCACATCGTAAGTTTATTTTGTTAGAAAAACTCTGTTTCATGGAAAACTTTCGTTTAATTCTAGGTCACCTTCTAAGGTCCTATGAGAAGAATAATTTGTTAAACAACTGCATTATTCAATTTTTATAATTTTAGAAATTGTAATATTGTAATAGTTAATATCTAACTTTTTTATTTTATTACTAGTAATGATTACAATCCCCATCATTTCACATATTCAAATTGTTGTACAGCAGTTACTATGTGGAGAGAGAAAATGTGACATGTGAGAAGAGGATACGATTATTCATAAGAAAAATGTATCTTCCACTTGCTTCAATCAAAGCCAGTTATCTGTGTGTACAAATTAAACCTAGTATTAAACAAATAACAAATATACACAACGCATATTTGAGTCAAGCAGTTCGTGTGAATGATGCATTTTTCATAAAAAAAAAAAACTTGTTGAAATTTAAAATTAATCCAGCATTAAATGAGGAAACATTTTCGAAAGATGATTTCAAATACTTTCTGTTTAAATTTGATTAAGAAACGGTATTACGCAAATTGTAATGACAAGTCCAACAACCTACAGCCGGATGTTAAATCACATAAATGTTATACTTTTGCCATTTCCAATACCAGAGAGCAATTCTGCTGCCTTTATTGTAGGATCACATGAGGTACAAATCCTAAGTGAGAGTTTAGATCGAAATCTCACATAATACAGCTGGAGAAAGACACGATAAACACTAGATTAGTCCAATCAATAAAGATGGTGTGGAGGACATGGTCGGGAACAGATTTTTTTTTTTTTTACTTTTGGGCTGTGTTTGGAGTAGTTAGAAGGTAAATATACTAAAAGTCCCCAGACGTACGAGATGAGCGGGTGGCAGGAAGTCGAAGGTATTTTTTTTCTCTTTTTCGCTTATATATCGTAAACCGTGCGTTGTATCGAAAAAAGGTTTTATGTTCAGACAGAAAACTGAGAGAATTTCCTATAAAGTTGTTTCTGTTCCTTTTTTCATATTCCTAATAATTTTCGAAATATCCGCTTGCGAGAATTGCAAATTTTAAAAAATCGCTTATTTTCTTTGTCTCTTTAGATCCTCATGCCTTAACTTCAGCAAGTCTTCAGGAGAGCTATCTAAGTGAATTGTGCGTCTCGATGGATTTCAAATCCTCATGTCTTTTTGGAATATATTGGCTACCAAATCTCAAGAAGTGGTATAAATGAACTTTTATGCGCTGTATACGCTCCAGTATCAGTTAAGAAGATGGTTCAAGGCAATGCTTTTGCCAGGGCAGTCAGAGGTTATTTGATCACAAAAACAGCCTTGTTGAACATCACATTTGACGTTGTGCAAATCACATGTGAAAAGAAAACTTGTGTCAGAGAATTGTTAATTTAATAAATGAAAATCTCTCATTAAGCTTGTTGAACGAAAACCCACATCTGTAATCATTGGCAAGCAAATTTGGAGAAACACTAGAAAAGCTCAGTGAAAATGGACGAACTGCAAAGTTATGGATTCAATACTTCAAAATAGTATATTAAATGAAAGAATACATTCAAACTGAGAGGCCAGACGATTGGGATGCCCATCCAAGTTTTTTAAAGAGAATGATATCTTACTTTCACGGATCTGATCACTTTCCCTAAACGAATTCCTGCCACCTGTATGTGCAGGATACGATGAATCTTCCTTCGAAAATGACGCCAGAAGAATATGGCCACTATAGATACCTCACGATGCGACGCTCTGATCGTTATTGGTCAGGTGTTTGGTGAGATATGACAATAGAGACTACTCTTATAGCGAAGCCTAAGAATTCGTGGTGGGCTAACAGTGGGTGGGGCATTGCAGATAGCGTAATAAGCAAATTGCCCTGAGGATGTGCCCTTGGGATGACAATTGCACATCGCTAGAAGAGTTCAATGGTGATCCCTTCATCGCAAGTGAACAACACGAGGATTTTGGAGAATCCTACAAAACTAAAGGTTTGGCTGATATTGTAAAACCCATACAATAGCTTGGGAATCATCCTTCTTTCCCTGAAATAAGTGGCCATTTCGATAGCTACAGAATTAATGAGAGTTTTACAGTCAGCTGCTACGATACAATTGCAGATGGTAAGCAAGGGATGATTAACCCTCCATCGGTCGAGGGGTGAGCGCAGCTGGAGCTCACATTGGGCGTTGTAATGATCTACTGACGTGTGGTGCTATCTAGCTATTAGCTGTAATATTACGAACGGAATTTGGCGCCAAGAATCAGTGTGAAATATACTGCGTTTTATATGGAAGTATCACACGATTGAGCGCTGCGCTTACTATTCGACCGATGGTGTCAGTGAAATTTTATTAGATATTTAACGGGAAATGCAGTTCAGTTAGTTTCAACTGCAAATTGAAAAAATGTATGCATTGCCTGAATTGTGTGCATTGAAGCCTTACGAATGATATTAGTAGAATTGATCCCTCATAAATGCAAATTAATCGATAGTTGTTAGAATTAATTGATGATGATATTGATGTTGGTTTGTCCAAATAGTCGGCTGATTCAGATGCTTAACAACCACGTAACAGTGATCATGACAATGGAAATAAACTATCTGGAGATGAAGGGGATACAAATGAAAAACTCGTAATTCCTCGTGAATAATAATTAGTAACAAACCAGACTACTACTATTTGGAATGCTCATCCGCTATGACAACAATCGCGTAGGTGGCGCAGAGACATAGTCATCCATCCACAATGAGTGAAGGGAGCTTCTGTAAAAAAAACTCTGTCTCGGCTCTAGATGTATGGAACCTTTTTCTCTGATGTTGTGATTGAAGAAATAACGAAGCATGCAAATAACCGTCTACGAACAATGCGAACTAAACAAAAGAGAGAGAGTGACGTTGTAGACACGTATCCTGAATGAATAAGTTGAAAAATTAGAGATTTCTCATGATTACTATCAAATTCAATAAAACAAAACACAAACACAATACGGTAAGTCGAAATAAAAAAATAAAGTAAATTGTCGAAATAAAGTAAGAAAGTAAAGAAAAATGTGTGGTTATCTTCGGGTGAGCGCCGCGCGCACTCTTCGACCGATGACGAGAACAACGTAGGCTCAAAAAATGAAGAGTTTAATAGTATAATAGCCATTTTCAGTTATCAGACTGTCACACAAAGATAGAATATTAGGTCTTTCAGCTTTGAGTTCATCCATAAAGATCAACTATGAAAAGGTTACAGTATAGCCTTTCTTCCTCTTTCAAAGGGTTTCAGTAATGAAGAAACTGACGAAGACTCGAAGATTTTATTTTGAATATGAATTGAAATGATTCCCGTTTAATGAAGGTGGTTTGATAAAAAAAAATAAGAAATCAGTCCTACACACACTGTTTGATCCAACCACCAAGAACACTATTTGTTTACATTATTTGTGAAGGGCATCTAAAGTTTGTCCAGAGCTCCTATCCCGGGAAGAGTTTCACTGTAGTGTTGAATGAGTACCCAAATTCAGGGAACAACACATAGACAGTTGAACAGGGACGACGCTATCGAATGAAGAAGACCATCGACATCATATTCAATTCGAACACTGAAAGCACAGTGAAGCAAAATCAACTACTCTCTAATGAGCACAAAAAAAGAAAATTGATAGTCCTGCTAAAATAAAAAATCCACGACAATAAGATTGAAAAAGGAAAATGAAATGAAATCTTTGAGTTTTACGTCCTACGCTTATGCCTATGTTACAGGGATTTTTTACCCCTGGAAACTTTTACCCTCTCGAAAGTTTTACCCCTTGGAAATCTTTAACCCCTTGTCGTGTTCTGGTAATTTCAAAGCAACAGTCAGAAGTGACATTAAAAATTCATATCATTGAATGTGTTCTCTCAGTGTATACACTCACTTTGGGCAAGATGGCTTTAAATTCGAAGATTTGGTAGGGGAGCAATAATTTCCTACGAAATTATTACCCCCTGTCAGTTATTGCTTTCTTCAAAGACAAACATAAATGTTTCACTATAAATTTACACCACTTCGTAGTATCTCTTAACAGACACAGTCACTTTTGACAAGATGGCTTTAAATTCGAAGATTTCGTAAGGGGGTTAAAAATTCCTAGGAAATTATTACCACCCTGTCCGTTATTGGTTACTTCAAATACAAACTCAAATGTTACAATATAAATTGATACCACTCCGTAGCATCTCTTAACACAGAAAATCACTTTGGGCAAGATTGCTTTAAATCCGAAGATTTGGTACGGAGGTAATAATTTCCTACTTAATTATTACCCCCTTGTTGGTTATTGGTTACTTCAAAGACCAACTCAAAACTTACATTATAAATTAATTCCACTGCGTAGTATCTCTTAACAGACAGTCAATTTAGGCAAGATGGCTGAAAATCCGAAGATTTGGTAGGGAGGTAATAATTTCCTAGTAAATTATTACCGCTTGTCGGTTATTGGTTACTTCAAAGACCAACTCAAATGTTACATTATAAATTAATTCCACTCCGTAGTATCTCTTATAGACACAAACACTTTCGGCAAGATGGCTTTAAATCCGAAGATTTGGTAAGGGGGTAATAATTTTGTGGGAAATTTTACCCCCTTGTTGGTTATTGGTTACTTCAAATACAACCTCAAATGTTACATTATATATTGATACCTCTTCATACATTATATATTGATACCAAATGTTACATTATAAATTATTACTATTCTGTGTTATCTCTTAACGGATACACTCAACTTTGTTCAAGATGACTTTATGTCCGAAAATTTTAGGGCAGGTAAGAAAAAAAATGAAATCTTTAAGTTTTACGTCCCACGGTTATGCCGGTTAGGCTAAAGGAGACGGTGATGATGAGAGATGAGTGAAATGGTGGAATGAAGAAAGTGGGAGGAAACGGGAGTACCCCGAGAAAACCCACGAGCACGGTGTTTGTCCACCACAAAGTCCACACGGCGCGAGCTGGGATCGAACCAGGGACCCCAAGCACCGGAGATGAACGCTCTACCACTGAGCCACCGCGCCCCCAGGGCAGGTAAGAGTTTCCTAAGAAATGTATACCCCCTGTCGGTTCTTGGTTACTTCAAAGACAATATAAAATGATATATTATAAATGATACCACTTCGTAGTATATCTTAACAGACGCAGCCACTTTGGCAAGATGGCTTCAAATCCGAAGATTTGGTAGGGACGTATTGATTTCCTAGGTAATTTTTATCCGCCTGTCGGTTATGGTTACTCCAAATACAAACTCAAATGTTACATTATATATTGATACCTCTTCGTTGTATCTCTTAACAGACACAGTCACTTGCGGAAAAATGGTTCTAAATTCGAAGATTTGGTAGGAGGGTAAAAATTTCCTAGGAAATTATTACCTCCCTGTCGGTTATTGGTTACTTTAAAGACGAACTCAAATGTTACATTATAAATTGATATCACTTGGTAGTGTCTCTTAACAGACACAATCACTTTGGGCAAGATGGTTTCAAATTCGAAGAATTGGTAGGGGTAACATTTTCCTAGCTAAATATTACCCTTCTGTTCGTTATTGGCTACTTCAAAGATCAACTCAAATGTTACATTATAAATTAATACCACTCCGTAATCTCTCTTAACAGATGCAGCCACTTTGAGCAAGATGGCTTTAAATTCGAGGATTTGGTAGGGGGTAATAATTGCGTTGGAAATTTTACCCACTGCCGGTTATTGATTACTTCAAAGACATCAAATGTTACATTATTTATTATTACCATTCTGTGTTATCTCTTAACTTAAGCATTCAACTTTGTTCAAGATGACTTTATGTCCGAAAATTTGACGGCAGGTAACATAAGCTCAAATGTTACATTATAAATTGGTACTACTCCGTGTTATTTCTTAGCAGACGCAATCACTCTGGCCAAGATTGCTTTATGTCTGAGATTTTGGCTTCATATTCCAAAACTTGATAGTTGGTAATGCTTTCCAAGAGAATAATTACCCTTCTAGTTTTGCACGTGATTTGCTGTCTGACGAGAGTGTCTTAAGAAAAAAATGAAATGAAATCTAAGTTTTACGTTACACGCATATGGCGGATAGGCTAAAAGAAACGGGATTACGAGAAATGAATGAATCGGTCGAATGAAGAAATTGGGAGGAAACGGGAGAACGTCGAGAAAACCCAAGTGCACGGTTTTTGTCCACCACATAGTCCACACGGCGCGAGCTGGAATAGAAGCAGTGACCCCAGGCACCAGTGGTGAACGTCCTACCACTGAGCCACAGCGCCCCTAGGTGTCTTAAGATTGTTGCAGTGTCAAAGTGTTATTTTCTATTAATTGTTTACTTATTATATCAATGAAATTTGTATAAGCTGCTCTTCAAGCTGCTATCAATTCAAATCTTACATGTTAGCAGACTGGTATAAAAAGGAGGAAGAAACTTTTCTCCAAAACACTGCACTGTTAGAAAATATTCCATGGTTTCGTTCGTGAAAGCAGCTCTTGACTTGTTGTACAAATTGTCGAGATTTAAGGATTGTGTAGCGTCGAAAGGAAAATATTGATTTTGAAACTCGATTTGACTCTTTCGACAATGTAGAACACGTGGAAAGAAAAATATGTCGAGAATAAATAATCTTTTGAAACAAAGGTAAGTAATTCTAACTTTGAATTATGTTATTTGCAACTGAGAAAGCAGAATTTAATTCCATTAATATTACCTAGTTTGCAGTGTAAAATATTAGATCTTAGTAGCCTTATAATCTTGATAACTGTTATTACACAGTTTATAACATAAATGATTGAAAACATATCTTTCAATTAAAAACAACGTTATTGCAATTTATTATTCTCTCTTTCTTTCCCTATATACACATGGTAGACAATTTATCATGATCATCCGCTATAACGGGTTTAGATCAACATTCACAACAGTGTTGCCATCCCAAGTTTATATTTTTTCAAATGGCACCACGTCAGGTTATAACATATTTCAAACCAACATGTCAAATGTAAACTTAAGATATCACTTGTATCATTTAGTGGTACAAGCTAAGGAAATTATGGTATTACAAACATCCGAAGTTTAGAAGCCTCTAACGCAAACACAGAACAACAGAGATGCACAGAATAATGTACATTAAAAGAACTTTAGCGCTGAATACCATGGTCATGGTATGACTTTTTTCGAATGAACAGGAACCAAGTTCAGGAGTTGAAAATTTTGAATTTTTTGAAACTCTTTATTTCAAAAAGAAATCTTAGGTAAATATCATATTTAGTTACATGTATGGTTTGCAATGAACATACAAATTATTTTACCGTTTACAGCACTTCGATATCTCAAACCGTACCGGAGATATAATAAACATTGATAAAGTCGTCAACACTGTTCAAAATGGTGTAGCTGGGTAGCCACTAGAACAACGTTCAAGGCTTGTAAAAACAAGATTCTCAAGTCGTACTAGTTGGAAACTTAAAGCTTAGTCAGTACATACCACAAAGAAACTATTTTTTGAGTTTCGAAGTAGAAGCGAAGAACATGGGTGACAATTATCTTATAAAAACGTGTACATTTTCCCACTCTATTAAACTCAAGTCATCAAATTTGGTATTTCAACATCTCATTTTAAATAAAAGTAAATTTTAGCTTTCTTTATATATTATCTCCTTATGAACTTTCGGAAAATAAAACCATCCTTCATCGTCCCCAAAATGAGTGTGTCTGTAAAGAAATAAAATGGGATAACATCAATTTATAATGTAAAAATTTGACCTTATCCTTGAAATAACACAGAACGAATACAGGACTATAAATTCCCTACGGAAAAGCACCTCTGTGAAATTTCTGAAATAAAGACATCTTACCGACAGTCAGCTCGTCTGTTAACAGATAACAGAGTATAATTTCAATTTATAAAGTAACATTAGATTTTTTCTTTGAAATAACCAAGAGCGGACAACTGGATATAAATTTCCTAAGAAAATATTCCCCCATCTCAAATTTCCGGATACAAAACAATCTTGGCCAAGGTGAGTGTGTCTGTTAAGACATAACACGGAATAATATAAATTTATAATATAACATTGCAATTGGTCTTGAAGTAACCAAACCTGACAGGGGGTAAACATTTCCTAGGGAAATATTACCTTCTTATAAAATCGTCGGATATTAAGTCATCTTGATCAAAGTGAGTGCTACCGTTAACAGATAAAATTGAATGATAGCAATTTATAATGTATCATTTGATGTCTTTGAAGTAACCGACAGGGGGTAATAATTTCCTAGGAAATCTTTAACCCCTACCAAATCTTCGGATTTAGAGCCATCTTGCCCAAAGTGACTTTGTCTGTTAAGAGATACTACAGAGTGGTATCAATTTATAATGAAACATTTGAGTTTTCCTTTGAAGTAACCAGTAACCGACAGAGGGTAATCATTTCCTAGGAAATTTTTACCCCTCTATCAAATCTTCGGATTTAATGCTATCTTGCCCAAAGTGACTGTGTCTGTTAAGAGATACTACAGAGTGGTATACATTTTTAATGAAACATTTGAGGTTTTCTTTGAAGTAACCAGTAACCGACAGGGGGGTAATAATTTCGTAGGACATTTTACCCCCTACCAAATCTTTGGATTTAAAGCCATCTTGCCCAAAATGGGTTCATACACTGAGAGATCACATTCAATAATATGAATTTTTAATATAACTTCTGACTTTTCCTATGAAATTACCAGAAACCGACAAGGGCGTAAAGATTTCCAGGAGGTAAAACTTTTCAGGGATAAAAAATCCCTGTGACACCAGCAAGGGTAAAGGAGAGGGTGATTATGAGAAAGGAAGGAAATGGTGGAATGAAGAAAGTTTGAGGAAACGGAAGAACCCCGAGGAAACCCTTGCACACGGTGATTTTCCACCACAAATTTCACTCGAACCTGGGACCCCAAGCACCAGAGGTGAACGCTCCACCACTGAGCCACAGCTTCCCCTAACAATAGAATTGAGACTCTTCAAGCATATCACGATACTGACGTGTTGATTATTACAACAGCCATTGAAAAAAAAAACTAGTGTTGCTCTCATTCGCGAAAACGTCTATTTGACAGTTCTCCAAATGGAAAAAAAAAACACTCCACCTAACCGGAATATTTTGTTTGATAAAACTGGTCGGGGGAATGTCAAGATCAACGTATATTCCACTCAACAGATGCAACATTTAGGACTAAAGGGCATTTTGTTTATTTATGCCCTTATAGGCTGTAACACAACGAGTCCAGTACTTCGGAAAAGTAAAGTTGGTTTCACCAAACTTTACCAGAAACACCGAAACGTTCGCAAAGCAGCTGAAGTTTTCTTGAGCCCTTTCTAATCTGAAGCTGAAGTTGAGAAAGCTGGTCTCAAATTAATCTTCATTAGGCTTGGAGCTCTAATCACGAAGAGATCCCTTAATGTCTACCGTTACAAGTCTTTTGCCAAGTTTATAGTAAATATCAAACCTCACATCTGTTCTACCCAACCAGCTTAGGGGGCAGTCAAAGAGCATTGCTTCAGAACGTATCACCTGGTGCGGCACTGGTTACCACTGAGCTATACCACCTGAATTGTGTGGTTGGGAGCGCAGGACAGAGAACCAGCTAACCGCTGTGCAGATTAAAGACTTCTTAGCACCAAACGAACTTTTGAAGCGTATTTTCTGCCATTGCATCAAAGACACAATGTCTATGAAGAAGAGCCTCAAGGAACTGTTCTCCTTTATGCCAATACTGTATAAGAAATATTCCAATGGCCTCTCACGTTGGACAATGATGGAAGACGACGCTGAAGAGATAGAATCAATTTCCCATCAATGAAGAGACAGAATGTCTGGAAGACGTGGAAACTGAGGTGGAAAAAACATAGATGAAGATGAGCAATATGAGCCACCTCCTGAGCTAATTAACGAACCCTCCCACACCAAGAGAGCACAAACAACAAAATTTTCGAATGAGTAGCTTTTCTATAGTTTTACTGAAGATAAATATTCACTCATTTCAAAGAACATTTAGTGTTCTACGATTTGTTCCTGTAGACTTGTCTGAAGTTAAGGGACGAGGTGCTAAAGGCAGCGTTTTTGTATAAAAATGAGGGGAAGAAAGAGATTTTTGAAAATTTGCAATTTTCGCAAGCAGATATCTCGAAAACTATTAGGAATAGGAAAAAAGAATAGAAATAATCTTGCAGGAAATTTGTTCAGCTTTATTTTTGAACATGAAAACTTTTCGCCACGACGCACCGTTTTCGAGTAATAAGAAATAAACAAGAAAAGGTCACCTTCCCTCGCCCCTCCTGCCCCTACTCATCTCGCAGAACCGGGAACGTTTAGTATGTTTACCTCCTAACTACTCCAAACACAGCCCTGAAGTAAAAAATTCTGTTCCCGACCATGTCCTCTACACCACGCTTTCGACTTCAGGGAGCCGTCGACTGTAGTCTATTATCCTCTGAGTCGTACCGTAAAATCATTTAGCGAGGATTGTTTACAAGTATAATATTTTATTTGCTTCTTTATACGTTTCAGTTACAAAATTTTATTTTTTGAGTAAATTAAAGAATAAATAGTTTTAACATTTTTCGTTTAACAGTTATCGAGTATAATTGCCATTTTCGCGGATTTGTAATTTCTTGTATCATTGTTACTACTGACTCGACACAAGTTAATTCATTACCTCAAATTCTCTCATAAGGTTACTTTGGATGTGCGTTGCTCCGTTAATCGCATGTGTTTTCTTTTGGAATAGAAGGTTCAAAAATGTGGTGACCTCAAAATCTCACAAAATGTTGCATTACATGTGCGTTGTTTTGTTAATCTCATGTGCTTTTTATTGGAATAGACAGTTGAAAAATTTGATGCCCTAAAAATCTCACAAAAGGTTGCATTGGATATGCGTTCTTTTTTCTCATGTGCTTTTTATTGGAATAGAAAATTCAAAAATTTGGTGACCTGAAAATCTCACAAATGATTCCATTGCATGTGCGTTATTTCGTTAATCTCAGATTCTTTTTTTTTTTTTTTTTTGGAATAGAAGGTTCAAAAACAGTCGTTGAAATTAAAAATTCACAAAAGCTTTCATTATTTGTAATTTGCTCCGTTAATCTCATGCGCTTTTTACTGGAGTTGAATGTTCAAAATTTAGTGAACGCAAAACCTCTCAAAAACTTACATTGAATTCCGTTGTTTCTCTAATCTAATGTGTTTTTATTCGAATAGAAGGTTCAAGAATTTGGTGGCCTAAACCCCCACAAATGGTTACATTGCATCTGCCTTGCTCCATTAATCTCATTTGCTTTTTGTTGGAGTGGAACGTTCAAAAATTGGTGGCCTCAAAACTTCAAAAAAAGTTACATTTCATTTGCGTTGCTTCTTTAATCTCAGTCACTTTTTATTGGAGCAGGAGGTTCAAAAATGTTGATCTATTATAGTAATATGATTGTGTCACCCTCGCATCTTTATGTTGTCACATTGAGAAAATATATGGTATGTAAATTTCAGTTATAAAACATAAAGGACATTTTTCTCAATATTGGTCAGCCATAACGGAATAACACCGTAAATAATAAATATGTGAGTATAAATAATCTGTGCATTGAAGGGTGTTCATCCTATACAGTAATGAATACAATCTTATTCAATTATTCTAGAGTACCAAGCATGATGACGTACAGGAGGGACTGCCAAGTGTGTACTACATATTGTAAATCTATTCTCCAAATTAAATTTCATTTGCTGTTGATATTGCTAGAACATTATAAGTGGTACATTTGCACACTGCTGCTGCAAAGAGTTTATACTGTAGTAATAATTTCCGTCTTACACGGACAGGTAATATATGAAAAATATTGTTCCTCTATGAATTACAAATATGTATTAAAAATCTCTGAAAACCACATAGGAATCATTGAATTGACTGCTGCAAGGATAAAGTGCCCGGAGTTTAACTTAATTTTTATATGCAATTAATTAAAATAGTTTCAGAAATACTCTACTTTAATTGGGTAAACGTGTCCAACTTTGGTTTTTGAGAGAACGTTCACCTTCTTCCCATTGTGTGTTAATATTAAGTATGCATAGGATAATATGTGATATTCATTTAAACTTAGTTCAGTGGTTAATTTATTCGTAAACAAATAAAGCATTCATTTTTGAATGGAAAGCGTTACATGCACACACAGAGAAAAACATTTATATTCTCTACATATAAATCAACGATAATATTCTGCAACATACTTGTTTCTAACTTATATACACTCCTGAACGTTGTATCTCAGGTTATCAATTTTAAACTCCCTCCCGCTAACTAGTTCTTGTTAAAGTTACTTTGACTTGGTGCTTTCCGACAGGAAGCAGCTTTTGGCTTGGGCTTGGCTGAAGCCCGGTCCTTTAGATCCGAACAAATTTTCCAAGTACCGTTTAAACGATGGCCATTCTGACTCGTGCTTGTTTATCTGAGAACTTTTTGAAACCACTTCTGATATAGATTCAGCTTGTTCTATTGATTCCAAAGAACAGAAAAGATTTCAATTCTGGTCAACTTGTTTTACCAGAAAGCAAAGGAAGATAGAGGAACGTTTACACTACACAGGGAATGACACTGTCTTTGTTCAGATTCTAGTAACCACACTGAGAAAAATAAATGGTAACCTAGTGGGGGTTAATGGACAATTTAACTGCTAGAACCAGTTAATAATTTGTAACAACCCTTCTGAGACAAAAAAGGTTAATTTTACGAGGTCGTCGGTAATCAATCAAGAAAGGTTACTAGAAAATGTGTAGAAACAATCCAGTGTTTGGTTGCTATTAACCTATAAAATAGGTTAGAAGAAGGTAACCAATTCAAGAAGGTTAATTTAATTTAAAACACTGTGTTGTTATCAACCGATTTTCACACAAGGCAAATTTAACCCTCCGAAACTTAGACTGTAACCTAGCAATGTTAACCTGTAACGCAAGGTTACGATCACCTTCTCTCGTTAACCTTTTTGGCTTGGCTGCTCGGACACACGACTCTGTTGTCTATATATTGACAAACTAACTTGGTTACTGTCCACCTTTTTCTTGTTTACTAGTAACCTTTCTTTTTTTTCCGTGCACTTTGAAGCAGGCACTTATCATCCACTTACTGTGTATTCACGGATCGTTTGAACAACACGAGGTTACACAGTCACATTGCCAAGGGGGGTCCGGACTCCCCACTCCGAGACCAGAAATGAAAAAAATATGGAAAGAGGTACAATAAAATGAGAAAAAGAAGGATCGCTTTAAAATTTAAAAAAAAATCAAGAAACTTTTGGTTACTCTTTCTTATGGGGAGATTTGTATTACTTGAAATAAATGGTGGCGAGGTGAGCGACATATTCTGGAAGAGTCAGGGAGCTTGAAATTTCCAGGAATGTTAGGGAATTCTCAGAATTTCTAGAAGAGTTACGGAATTATCAGAATTTCTTCAACTAGTCAGGGGGTATTTCAAGGAAGATTTCAAGCTTCCGAAAGTATAGTACCATTGTGTAACAACGTGGACATTTTTTATCATAAATTTTCGTCATCACATCCTTGCACTATCAAATATGTTATTTCAAAAACAATTTTCCACTGTTCCTTTAACCTGTCATTGGAACAGACAGTAGTAGTTGACGGAATAATAAAAACAAAAATTTATAAGGAAAGAAAGTTCTGTTTACATTTGATTCAACAGAGAAAGGAATGCAGATATTGTAAAATATTTTACAAGACATTATTGAGAATATACTTTTTATAATAGTGAAAATGTACTTTTTTTAATAGTTGGGGTCATAATGAAAGGAACATTGTTATATTTGAATGAACAGGGGAAAGATGTTTTTATTATTTTACTCGAGATTTCTCATAATTTCTTATTAAAATACGTACCAACATATCCTCATTTTACTGTCCTAACAATCCAATATACGTTGATAGTAAAGTGGTTTAGATTGAATGAGTTCCTGGGCATTCCGAATTTCATGTTACGCCTTCCGCCGTTAGGAAATCCTGGCTAAACGAACCAATATATGTTCCAGTAAAATAGTTTAGAACGATCGAGCCCCTGCTGTGATGACTAAAACATTTCATGTCATGGAACCCCCTTCACGAAATCCTGGCTACGTGCCTGGGTTACACAAATATAAAGGATACTAAATTAAACTACTTGCATACAAAGATAGTTACTGTCACGGATTACTATGGATTAACAAAAGAACAACCTCCATAGTGGTTACTATTGTCGAGAACTGCGACTATACATAGAAAAGATGTTACTGAGAAAAGACTATCCAATAATTTAAAAATAAGTCGATGTAAATCTAAGACTTTCATAAGCTGTAAAATTTTGATAATTGAAAAATACATTTCAGTTCATTTACATCCTATTTCAATTATTTTTTTGCGGTATCCTAAATCATACAGGCAGCTTAATCATATCCGTGAATAGTAAAATAGCTATGTTCAGTAGAACTGACAAGAAAGTGAAAAAATCTACCAGATAGCACTAGTAATTTCTTCATTCTTGAAGATCTTAGAAATCCAATAATAACAAATTGAGCGGGAAAGCTTTATATATAACTGTTGCTACCTTTCAATTTAATGCTTAATACAAATTCAATTTACTGACTAATAAAAAATATAGTGACTAATAAAATTTTCTTGGATTTTGTGAACAAAATGTTCGATAATTCGATGTTCGTTCCCCTGGATCCAAAGAAGTAATTTTGAGATTGCTAGCGCTAATGAAGAACATGGAATATGCTAACGAACTTCTTCATTTAAGTGAGCTTTAAGATTCTACTGTTGGTAAATTCTCATCATACTTAATTCTTAAAAGTAATTTGTTCACAAGAGTAAAGAAATTGGCATTACTGCATATTATAATGAACAGTTTTATGTATACAGTCAATCGAGGATGTGCTATTATAAAGTACAGTAAAACCTGTCACTTAACCACCTGTCTAAGTTGGACACCTGCTCATCTTGGCCTGGTTCGTCTTGAATCTACATTTTCCTATAAGCCATTTTTACTCATTAGTCTGCAAATTAGCCACCCGTCTACCTTAGATGTTGGCCGCTTTGAAGTTACGTTTATGATGATAATGATAAGTTTATCTGTTTATCTTGCCCACGCAACATATCGATTTGTTAACTCTTTTGTATTCCCATATGAGATGCAGATATATTTGTGCCTGTTGACAAAGCAGCAGGTATTCCCCGATTTGTTCTTGTTGGTCATCGCATTGTACACTACCCTGATAAAGGGATGTTGAAGGAAGATGTGAATAAGAAAATGCAAGTATAGGTATTCACGAAATGGTTTTAATGGTATTAAATCGTATTTGTTTACCCAGTCTGTTTTGGTAAAACCATTAGTTGTATTCCTCCTTTCATCACTGGGGAGCTTTAGTAATTCCGGAAAATTCTCAGGGTTAAAGCTAACAACCTCATTGGTCAACTATTGGCACCTAAAGGCTTCTTGCGTACACATATCCCTATGAACCTATGTTTTCAGATGATGTTTTGTCTGTACATTGGAGTTCTTCAAGAATGAAAAAAAGCACGAAAGGTAGGGGACTATTTTGCTATAGAACACACCAGTAACAATTTTTCAAAAGTCATATATTGGGCACATATATTTTTCAATTTATATTTTCATTTTATTGTTTTCAATGTGAATAAGGCAGTGTGCTACAATATTCATTTCAATAAAATCCCTACATATGGTTTTATTTTATGGTTTTTTCTCTTATTGTGTTCTCAATCCGAGTAATTCAGTGTACGAGCTTACTTTTCAGGATTAGAAAAGTATATATACATATGAAACATACTGTAGTATATTTTCTATTACTGTATATTGTTATGATAGTATACATTATTTACAAGTAGCCGTCGTACTTATTAAAATTTTACAATCCAGTAACATCAGAAATTCTACTCTAAAAATAAACCAATCACACTTATTTTCCGTAAGTTGGTCACTTCTCTAATTGGCAACTTTCCAATGAAACCAATCGTTAACAACATAGACAGGTTTCTCTATAGATTATATATATATATATATATATATATATATATATATATATATATATATATATATATATATATATATATATATATATATTCCTATACACTTACAAAGTATTCACTACTGCTGATGAAGAGCTCATAAGTTACTTTGTTTTCACTTGACAATTGAACTGGATACATTGGAGCACTGCAATGAAGAATGATACTAATATTATTATTTCACGCATAATATATGAAGATAAAAGGTACAGTTTTAAACGCTATTATGAGGATCTGTAACACCATTTCCGTGTCAGTAGATTTTTCACACAAGTTGAGGAGTAGTGCATACAGATAAATGGTTGGTATTCTTTCAATCGTAATCTTTTATTAACTGATATGACTAACAAAACTTTAAAACTACTGGAAGAAAATCGCTGGAAAACCAAAATAGTATTAACACTAGATAAACGCATAACATGCAAAAAATCACATTTTGGGATAGGTTATGCATTTGTAGAATTTAATCATGATAAAGCAAAGATCCTAAGGAAAAATCCTAGTTCTTTTTGTCCATCATGAATAATAATTCAGCGAAGCAGAAAAATCAAATAGAAACTAATATATCTAAGCTTTCTTTAGGACATTTTAGTAATAAGGAATAAAATGATACCCTAATCTAAAATTTGCTTCTTTTTTGGTCCGAGGATTGAACTACAATTTTTGCATTCATGTCTGTAATTGTTGTACTTTTAAAAATATTGATTATTGTCTCAATTTCTCGTAATACACACTCTAAAGTTTCATACATTATTTTATTATTCGAAGAGGAATTAGTAAACATATGCATATATTTTCATACATATAAAGTGCTCTCTCTACCGGTGCGGTGGAAACAAAAAAAAATAAAATTAATATTCATTAAGTCACTTTGTGATTTTCACAACGCAAGACTCATTTACTCAATCTGCTGCAAATATTACGTTCGTAACCCCGTACCTTTCTCAACACTTTTAATTTCAATTCTTTATAAGGGCATTTCTTTGCATTAGTAATAATTGTAATGTATCAAACTGCAATTAAAAATTACTCCAGTTTGTCTTCAACACCGTCGATGTTTAAAATATATATTTATTTGTGATCAGTTGACATATCAATCTAAGCATATAGTTGCATTCTGAACCCTCTATGGACTTCTGGTAACTTTGTTACCATGGCGTTGTATCGTCTTTGATCTCTTATTTAGGTACTATAGTAGGTATTTAAATAGTGCTTTTTATTTATCAAGACAAGGATGGACAAAATAATATTCCAAATGCATTATCGAACCTGATGGTCAGCTTGGGGGCGGCAAGTGGGGGAGGAGGAGCGTGACTTGCTATTTTTTTAAGACAAATTTCAAAAAATGTTCACTCCTCTAGTTTTCAAGATATTAGATTCCAAATTTCTCAGAAGCGGGAATTGCGCCAGAATATAGATTTATATCAATTCAATAAATCAATAGCTCACTAGTAAACAAGGTTTTTGCCACTGTAACGTGCCCGTTACAAGTAACAGGAAAAAAAGAAATTATAAAAAATAAAAATGTAAATCTAAGATGAATAATGGTCAGAAAATATTAATGTATTTAATAATATGTGTAAAAGAAGGAGACTTAAGCTATATAAAAAAATTATCATTTTTAAAAAATAGGAGAAAAAGATATAAATGAAATAATGCTTGTGAGAAGATTTCCTTTCTATTCACAATCAAGAGCTTCAAGGTCTTGTATTATGCGGTGGTTGGCGTCTACGCATGGTCACAGCCTTGCCACCGCAAGCAGCTTGCCTCGGCTAGCTCACTTGGGTTGGAATATCCGTACGTGCAGCATCTGGATTGTTTGGTTGTTCGCATGGATTACGAACCGAAATGGACGTTTCGGCTTTGCTTCGCTTTTTCTTGTCTTGAAGTCTTCGTTGTAGAAGCGTGTGAGATTGAAGTGAAATAAGAATAACCCCAATACGTGAGGATTATGATAATCGTAATATTTCATTTGGTGCAATATTACGTGTGTCTATTTTTTTTCAAAAACTAGTGAAATTAGTGTTGCTTAAATGGTGAAAGTATTGAAAGGGAGGCTTGGCTTAGCTCTCTCTGTTTCTGTTAATAAGCAAAATACAGAAAAGTTCTTTAGTAATACTCAGAATCACATAATTATAATTGTTTTCGAATTTATTTCTCAGTTTTGTGAATGTGAGGACTTGTGGATTAACGTCACAATTTTCTCAATTAAGTTACCGATTAAATTGGGATCGTTAAAACTAAAATCTGAGCATAACCTCACTATACAGTGGATTATTCTTGTTTGAAAAGTGAGTCCAAGGCTGTTGAGGGCAGAAAAAACTACGAAAATCAGAGGTAATAAGGTGGAAATTCAAAGGTGAGTGATTTTTCAATTTTTTTTAGTACATTGTTTGTCTGCGTCAATTATGTATCACAGTGGGTTGTTTGTTGAGTTCCATTTGTGAAGCCTTTCCGCGAATTATACAGAGATTTAACGCGAGTAAGCTCGGTAAATCCAGGGGAGGAAAGGTAGAGGGATTATAACCAAAACTTTTGAAGTGTACTTGTTACCCTATGTTCTTTTCAGGTTTGAAGTTCATGATTTTGATTAATGGAGTAACAATCGAAAATCTTATTAATTCTGATTTGAATACTTATAAACTTAACGTAAAAAAATATTTCTTTTTTTTTTCTAAAAAGTAAAAATCGTTTGACGTGTTCGTATTGTTTGAGAGTAATGTTTAGCCGGTTTATGGTTGATAATGTTTTGAAGTTAAAACGCATTGGATTGAATGTGGTAAAGTCGATTGCGGTTGCTTTCCGTCGTGACATTTCATTTGCAAACTAATTTGCTTTAAATTAGACACGATAGTACTTTGCGTGTTTTTTTTATTGATACGCTATTGAAATAAAGTATCAACGGAAAATCTACTTTTTATTTGAAATTAAAGGAAATCTTCATTCAGAATTGATTGAAGGTGCAAATTAGTTTCTTATTTAAAGGAAAGAAAAGATACTAGTAGTAAACAAGAAAGGTCCTTGACTGTCCTAGAGTATAGATATTTGCGTGAAACAAGAGAGGTTCCTGACTAGCCTGGAGAATATAGTTCAATGTCAAATTTAAAGATTTATGACACATCGGATGTTACTTTCTTGAGATTTTTTTTTAAAATTTTTTGTTGCTTCTAAAATTGCATAGATATAATAATTGATAAATACAGATTTTGACTTGGCAGCGAGGAAAACACAGATTATTGTAAAATTTTGTAATAAATGTTTTTTCCTGGAATTGTGTTGTCATTTGTTTATATAATTAATATTATTTCATGTGTTACTACACCCTCTGGATTTCCGAATTGAAAAAAACAGCTGAGCTTTATAGGTGTGTAATCCGATGGAGTATGTAAGCATTGATATTCCGGATCAATATTCAGAGCTGATAACATTAGATAGAACCGGTAATCTTGAAACAGATACCAGATCTGATTTTGGACGGTTTAATATGTCACTGACTCCGCCTACTCAAGGTAGCTTTCATATTAGACAACCAGCTATGAGAACTACTAGTTGGAATGTGGGGGTAGTTTGCAGTCACCTGTGGATGAATACAATTTTAGTAGATTTGTTAATATTGGGAGTTTGAAAGAATCTTCGAGATCAGAGGCAAGTTACTTTTAATGAGCGTTTAATAAGTTCTAATTCTAATAATGATAGGAATTCGATAAATTTTGGAAATTTAGGTCGTGATAAAAATGAGGTTCCTTCAAGGTATTTGAATCTTAGAGATTACTACCGAAGGGTTTCTCAAATTAGAAATTCAACTCCGAAGACTTCGTTACATCCGTGGTATTGTTCTCCGCCCAAGAGAAATCAAATGGGTGACAATGTATTAACAGGGTTGCCAACTTTGCCTAGGACTAATGAATCTTCAAATGTCGTGCATAATCTCCTGATGAAGTATACATTTAAAAGATCTAATGATTTTCTAGAGTCAAAATTTAAGGAATTTAAAACAACAGATGGCAGTAATAGTTTGCTATTTTTTGAGATATTAGCGAAAATTGAGGAAACTCTATTGGATACTAGTTACTCTTTGAGTATGATTATTTCTGTTCTTGTCGGGAAATGTGAGGGTTCGTCATTAAAAGAAGTTCTTATTGCATTAAATCATCAAATATCTTGGAATGAGTTAAAATCAGCGCTTGTTAATAATTTTATTACGCCTGTTGCATTGCATTCACTTATTTCTGATAGAATTTATAGACATCAACGCCTGTCTGAATCAGTTAATCAGTATGTGAGATTCATAGTAATTGCTATGAAAGTATTGAATTTTATGGATAGCGAGTCAGACATGGTTAATATCATAGTAGGCGGCATGAATTAAAATCATAGATATAAAATGTTGAATTATTACATCCCAGCTACCCGATCCGAGTTAATGGATATTGCTGATAAAAATGAATTAAATTTTAGAAATCAGTTGGAATATAATAGGGAGATGGGTTCTTCTCGGAAAAAGACTAATTTAGTAATGTCAAACCATGATCAGGGTTTTAAAAATCCAAAATTGCAAGTGGGAGATCCAAAAATTTTCTCTGAATAAAGGATTAAATAATTCTTACCCTGCTAATGTAAAGAATTGTTTGAAAGTAGGACCTCAGGTTCATAGAAAAAACAAGGTTCCGAATGAACGGTCTGATCAATTTAATGTATCTAATGCTTCAGTTAAAACTATTCCTAGTGAAATGGATAATACCGTCGCTTCCTTTGTGGTTGGTAAAATTTATAATTAATTAACAGACATTTGTGTGGATGGAGGTTCAAGTTTTAACATTGTTCGACTGGACTTAGTGCGGCTTTGTGGATTGCAAAAAATTATTAGTTTGACGCCTGAAAAGGTGGTAAATGCTCCGTCCGGGTTAAATTTTTCAACGAACCGGGAGAGAATATTGACTTTTAATCTCTCAGGCCATTTTGAGAGAATATCATTTAAGATTGTGGAACAATTGCCTTGCATGTGTCTGCTGGGGACGCCTTTCTTACGATCAACAAATTCAGTTATTGATTATGCTAGAAACTGATTCTTCGCGGTGGTAAGAAACGGGTTAGATTCAATTATAAGAAGATTATTCAACATAATAAACATCTGAGGGGATTTAGATCTGGTGATGAGCTCGGCCCAAAGGATGAAATGCTAACTGATCATCACTCAAATAAACGAGATAGTTCTTCTGTTTCGAACTTTATGGCCTCAATTTTTATTTGTGAGGATGCATTTAATTTTCGGAAGAATGATGCGAGTATACAGTGTGATTTGGATTATTTAGATCTTGAATCCAAATTATTAGAAATTCAGGCGCCTAGTGCTATCCAGCTGAATCATCTTAGATCTATGATTGATTCAGAAGTTGGAGACGTTCGTAAAATCGAAGATTCCATTGCATCCATGTGGAAGGATGAAACTCATACGAGTTTTGGCAAAACATTAGATGGTGCGATGAAAGGTCCGAGGTTAAAAATCCAGTTGGGACTCAGTATAGTAATCCATCTTCAAGGGGCGATTGTGTCTCTGTGATTGATCGTGTTTGTGAAAATCAGGGTAGTGCAAATGAATTATCCGTATTTAACTTGGAAAATTTGGGACAGTGCATTGTGAATTCTCGGTTAACGAATAAATTAGGAAATAAAAATAGTTTAAAAGAAATGTCGAATCAACCTTTGGTTTTTGGTTTAACATCTGGAGTTCAGAAAATTGAACTTTGTCAAAATGAACATTCGGCAAACAATGCTAAGTTGCCAGATAATGATCATGATAGGGTTGTGAAACCCGATGATAATACTAGTGGAAAGAAAATCAAGCGTAGGAATCGCAGGAGGAAAGGATCAAAGAATAACACTTTAGTGAAAGCTAAGGATGAAAACTTAGCTGAAAAGAAAGGGGAGCTTAGACATAGCAATGGTCCAGTAAATAAAGTGGATAAGCTGAATTCATTAGATGGTAGTAGCGGCTCTGAGGTATCAGATATTGATGTTGATCAAGCTGAAAACTTTCACAAGTTGATTCAGAGAAATAAAAAGTTTATTTCTGACGAGCCTCGTACATCAGATAGTTTACACGATCAGACTACCATGCAGGTGAAAAACCACAAAGATAATCGAGTTTCTTGGAGATTCAATGAACCAGAGGTGCTCTCTTTCATTGATTCTATAAAAGCTAAATATAAAGATGTGATATCAGATATAGTAGAGTGTATTAAAAATTTTATTGTTAGACTATATCTAAAGGAAAATAAACCATTTAAAGATACACCATTTCCAATTCCAGAAAACAAAGAAAACATTTTCTATGATCAAATTCCAGAGTTATTGGATCAGGGTATTCTAGAGGAAGTTGATCAATCTAACTTTGCAAGTAGCTGTTTTCTGGTTCGAAATAAAAATAATACTCATCGTATTGTTGGGAACTACATTAAGGCTAACTCTCGTATAGTAAATGACGTATATCCGTCTCCTAATTTAGAAGAATGCCGTACAGGGTTAGCGGATAAGCGCGTGTACACGAAAATAGATTTACTCCGTGCGTATTTTCAGATCCAGATAGAGAAAAGTTCCCGAGACATTACAACTATTGTAACTCCAAAAGGGTGCTATCAGTATACTCGTCTTCCAGTAGGAATTAAGACTGGAAGTAATATTTGGTCTCGTGCGATGGAAAAGGTCTTAGGAGATATAAGAGAAGAGGGTGTTAAGTTATTTTTTGATGATGTCCTGATAGCTTCCCATTCAATTGGAGAACATACGAAAACGGTTGAAGAGGTATTGGAACGATTTAAAGAATATGGTATTACTGTGTACGCAGACAAATGTATGTTCTTTTACAGACGAATTAACTATTTGGGATATGTAATAGAAGGCGATCAAATGGAAATAGATCCTAGTAGGGTGTCAGCTATTAAAAATATCCCTCCTCCTAGATATAGACGTGGTCTTATGAAAATTCTCGGTTTATTTAGCTATTATTCAAGGTTTGCTTCTGAATTTCAAGAATTAATGGGACCGTTGAGTGCCTTGAAGTCACCTAAGGTTAAGTGTGAATGGACGAAGGAGCATCAAATGTTGCTAGACAGGTTAAAGAACATTTTGATTGAAAATGTCGTATTAAAAACGCCGGATTTAAACAAGAGGTTCATTGTAAACATGGACGGCTCCGAGAAGAGCGTAGCTGGGTGCGTCTCACAGGAAAATGAGAAAGGCAACCTTCAACCTGTTGCTTACTTTAGTAAAAGGCTTTCGAAGGCTGATAAGCACCGAAGCATATATGAAATAGAATTTATTTGCCTTGTTAAAACTATTTCACGCTATAAACATTATCTGATTAGTGAATTTGACGTGCTCACAGATAATAAGGCGTTAACTTGGATCATGAATAATAGCAAAAGACTCCTTATCCCTTTCACTGTGGAAGGCGCCGGAAAGAAATTTCCCTAACCCGCGAATGTCGATTATAGTCGACGTGTTAAAATTTGTCTGTATCTTGGTTTTGTTTTAGTTAACTATAGTCGACAAAGTTTTTCTGTGTGATTTCTGTTGTTTATCGTAAACAATAGAACACAAAAAATAAACGGTACAACTTCGGCGACTATTCTCGACAAAGCCAAGATACGGACAAACAAAATTTAACCTGTCGACTATAGTCGCCATTTGCGTGTTAAAGAGATTTTCTTTCTGTCGACAAAAGGCGACTTCCTCTGTGAAAGGGTTAAATATGGTCCATTAGTGGAAATAATAGTGTGTCAGTTCAATTTTAAGAAAAACATGTCAGATCAGCGAACAATACAGTGGCGGATTTTCTGACCAGGATTTATGATCCGTTTGAGTTCGATATTTTGGAAGGACCTGTAGGACTAGCTGTAGGACTAGCTGCTTTTAAAAAGAACATGAATATACCTAATAGATGGAAACTTCTTTTTGTAGAAGATTCGATTGATAGGTTACAGCGAGAGGACATCGATCTGAATGAAATAATAGAGAAATTAGAGCGTGGGGAAAGTGTGTCAGGATACCTTTTGAATAATAAAATACTCATGAAGAAAACCAAATCTGTTATGAATCCATTTAAGATAGTAATTCCTAAAATACTACGGAAAGTTTTGATAGAGTATCATCATGATGACAGATTAGTGGGAGGTCATTCTGGTACTTATAAAACATTAAAAAAGCTGATGAGGAAATTTACGTGGGAAAAAATGAAAGATGATGTTAGATACTATGTTTCAACATGTGATGTTTGTCAAAAATCAATGTCGAAAGAAATAAATCAAAAGAAGATGGATCATCTAGCTTCTGAATTCAGCAAAAAGATTAACGCCCATTGGATGTTCGACATAGTAGGTGTTCTCCCACATTCTCAGGGATACAAGTTTATTTTGATCGGGGTTGATAACGCCAGTCGCTTCGTTGTATTGGAAAAGTTAAAGACTATCAATTCAACTGTGGTAGCAAATAAAATGATGGAGATTTTCAGTCGGTTAGGTTTTCCGGAGGCCATATCGAAAGACAATGCATCCATCTTTGTGTCAGAGAAATTTACAACATTTGTATTTGGATTGGGGATTCGTCATATCAGACTCAGTGCTTATCACCCAGGTGGAAATGCAGCGGAGAGATTCATAAAAACCTTAAAGGTAGCGTTACGTTCCTATATATTGAAGAAGCAACATCTGTGGAGCAACATTATTCCTCAATTACAGTTTACACTGAATATTAGCGAACATGAGGGACTGAAGATGTGTCCAATCGAATTGTTTTACGGACGTCCTTATTCAACACCATTAGATAACCTATGGAACATCGTAAGTTCAGACTATGGTGGTAAGTCATCTGCTGAATTGTGGAATAATGCAATTGTAAATATGAAGAAGAGCTTTAGTAAACGACGGAAGTTGATGATGAGACGAAGAATCCCAGTAAATTTTATATTAGCGATAGAGTGTTATTAAAAACTCACGTTAAATCTTCATTGAAGGAGAAAATTGCTAAGTCCTTAGCAGATAAGTGGTATGGTCCGTTTGTGGTAAGGAGTTTCTTAACTCCAAATACGATACTTGTTTCTGATGAAAAGGATACACCAGATTCTTATCGTCGATCCCATGTTTCAAAAGTAAAGGTTTATAGAGATAGAAAAACCCTAGATAGAGTTGAGGACGAAAATTAAATTCCTTAAAAAGACCTTGCATTATCCTTAAAATTTGCGACTAGTTTATTGTCCAATGAATTTGCAATTTCACTAATTATGTTAGTAATTATGGAAATTTATCAGCTTGTTGTTGCTATTTTTATTACAATTTAAATTATTACTTATTATTGTAAATATAAATTTGACTATGGGCATACTGAAATAAAATATTGTAAATACCAGTAAAATAACTTTATATATATATTTAAGTAAAATTTTTGAATAAATTGAATATACTTAAAATATTTAACGTTGTTACACACACACACACACACACACACATATATATATATATATATATATATATATATATATATATATATATATATATATATATATATATATATATATATTGTTGTACATTTGAGAGTTATTGTAAGTATATTGTTGTTTATATGTTGTTAAAATTTATGTCTTATGATCTTTCTATGTTCCGTAGCTTGTCAAGAAGAAGAAGATGTCGAGACATTCTTGGATTAAGAATTTTTCTCTCTAGGGCGGTGAGTTTGTAACATGCCCGTTACAAGTAACAGGAAAAAAAGAAATTATAAAAAATAAAAATGTAAATCTAAGATGAATAATGGTCAGATAATATTAATGTATTTAATAATATGTGTAAAAGAAGGAGACTTAAGCTTTATAAAAATGTCAGCATTTTTAAAAAAATAGGAGAAAAAGATATAAATGAAATAACGCTTGTGAGAAGATTTCCTTTCTATTCACAATCAAGAGCTTCAAGGTCTTGTATTATGCCCTGGTTGGCGTCTGCGCAAGGCCACAGCACCGGAAGCAGCTTGCCTCGGCTAGCTGACTTGGGTTGGAATATCCGTACGTGCAGCATCTGGATTATTTGATTGTTCGAATGGTTTACGAATCGAAATGGACGTTTTGGCTTTGCTTCTCCTTTTCTTGTCTTGAAGTCTTCGTTGTAGAAGAGTGTGAGATTGAAGTGAGATAAGAATAACCCCAATACGTGAGGATTATGATAATCGTAATATTTCATTTGGTGCCATATTACGTGTGTCTATTTTTTTCAAAAACTAGTGAAATTTGTGTTGCTTAAATGGTGAAAGTGTTGAAAGGGAGGCTTGGCTTAGCTCTCTCTGTTTCTTTTAATAAGCAAAATACAGAAAAGTTCTTTAGTAATACTCAGAATCACATAATTATAATTGTTTTCAAATTTATTTCTCAGTTTTGTGAATGTGAGAAATTGTGGATTAACGTCCCAATTTTCACAATTAATTTACCGATTAAATTGGGATCGTTAAAACTAAAATCTGAGCATAACCTCACTATACAGTGGATTATTCTTGTCTGAAAAGTGAGTCCAAGGCTGTTGAGGGCAGAAAAAACTACGAAAATCAGAGGTAATAAGGTGGAAATTCAAAGGTGAGTGATTTTCAATTTTTTAGTACATTGTTTGTCTGCGTCAGTTATGTATCACAGTGGGTTGTCTTGTTGAGTTCCATTTGTCAAGCCTTTCCGCGAATTATACAGAGATTTAACACGAGTAAGCTCGGTAAATCCAGGGGGGCAAAGGTGGAGGGATTATAACCGAAACTTTTGAAGTGTATTACCCTATGTTCTTTTCAGGTTTGAAGTTCATGATTTTGATTAATGGAGTAACAATCGAAAATCTTATTAATTCTGATTTGAATACTTATAAACTGAACGTAAAAATTATTTATTTTTTTCTAAAAAGTAAAAATCGTTTGACGTGTTCGTATTGTTTGAGAGTAATGTTTAGCCGGTTTATGTTTGATAATGTTTTGAAGTTAAAACGCATTGGATTGAATGTAGTAAAGTCGATTGCGGTTGCTTTCCGTCGTGACATTGAATTTGCAAACTAATTTGCCTTAAATTAGTCACCATAGTACTTTGTGTTTTTTTTAAAAAATAAGTATCAACGGAAAATCTACTTTTGATTTGAAATTAAAGGAAATCTTCATTCAGAATTGATTAAAGGTGAAAATTAGTTTCTTATTTAAAGGAAAGAAAAGATACTAGTAGTAAACAAGAGAGGTCATTGACTGTCCTAGAGTATAGATATTTGCGTAAAACAAGAGAGGTTCCTGACTAGCCTGGAGAATATAGTTCAATGTCAAATTTAAAGATATATGACACATCGGATGTTACTTTCTTGAGGTTTTTTTAATTTTTTGTTGCTTCTAAAATTGCATGGATATAATAATTGATGAATCCAGATTTTGACTTGGCAGCGAGGAAAACACAGATTATTGTAAAATTTTGTAATAAATGTTTTTTCCTGGAATTGTGTTGTCATTTGTTTATATAATTAATATTATTTCATGTGTTACTACACCCTCTGGATTTCCGAATTGAAAATAACAGCTGAGCTTTATAGGATTTTGTGCGTGTAAAGCCTCTTCTCCGGCCATGTTGGATTAGGTTTTCCTACCTTGTCCGATAGGCTAGGGATGGGGGCGTTACACCACATGAAAGAAAACGTCCGGTCCTAAAGGAACTTTGGTCGCTGAATTGGAAAGTGCAATCCGTTTTTCTCCATCATCCACAGTTTTTTGCGTGACAAGGAGAGGGGGCTGATAAATTCCCTCAAACTATACCTTTTCCCAAAATTTTCGTACCACTGGCCCTTGAAATATAAATACAAAAATTAGACCATATAAAACTTTGATTTATACTTAAGAAACCTCTCAAGTTTGAGAACAATCACATTATCATTTCTAGAGAAATAAATATAGCTGCATGTATGTTGTTTGTACTACTTATTTTAAGACGTGGTGTTGCGTTCTTTGCACCGAAAGAAAAAAACACAATTTCATTTACCCATACTGGCACAAATACGAAAAATGAGAGAATATGACATGGAGTAAGAGGTCTGTGGTTTTCTACCACCTGACATGTGATTATATTGGTACAGCTGTACAACAACACGTCTTTAGCTGATGCAATAAAGCTGCGCAAAATCGGACTCTACTGATAAATTGTCAGGTCGATGGCAAATAGATAAGGAAGTGTTGTATAATTGCATGCATATTATAGGTTTAGTTTTAATTTGAATTTACCTGTGTCAAGAGGTCGTAAGTGCGTGTGCGTGTTTGTTTTCTTTCTCCGCTATGAAGAGATCGCGGCGTGCATGTATAAACTCACCGAACACTTTTTGTTACCTGTGTAGAAAATATACTGCGAAACGTCAGCGCCGTGCATGAACACAAACGTTAAAACAAGTTTATAATAGCTATTTTAGATGTCACGTGGATGATCAAGACAAAGTGTGGGCTCCCCATGTGTGCTGTGTAACATGCTATTCTACTCTTAATAAGTGGAAAAGTGGCGATAAAACTTTATGAACAGTGACATGACCAAAAGATCTACTTTTTTAGCGAATTTTCCTCTTATAAAAATGGCGGACATGGTGTATATAACATTGTAAAGTATGTTTCATTACAAATCCAATGAAATATAAACCTTGCTTATATTGTGATTCCCGTTTAAGTTACATGTGAATTGTCTGCACCTATTGTATATGGTAAAATGGACAGTACACATAGCATATATTTATAGAAATATATTTTTTTCTCAATGAAGAATGATGCGACTCAGATGAAACTTACAGGGTATACTAAGTACAAATCAAGCTAACCTAGAATATAATTTGTATGTTTATATGTCTAAGGGTACCCGAGCTAGAGGTACAAAAATGAAGAAAAGGTAAATTTTTGGCGAGATTTCCCGAAAATCCCTCTGTCACGGGAAAACTTTGGGTGATAGAGAAAAACGGATTGCAGATTCGAATTCAGCGGCCAAATTTCCTTGAAGATCAGCATTCTTCATTCATGTGGCTAAAACCTTGTTGACTAGTGTAATGATGCAGTATTTTTTTATAATATCTATATAAGTATGTTTATGTGAATGTAGGGCCTAAATTCAGACATTCAACAACTTTCCGCCCTGTGTTTCCAGGATAGAGTGTTGAAATGTTGCAAACGTATTATGAACATAAGAGCGTATTTTTCTAAAAAAAAGAGAGAGAATCAGATCCCTGCTTGAACATAGGCCGGAGCCAGAAATGCGCAAAAATGTGGAAAAAATTCGGAAAAATCTCCAGGTTTTATGACATTTTTGGTGTATAATACGGACACGTGTGTGGTATCGTTGCAACGCATGCTATACCATAAAAAACGAACTATGACCCATGAAAATACGATAAATAGTAAGGATTCCGTAGCTGACTGAGTAAAACTTGAAAATTTATCTAAAAATTTTCACATCCTAAACGGGTTAAGAATTCTAAATACATACATGTATTCATTGAGTTAAAAGACTTGGGTTTAGCATATTCTTAATAAGTTTAGGATTATCTCCTCTTTAAGAATTGTTAAAATTTTGGTTTTGAATGAAAATATATGTACTAAATCGAAAGTGTTGAATATAAGTAATTCCATTCTTACGATTAATTTGAAATTTCAAATATGCTGAGGTAGTAGAATAATGCAAGTAGATGGGGGCACTTGACCCCCGGTAGCTGAAAAATCGTCTGAGAGCAAGGACTCAATTTTCTACTGTCTCACGATACGCTAGGACCCACGCACAGTCAACCCACGATCTTTTACGACCTCCATGTTAGGGGTGTATTCATTCTCTTTTATGAGCACTTTTAAGGAGGTGTACTCGTTTCCTTCTATGAGCACTGTTTAGGGGTGAACTTGTTCCCTTTTATGAGCATATTTTCCACCCCCTACGAACACATATAAGAGCAGATAAAACATAAGATTAAGAACACATAGAAGAGCATAAGACTACGTAATATAGCAAGGGTATATTCGTTTTCCATCCCCTATTTGAACATAGCAGAAATTACACTGAGACCATGAACACACAGCAGAGCATAAGACTATGTAACATAGCAGAGCTAATAAAAGAATATGGCTTATTTTTCAACCCTTATTTTATCATAGCAGAAATTACACTGAGACTACGAACACATAGCAGAGACTACGTAACATAGCAGGGGTGGACTCGTTCTCTTTTATGAGCACATTACGAACACACAGCAGATACATAAGACTCGTTCCACCCTTATTTGAACATAGCAAAGCTAATAAAAGAGTATGGCTCATTTTTCAACCCTTATTTTACCATCACACAGAGACTACGAAACATAACGAAGATTAAACATAGTCCATTTTAGGGAGTGTACTCGTTCCCTTTTATGAGCATATTTTCCAACCCCTATTTGAACATAGCAGATAAAGACTACGAACACATAGAAGAGCAGATAATCTTTAAGAGGTGGACTCGTATGATCACTTTTTCAATCCTATTGGAACATAGCAGAAGACTACGTAACATAGCAGGGGTGGACTCGTTCTCTTTTATGAGCACATTACGAACACACAGCAGATACATAAGACTCGTTCCACCCTTATTTGAACATAGCAAAGCTAATAAAAGAGTATGGCTCATTTTTCAACCCTTATTTTACCATCACACAGAGACTACGAAACATAACGAAGATTAAACATAGTCCATTTTAGGGAGTGTACTCGTTCCCTTTTATGAACATATTTTCCAACCCCTATTTGAACATAGCAGATAAAGACTACAAACACATAGAAGAGCAGATAATCTTTAAGAGGTGGACTCGTATGATCACTTTTTCAACCCCTATTGGAACATAGCAGAAGACTACGTAACATAGCAGGGCTGTAATCGTTTCAATCCCTATTTGAACATAGCAGATAATACATAAGATTCATTCCCTTTTAAGGGGAGTACTCGTTCTGTTAGAACCTTCCCTCCTCCTTTCTCATCCAGGGCTTGGGACCGGCAATGGCGGAGTTAAAAGTTTAGGCTATTCATCTTGTAGACATTTTAGCAGAGTTTAAAAAAATAACGACGTCTGGTTATTCACGCACACACATATATATATAATCTCATGTCAACCACCATCACACATACATGGTTTACGGAGAACTTAATCTCGCGCCAGTGACCATGGTTTACGGAGAACTTAATCTCGCGCCAGGGACCATCATACATACATGGTTTACGGAGAACTTAATATCGCGCCAGTGACCATGGTTTACGGAGAACTTAATCTCCCGCCAGGGACCAACACACACACACACATGGTCTACGGAAACTTAATCTCGCGCCAGTGACCATCTCATAAATGAATAGAGCATAATATCATTAGCATCAATAGTGGTAAATGAGAATTTGTTTAAGAGAATTTGTATCATTAGCAGACGCACGGCATGCTAGATATAAAAAACAATAATGTCCACAAAATTGAGATAAATCACCTTGAATTCGTTTTTATTCCATGTATAATACAGACAGTATCGATTTATAAACCTTATATGATGATGTATATAAGGTGGAATACCATAGCTATCGAAATACTCCCCCACACGCATATTAGTTATATAAACAGCAACCCAATGTTCACCAGACTTATCACTAGAATGTGTATTTATAACTATGGCTGCTGGAAATGTATGAATAAACAGCGGTAGCGCATCTGCAGCATATACTCCAATGAAATGGTTTTTAGGCAGATTTTGTTGTAGCGCCTCATAAAGTTCAAGTGTATTTAACATTTTTAATTAATAGATATTTTTCTCTGGAAATCAATTTCTAATTCTGAGGAGAATTCACCGTAAATAATCGCTGTTACAGGAGATGGCAATGCTTCTTTAAAATGAACCTCTAGGCGTACACTTCCTTGCCGTTGTGGACTAGTATGAAATCCAGCATTAGCACTAGAATCGGGAGTTAAATCAAACACCAGTAGAGTATAACCATTAGGATATTCGGCGAGTGAAATATTATTACCTTGATTAGAATAATAAATACCTGAACCTGTAAATAAAGTGGAATATGCTTGTATAAATAGATTATTATCAAAATCAGGTTGTAGTGGTTTGGATGGCACAGGCGTTCCATCAACATACAATGTAAAAAATGACATATTAAAATGCTGAAAATTGAACGGATTTGTCTGATAAGTACCATTAAAAGCAGTATTACTAACAAATCCGATAATAATACGTTTAGGCACTATGTCTGAAAACAGATTTGGAAGAGTACTATCCATAATTCCTTGTGGCAGAGTTTCTGTCTTAACCTGCACTTTTGTTATAGGATATTTTATTCTTAAATTTAGGATTTTGTAATACTTTATTTTGTGCCATTTTAACGGCTGGTGACACATTAACCTTTTTCACAAGCAATGTTGCATCTGTAATTACAACTTTTCCATCAGCATCTGCGTCACCCATTAGACAAAATGTAGGTTTAGCTGGAATTAGTTTAATACGCAGTTGTACACCATTCAGTAAAAATTTCTCCTGATTAAATATATCAGCATGAATATAACCCAATTGTTTAATTTAAAATATTTGTCTATATATTATTGATTATGAAATTTAGATGCGTATAGTGGTTAGTATCTTATTACTCAAGTTAAACAGCTAAATAATAATTTGGTAGTATATTAAAGAAAAGAATTCAATGTATATGTTTATTACAAGGATATCTAAATCATTATTACAAATGTGCAGACGTAATATTATCAAACATTAAGTATTAAAATGAGCTCAAAAGGTCTGCAAAACATTACAACAGTATTCATTAATAAACGATAAATTCTTAGCTTTAAGAGCTGTTATACTTGAGGCCATAGCAGGAGACTGCCTGAAGAAATTACTTCTTCAAAGAGACTTGAATTATTCAAAGGTAAAGAACTTACTCTTAACGTAAGGAGGTCTCTCTCTCAGCTCGATGTTGACCATCATCGTTGAAGCTTCAAAGTCCAATTGTAAGTCGCAAGATGACGGAGTAGCGAAGACAAGGTATGATGAAGATTGAGAATAAAAGAGATAAGATAAATAGTTCAAAAATTTTTAAGCTTTTATACTAGTCTGAGAGAGTAAGTATGTGACAAACAACTTGTACGTAAGCAGTCCTTGTGACTTATTTTCGTTGTGGGTTTTTCTTTGAAAGTTGTTTGTCTTATGACGTCTAACGTTATTTTTTTTCGTATAACACTGATGAAATGTTCTTAATTGTACACTCATATACAAAAGTTTCGTTTTTAACATTTCAATAATTAATTAAACATAACATAGCCTCTTCTGCTAAAATTGTTCTCTTATTTGAATGCAGAGTCATCAAATTTTAAAAAACAGAGCAATAACATTTTTTAACATTTCAATAAATAGTACGAAGTAGCGAGTGTTCACTGTATATAGTTATTGTAACGTGAGACAGAGACACTGATATTGGGTGGAGTTAGTATCACTTTCACTTTTGTGAATCACTACACAAGTGTTTGTAAAAATAGTAGCGTGGTGGTTTACTGTGTCATGAAACCAAGTTCATTGTCATAGAGAAAGTTAACCTTGACAGTGTAGATACAGCAAGTGGGTCAAAGGAGAAGGAACGTCTTCCTAGGATGATGAACTGCGATGAGCAATGACTTGAAAGATGGAGCATCTTATGAGACGAAACCATTGGACAGGAGCGTGCTGATTCTCATGGTCCGGACTCCATAGAATCACGCTGATTGCGTATCAGGCAGGGGCGACGTAACAGGGAGCATCTTTGTTGAGAGACCAGCTCTTCGTGAGATTACTGCACTGAACATCATGTCGGATGACGGGAACCCTGGCTGCGAACTGATGTGTGAAGATGTCAATACTGCCGCTGGTCATCTAGTGATGCTGGAGAGCGAAGATGAATACAAGATGTAACACAAACGATAGTTAAAGACGATAGTTTGTGGCTTCTTGTAGCGAAAACACATGGGGTGGGGTGGGAATTGAACTGGGGTCCATCAGGTGGGACTGGATCACTGGAGGTGACTGGTTCGTGTCCATGTTGAGTCCACTTCGATGAGGCATCTGCTGGAGAACCACTGGAAACACCTGCTGGAACTGGAACGTTGACTGCATGGGATGCTGCTGATGATAATTGAAGAATCAGGAATGCTGTGTTGACTGCTGTCTGCGATTAAATTTGACTGAATGTCCATGTGATGAAGACATCTGTGATCTCTGGAGACGAGATCATCCAGGAGGCTGAAGTCTGCTGAATGCCGCTGGTGACGACATGATGGCGTGGTGCCATGTAGGATGAGGAGAGATGAGAGAGAGATTAATATCTTATATCAAAATTATATACATAAACGGGAAGGGAATGGTATATAGGGTGGGAGGAAACGCGAATTTTAATGGGATAATGGGAAATGGGTTTGTGTTTTATTACACATATACATATATTCAACATATCCCATAGTGGCTGGCTTGAAAATAATAAACTACGTACACTTCTTAGAGAGATTTTGATAGAAGTATGTAGAGAACGGGAAATGCTTTTTTTTTTCATGTACATGCATGCAAACAGTTTCATTTTGAAGGTGTAGAAAGGTCAGCTAACAGATTCGATTGAGGACATTAGGAAATAAAAATAAAATGAAAGACCATTAGCATGGAAGAAAATAGTTTATGGATGTGGACGTCAGTAGAAACGATAGCTATATATATGAAGCTAAGGGCTGGTGAGTACCAATTGACAAATAAGAAGCGATAGAGTATGGCTGCTAGAGAAGACCTATGGATGCTAGAAAAGAAATTTAAAAGATGGAAGACAGAAATGTACAAGCGGCATGGCTGCTTGTTCATGATGTTCGTGGATGGAGAGGTTCTGGGGGAGGAACTGACACGATTTTGTGTGCACAAATTATGGGGCCTTGATGACATAGAAGGAAGAGCCTGGTTCCAAAATTTACTAATGGAACTGGAGGCTTGGGCTGCAGATGAGGCCAAATATTTGGGAAAATACAGAAAAATGCGTAGCAAGCTGCAAATAGTGCTTGAATGCAATGAACGAAAATTAAAAATAGTGGAAAAAGAGACTGAAAAAACTATAAAAGAAATAAAGTAGAGACAAAATGAAAATCCTTTTCTAAATTCCTTTTCGATCTAACCTTATAAATTTGTTTGGCCTAACCTTGTAGAAATTCCAGAAACTTAAAATTCCTTTTATTAACCCAAACCCATAAATTGCAATCATTTAAACTCTCTTCTTGGTGTTTGAGTAAGGGTGGTTCCGGAAAAGGAAGCTCTGAAAGAACATTAGGGAAGAGGGGAAAGGAATGCTATGCTGATGGCATAGTGAGTGGGAAGAGAAATGAAGGGAGAGAGGGTCATATTTTTATGTATATATAATACCTTTCAAAATTCTTTGTGTGAAGAATATTGTATAAATCCTTGAGCGAAATTCGTTTTCAACTTAACACCCATAAACTTGCCAGTCAAACTCTGTTGCCTGAGTCTTAGCGAGTGTGAATCAGACGCAGAGGGAGTGAGTACTATCTCGTTATTCGGGTGGTAATTATCGACTGAATGTGGAGGGGAAGGGAAAGAATAGGTGGGTGGGTGACATATTAACTTTAACCAAATAAATATTTGAATTTAGGCATTTATAGCCATCTATTTACAGATATACTTTATCTATATACAAATATAATATATTCTAAGAAGTATACACTAAATATAAAAGAAATTATGCTAAATATGAAAGCAAGTACTATATATATATTTATTTATTTATTTTAATTCTCTCATCTCTACCTGAAGGTAATGTAAAACATTTCTATGATAAAGAAAGCAATTACTTTGTATATATATATATGAGCTATTCGTAGTAAATGAGAAATATCTCTAATGTATAGATATGATATTATTTTGGAGCATTGGTAGCCATATATTTACGATATTTGGCCTGAAAGGCAGGATCTGGTGATGTGTCTGGGATGTAGATCTTTAAACGATCTATTGCTACGGGCTGCAATGTGCCATTGATGTCTATGATATATTCATTATAGTGATATGATTTGGCTTTAACTGTATGTGGGCCAGTATATAACTCAGACATTGATGGCGATTCACCCTTTTTCGTGTATAGTTTCTTTACCATCACCTGACTAACTAACGGATAATCTCTGGGCTTAGTTTGCTCTTTTGATTTCAACTGTTGAAATACTCTATTTCTATGAAATTGGACCAAGGATCTAAGTTCATCTATTTGCAACAATCTATTATCTTGATCCATTGTCTGTGAAGGAATTTGTAAGATATTGTCTATTGGAAACCTAAATTGTTGTCCATAAAGTAACGTAAATGGAGCTGTACCTGATTGTGTCAGTGGCGTATTATTACAGACGCTTACTGCTTGTGTTACGTATTGGGACCAGGATGAATGATTTAATTTTGAAAGAAAGCGAATAGCTGATTGAATTTTTGAAATGGTTGCTTCAACAAAGCCTATTGAGCGATGTGACGCTGGTAATGCATATTTGGCTTGAATATTGAGGGATTTGAAAAATTCTTGTACTTTGATAGCAGTGTGGTTTGGAGCCTTATCCATATGTATAACTTTTGGTGTGCCATAACGCAAAATGATATTCTCATAAATAAATTGTAGGAATGTATCTGTGGTCATATCTTTGACAGGTTGTGCTACCGCAAAGGAGGTTACTGCTTCTGTTGCAACGTAAATATAATTATAACCATTAGAAGTTGGTAGCTTGCCTATGGCGTCTACAAACCAAGTATCAAAAAGTGCCGACGGGGGATGGGTTTGTATATCAATTTCATTTGAGCGATAATTACGTTTAAACTTATTGCATTCTATGCATCCATTTATCTTTGTCCTTAGCCAATTTTGAAGGTTAGGAATATAATATCTATCTTTAATGAGAAATTTGATTTTATGAAAGCCAGGATGGGTGTCTGAGTGAAACTCTTGAAAGACTGTGTCCTTCAATGCATCGGGAATGCATAAGCGTAATTTGTTTCCTGCTGGTGTATAAATTATCCTATATAACTTATGATTTTGTATGACATATTGTTTGGACCAAAACGCATACTTGGGATGAATAGTGTCTTGATTTTGTAACACCCTGTATATCTTAGAAAATTTGGGATCTAAACGTTGTAATTCCGCTATGTCGGTGTTGCTATCTAAAACCAAAAAAGCATACGGGTGTTCTTCCGGTTCAATCTCTTCATATTCTTCCGGAGATAATTCCAAAGGATGTCTGGAGAGATAATCACAAAGAGAATTTTGTTTTGATTTGATGTGCCTAATAGTAAAATCAAAGATTTGAATATAACTTAACCATCGGACCATTTGTGCAGTAAGATTAGTGGTTTTCTTAACATCTACTAATGCTAAATTATCTGTTAAGATGGTAAAATGTCCTCCTATTAAGTATCTGCAAAATTTACGGAGCGCAAAGAAAACAGCAAACAATTCTGCATAATATATAGGATATGCTTTGACTCTAGGTGGGAGAGTAGCACTAGCAAATTGAACTATTGACCAGTGTTTTTCATTCGGTAATTTTTGGAGGAGCGCAGCCGCACAGCCGACGGAACTAGCATCTGTGACTAACATGTGTTCAGCTGAGGGATTATAAATTTGTAATATTGGAGCAGATGTTACCATGTGTTTTAATTTCTCAAAAGTTTCAGTTAGTTCTGGAGTCCACTGTAAATTTTTGTCTTTCGATGCAGCAAATTTATGTAAAGGAGCAGCAACTATTGATAGTTTATTATAAAACATTCTATTGTATTGTAAAGCTGCTAAGAATGCTTTTAATTGTTTTGGGGTGCGTGGTCGTTCGAGGGAAGTTAAGGCTTTAACTTTGTCAGGGTCCTGTGAGATATGGCCCTGATCTACTATATAGCCTAAGAATTTAAATTTCTGAACACCAAATTTTGTTTTATTGAGACTAAATAAAAGACCAAATTTCTCTGCTGATTGTAATGCTTTTTCTAGAACTCTAAGCATACCTTCAAATGTACTTTTGAAAAATATTAAATCATCTACATACGAAAGAAATTCTTTGGGGGAAAAGTCTCGAAACATATCTTTGACAATTCTATGTAGAATTAATGTGGATGTACGAAAACCTTGGGGTAGCGTATTCATTTTAAAAAGACTATGTGGAAATCCTAATTGATGAACACTGAAGCTAGTTAATTCTTGATCTGCTTCATCTAATTTTATCTGATGAAAGCTTTGCTCCATGTCAGTTTTAATACTATACTTAGCCTGTGCTAATTGGTCTAATATATCTTGTACACCTGGAGATAATTCACTTACAGGTTTGGAACGAGAAGAAAGTTCTCTTAGATCTAGAACTAATCGGACTTGGTTCGAGTCCCGTTTGGGAATAGCAATCAGATTGTTTCTATAAAAGCTATCCGACTTTGAGATGATACCATTATCAATCATCTCTTGTATTTTTTCTTTGACTCTAGCTCGCAGTCTAAACGGTATTGTGTACGTGGGAACCGTCCATGGTTCTCTATCTACCACATTGAGTGTTGCTGAATAACAATCTATTACCTGAAAATCTTTGTTATGCCAAGAAAAACATGTAGGGTGTCGTTTCAATACTGCAAGTAATTTGTCTTTCTGTTCTTGTGTTAAATCTGGGTTTATATTAAATTTACTGTAATCAATATAAGGTTTAATTTTCTCTAGGCGTTTGGCAACCCTATCTCGTGTTTGCTTTTTTGTTGGCTCATAAATTTTACGGATAAGATACATGTGTGCAGATTGTGTATCTTTCGGTAACAAAGCGCCCTGAGCAATGTGAGTACCTTTCTGCAAATAACGTTTAGAGTTTCCTGGATTCACTATTGGTAAATACATATTATTTGAGTTTACTGCAGTTTGCATAAAAACACATCCTTGCATATTCTTTATTATAGGATTTTGAATGACAAATTCCGTGTTGGAAACTGGAGTGTCAAGAGTGAGGGGTACATATCTTATTGAATTAGGGGGTATCGCCGTGTCTTGTCTAACATAGAAGTTAAATCTACAATTTCTACTGACTTTAGCGGACATGAGGTTTCTTTATCACTTTCCCGGGGAAATCTGTGTGTCCCCATAATGGGTAAGAGTGATCGTGTTAGCTTGGTACGAAATGTTTGCCTCATGATTAGTTAGGAATTTATTGGAAAGTAGAATGGGAATGTTGGCGATAGGTGAAATACGGAATAAAACCTGAAAAGTTTTACCAGATATAACTATGGGAATATAGGCTGCTTTTGTTAAGTGTAAAGGTGTTCAACTTATGCCATAAACTTTAGTAGCTAATTGAAATATCTTGCAATTTCGCGGTACCAAAGAGTAATGGATTAGTGACGTCATAGCACCTGTATCTAGTAAGAAGTTATATGGCTGGTCTAAAATGGAACCTGTTACATAAGGAAGCTGATTCTTGAATATCAAAGGCACTGTTACTTTATTAGTTGTTTGAATAGGCGGAACAGTATGGTGAGGAACGGCATGTGATTCATATTGAGTACTAATTGTACGCTTAACATTTTCATAGTTAGTACTATTGGTAATAGAATGAATCTGTAAAGGAGAAATGTTATCATGTAACCCTTGACTGGAATTTGACTTGAACGGCAAGTCAAATGAATGCTTAACTTGAAGAGTGGTTGCACTCTTTGCAGATGGTTTAAAGGATGGAGCTTCCGGATTTAATTTTGAATTTCCATGCAAGAAATTATTCGGCCTAAATTTCTGAGGTGAATATATTGGTATGGTTTGATTCAATTGCGGGGTTGGAAACCAAAAAGATGCAGGGTGCCCAGCCCCTATTGGTCCCCGTTTTTTGACATTGGTGCATATTCTAAAGCTGGAAAGGCGTTGTGGGGATAGAAAGAGCCATAAGCCTGCCCAAATGGTGGCATGTTATACGGAAACGGAGGAACAGCATAATACTGTTGATAAAATCGTTTAGAATTTTGCTTGCCATTTGAAAACTTATTTTTTTCTTATTATTACCTTGAGAAGAAGCTTGTCTAGTTTCACCGTTTTGTTTATTATTATACCTGTGAGGGGAAGCACGTCTAGATTTCTTTTGATACTGACTGTGCTGATTTTCTTCAAGTTGTTGTTTTGAAACAGTGGCAATAACCTGTGTTGCTTCATCTCGCATAGCTAAACTTACTTGTAACGCCTCAAGCTGTTTTGAAATCTTGTTTAACTGTTCTTCAGACGAAAGAGAAGGGGAGGGAGTGGAGGTAGCAGAATCTTGGAATTTTACATGCTTGTTTTCCTGCTCAGTTCTATATCTTAACAATGCATCTGAATTTTCTATTATTTGTGCTTTTGCTATTAATTGCGAAAAGTTATCAAATTGATGTTGAGCAAATAGCGGTACAAAACGTGGTTGAAGGGATATGATCGTTTGCAGCAAAAACGATTTGAAAGGTATGGGGGGAGAAATGCGCTGAGACAGATCATACTTCTCATATAGAAACGGAAGGAGCTTCTCATCTGTGTTTTGTTGTCGTTTCTGAAATAAGAGTGTAGCCTCGAGGGAAGAGGAGGTGGGAGAAAACTGTTCCAAGAATTTGTCCTTCAATGCGGACCACGACAAACTTAAATACTGTTCATTTCTATTAAGCCAAAGCGCTGGAAACTGTGTCAAGGAAAGTTTGAAGACCTGTTTCTGGGTGTCTTCATTCAATTTATGTAATAAGGAAAATCTTTCAAAATTCTGTATGAATGTTTCCGCGTCTTGACCGTCAGAATTTGAAAAGGTATCAATAAACGTAGGGAAAGTAACTGAAGGAGCATTGGACGATGTATTATTGTTGTGCTGTCTACGAGCCATTTTGTAAATATTTCGTGCACTAAGTGTTTTAAAGCCCAAAATAGAAATGTAAGCCAGAAACCATTAAGACATGCAGAGACATGTATACATGTAGTATTTCAATGCTCAGGAAGAAGTATTTTCATAATATAGGCCTCTTATTATCGGCATAGCAAATGCTAATACGCCTTTTGAATGATTAGTCTCTATTGTTCGCTAGGGAAAGCCATGTTTAATTTAAAATATTTGTCTATATATTATTGATTATGAAATTTAGATGCGTATAGTGGTTAGTATCTTATTACTCAAGTTAAACAGCTAAATAATAATTTGGTAGTATATTAAAGAAAAGAATTCAATGTATATGTTTATTACAAGGATATCTAAATCATTATTACAAATGTGCAGACGTAATATTATCAAACATTAAGTATTAAAATGAGCTCAAAAGGTCTGCAAAACATTACAACAGTATTCATTAATAAATGATAAATTCTTAGCTTTAAGAGCTGTTATACTTGAGGCCATAGCAGGAGACTGCCTGAAGAAATTACTTCTTCAAAGAGACTTGAATTATTCAAAGGTAAAGAACTTACTCTTAACGTAAGGAGGTCTCTCTCTCAGCTCGATGTTGACCATCATCGTTGAAGCTTCAAAATCCAATTGTAAGTCGCAAGATGACGGAGTAGCGAAGACAAGGTATGATGAAGATTGAGAATAAAAGAGATAAGATAAATAGTTCCAAAATTTTTAAGCTTTTATACTAGTCTGAGAGAGTAAGTATGTGACAAACAACTTGTACGTAAGCAGTCCTTGTGACTTATTTTCGTTGTGGGTTTTTCTTTGAAAGTTGTTTGTCTTATGACGTCTAACGTTATTTTTTTCGTATAACACTGATGAAATGTTCTTAATTGTACACTCATATACAAAAGTTTCGTTTTTAACATTTCAATAATTAATTAAACATAACACAATAGTTCAAATGACTGACTTAAAGTAGTGAGGAGAAAACGTTGTTTAAATCCTACATTACTATCGGCCACACTGTCCATATGCCCTGCAGTATCTTTAAACCACATTGATGTTTGAAGATGCGTTGATTTAGCTTCAGCATTATAATATAGTAGTTTTTCAATATACGAACGATATGGATATGTATGTGAAGAGTAGGAAATAAGTTGATTATTTAATTATAATTGCACTTCACTGAACATTGCATTGAGAAAATCATTTACAGGCCCGATTTTCTTATCGGCAGAAGTTAAATTAGAACCATCTGATTTAGTAATTTTACATTAATATAAAACATTGTGTGCGGTAAGTCAATATAATCATCTCCATGGCCGGGGACAACAAATTCTATTGGTGCATTATCAGCTAACGAAGCCACAGGCTTATTTGGAACTATTTTATTACCTATAATACTGGTTTGAGTGGGTAAACCAGCAAATAAGTCTAATTCTGATTTCATACACTCACACTGCATTTTCGTTTCTTACTATTAATATTCACACATGGTAAAATTTATTATATCGTATTACGTTTGCGAAAATGTAATTTTACACATACACTGCCATGTTGGACAGGGAGTGGATTTCCTATATTATCTCTTAAATCAATAATAATTTGATCAAATTGTTTACGTTGCACGGGGACATAGTGAGGATTGTCAAAAATATGTAAATTATTAATACCATACTCTGTAATATTTGTATTTATAATACGTAACGATGGAGCTATGGTGTCACCCACCATTTGTGGTTCTGCAATATCACTGTAAATATACATAAGTGTAGGTAGCGTTTTTTGTAAATCAGGTGGATAACGAGCATGATGCACAACTGCAATATCTTCTTGTTGTGTGATCAAAACCTAGTATTCTGGCTAGTTCAGGAGATAGACGTACTTCTGTATGCTTCTCTTGATCTTTTATTACTCTACAGACTTCGATTCGTTTTACTGATGCTTTAACTTTTAATTGTAAATTTAATATATCACTTTTATGGTTAATTTGAGATAGAATATCATCAACATTATAATAGTGTCCTGGTAAGATTTGAGTTATGTTCCAGTTTTTTGTATTCATGAGACGATCATAAATATTATTTGTATATTTGGAAACATTCTGAAATGAACTTGTATAATGTACTTCAAAAACATCTGTTTCCCACACTCTCTTCTCCAGTACAATAGGTTGATATAATTTAGTAGTATAACAAGCAAGAGTATTTTGAGGAAAATACTTCATAGAACTCTTACTCGGTAATGTAAGATAAAAGCTAGTCTTTTCCATATTAATCAAAAATATCACTCTCCCTCTTCATTTTCTTTTTACCACCAGTTTTTGCAAAATGAACTTTTCTTCGTTTTCTTCCAGATCCTTCCAATACTTGATTTATTTTATTTTGAGCTTTAGTTTTTAAATTATTTTTAGCTTCTTGCCAACGTGATGTTAAAGCTTCGTCAATAGGTCTATTATCACCTAATACATCTCCAGCTACATTAATTCCTGTACGTAACAATTCTTTACCAACAGTTTTTGCTCCTTGTTTAATTAACGGAAATACACTTCGAAATAAACCACCTAAAAAACTTCCAATATCATAACCTTCTTGATATGGTACACCCCTATACACGTTATAACCACTTCCTGCTTGATGCGTGTAGTATTTAAAGTATGGATCATTCATTATTATTTTTTTCTTATATTCACAAATATAACAGTCGTTTATAATATTGTATTGTGGCTTAATGTTTTTCAAATGCGACACAGGAATCCATGAATTAAAGGAAGGGGGATATCCCCGCCAACGAACAAGTGCACGTTTATCTTTAACTTCTAAAATTTCGTCTATTTCATAAAGGAGGCAGAGGCACTCCTTGTAATTCCTCTTCGTAAAATGTACCATTAATTACTTCACCATTTAAGTCCTCCAGCACATAAACCACTTTCTTTTCCTTATGTATCACCTGTTTTATTTTAAATATTTCTACAGTTTACTTTTCTTTGTACCCTTTTTCAAAATGCCGTTTTGCTTTAGTAATGCGTACAGTATCACCTTTTTTATATTTTGCAATGTTAGTATGAGGCATCGGTTTTATTAATTTATTCCAAACTTGTTGAAAAGTGTCTTGGTTCACACTGGCAGGTGGTAATTGATGAGCTCTATGTGGTCTAGAATTATATGCCTGAACAAGTTTCGATAGCACATCTATGCACCAGTAAGTCTTCTTTGCTGTAAAATATTTCCACATTCTTTCCTTAAGAGTTCGATCAAAACGTTCCACTACACTTGCCTTAATATCGGGATTTTGTGTTGTGAAGAATTTAATATTTTGCTTTTTTAAGTATAACTGAAATGGTTTATTAACAAACTCTGTACCTTTATCTGTCTGTAGACGTAAGGGTCTACGCCGGGTAGATGTAAATATTTGTTTAAATGCTTTTATAATGTTTGCACTAGTTTTTGTACGTACAGGCACAGCCCATGCATAACGACTAAACAAATCTATCACTGCTAAAATATACCTATTGCTATCATTATACTTCTGCAGACTGTGCATATCGTTTAAATCAGCTTGCCACTGATCGTCAATATTGAACACTAAATAGGGATTACGTGGAAACTTTTTACGTACTGGCTTATGCAGAGTATAAGTCGACTGTTCTTTTACCCACTGCTGCACTTTGTGTAAAGGAATAGATTTCTTCACAGCTCTCCATAATGACGTAGCAGTTGAAAACGAGGCAGGGTGTGAAGGGTTATAATAAATATCGGACAGCTTCTTCATATTTTATAATCACGCCATCTGTTGACAACTTTACGTTTACGTGGTGGCTCCTTCTCCTCTTCCACCTCTTCTTCTTCCTCTTTTGGATCAGCGGCAGATGATGATGATGCCAGCTTACGAATATATTCTATGCGCTGTAGGTTACCTATATACTCTAATGGTATATTGGATTTTGCTAACAGTACAGCGGAGGGTTCCCAACCTGTAGGGGGAATATTTTTCTTGCGACACCTGATAAAATCTGCTATTAGATCTACTATATTAGCACCAGGAATTAATTTATTATAAATATTAACATTAACATTGTCATCCCAATGAATGCTGGAATTTTGTTTTAATCTACGTAATAAAGGTCTTGCTTTACGCAGACAATTTTCGGGGAGAGTAGATAGTATTCCATCGTCCTCCTCCTCCTCCTCCTCCTTCTTAGTACCAACACTAGTTGATGTTGTTCCAGTAGGTTTTTGCACAATGTGTAAATATTTTTGTAACACCTCTTTATGGCGTATCCATTTTTCTTCAACACTCATATTTTTATTATTTAAAATATTTTTCATCTCATCATCTAAATTAGATATAGTTTGATATTGGTGCAATTTTTCCGGTGCAATTAAAACAAGCTTTTGTGCATGCTGCATAATTATTTAATTAAAGTAGATAGTATACCTCCAATAATAGGTGCAAGCAAAGCAGTAAGAAACCCACCTTTTTGTACAATTATTCATTTTTTCTTTTGTTTTAATGATGGACCTTTTTCCGCTAAATACCTCAATTCCTTTCTATATCTTTTTAATCTATTTTTCTCTTTTTTTATTTAACGGCACATTTCCTTGTAATACGTTATAGGAACATTCACAAATAGAGCGAATTAATTCGGGATCAGCATTTTGTAAAATTGCTTGCCGTACTTTAGGTTTTGCCTTTGCTAAAAGTTTTAGTAAATGTGCACTCTCTTTGCTAATCATTTTTGTAGCTATTATACTAAAATTGAGTATTAAAATATAACAGTTATTGAGATTATTTTTTTACTGGTACATGAACATAATTGTAAGAATCTGAGGGGAAAATTTTTGTTCGAACACGATGTTCGTCGGGAGTGCCCTGTTTTAAATCAAAAACCAAATAACTATGAGGATCTCGTGTTGCGTCCTGGTAGGCCTTCTGTACAAATTTTGTGTTACCAGGATATAATTGTCGTGCTAGATAATTAATTTGAGCCTGGTCTCTGCGGTTTTTAAAACATATTATATAATGGCAATTTAATGATATGTCTCGCATACCTTTAGCTTGATGAAACATATTTTGTGTTATAAAAATAACACTTAAATTTCGGTGGTGGCTACCTTTAGTAAAAAAGTCAACAATTCGTGTATCACATTCTCGCATTAAATCATTAATAATTACAAGATGTGGGCCAGTTTGTGCTGAAAAATCATCTATTTTGGGGAGCCCTTCTTTAAATGTACAACCTGAGGATAGAGTTTTATACAGAGGTTGCCATTCGAGATAACACCATACTATATTTTTCCATTTTTCGGCATAATGTTTTAAAAACTGTTTTACAAAATATGATTTGACACACCCAGTGGGGCCTGCAGTAATGCAAGTGAAAGGATGTCGAAACTCCATTTCTCTCTATTTTATATTTCTTAAAAAAAATAAAATATTTATCAATCACCCAATAACATAGAAACTAATTCTAGTTGAATAAGATTTGCTGTGACAGTATCTTCAACAAAAGTAACTTTAGAAAATTTACCCTTCACAACACATTCATATAGATATTTACTTATTAGAGGAGCAAGTGTAGAACATGAAGAAATTGCTTCATCAATACATGGGAAATAGTAACATATTTTTTTTCCATGTAGAAAAATCTATTTCAACTCTACTATTATCATCATTTGCAAAAATATACATTAAATTATCATCGTAATTATTAGCGTCAAGTATTACTTTCGTTTTCTCACTTAGTGCGTATTCAGTTGCATTCTCACCTTCTCTAAAATAATCATTTATATACATGGAATATGATAAAAACCTGGACCATTCATTAATTGATAACACAATACATTCATTAACATTGCGTAATTTTACAAACACATAAAATTTATAATCACTACTATATTTCAAATATACTCAAAGGTCAGTGGAATTATCGATGAAGTAGAAAGAACTTAAAAGTTGTTTTTTTTATCCATAATGTATAATTATCTATTTACACAACTTATTCTTTTTTTACAATAGTCTATTTCTCTTAAAACCATAAGGCACTGTTTCATAACTTCCTTCAACTCTTTTGCGTTTTGTGTGTATCAATTGATAGGTTTTCGTTTCCACTTTGCTGATAATTTTGATGTCTTTTGTGAGTGCAATTTTGCAAGGGATTGACACAGTTACAGGAGGGGCATCATTAAGAACCATATTTCTAATTTGTTCGAAATTAACAATTTTCATTGTTTCCCTATTTAGAGTAATTCCCCTCACCTTACAACAGGTCTTTGTTGTACCTCCACTGAATACCTCGTACGCATAATTTTTTGTCCCGCCGCTGCAAAATTCACTAATATATGCATTGGGACCTACATTATCTGTTTTATTTTTTAACTCGCCAAAATAATCCCCAAGAGGTAGTTTTACACCTCCAGCTCTTACTATATAAATAAGACTATCAGTATCCATATATAACACATCTTTATCTACCTTCTCTAAATAACTGTATAATTCTAATCGACCATGCATAGTAGTATATGCAGCCATTATTACATTAGTATTTTTTAATGGAACAATTGCGTCATCCAAAATCTTGTAATTTAATAATAACACATCTTCATCAATTGGAATTACCTGGGTTACCTCAGCATTACTCTCTGTTAATTTATCATAAAATATGGCAGGTTCTCGAATAATTTCTGAGTGAGTCATATTATCAATTTGAGCAAACTTGAACCATAAACAATTTAGTGCTAATTTACAAATACTTTTTCGTGCTTTGTTTTTATTTCCAATTTTCCAACTGTCTAGCTGTACTCCCTCTCTTTCATAATAATCATTAATATATTTACTTTTCTGTTCTTCACTTTTACATCATTTAGGCCAACCATGAGCTTCTGTTTTCAATTTCATGAACGTATTTATATATTCTGTAAAAATGCCACCTTCTTTTTTAACAGGATCATATTGCACTACTTTATATTCCCATACCTCGTGCATTTCTAGTATTTTATAACCTTTCTCTTGGGCTTTACGTACTTCTTCCACCACCCACGTCCCCGTGAGGGCCCTCTCCGCATCACTATGCTCCCAGTCCTCTGTATTTAGAGTGTCCGCGCATCTGCGACACAGAGGGAACAAAAGTTTATGATTGCTGCGATTAGGTAAAACGGGATGATACAAATCCCGGGGAGGAAGTACTGTACATTTCACGATACCCTCAAATTTATCTATTGGTGGACATTCAGCACCCACATAGATTTTTGGGTGCCCTATGGAATATTTTTTCACCTTGCAGCAGTAGGGGTATAGTGAAATGACGTCCACGTTGTGCACCTCCTCCCCGGGGGCAGTCTTAGAATAATATTTATCAGCGGAACATCGCCCCCCATATAGAGCATCTCTAGGTTTGATAGGATCTTTTCTACATAGGGGGTGATGTGCCACCAATTCTGCAATTTGTGGATATTTACGTAGTTCATTCTTCCATTCACACCCCCACATTTCATGAACTACGTAGCCCAAGTTTTTTAAATGATTAATTTTTCTAATGGTGTTTTCATAGCGTATTTCAAGAGTAGTATGCGGATCATTATATATAGGATTATTACGCCCTGTTTTAAAACATTTAACACATCCATGATAAAAACAACCTTCATATTCTCATATATGGATCTGTTCATCTATACGTGCGTAACCATCTACTTTTAAAACACCCATTAGAACCATTTCCTTTCAATTTGCTGCGTGCTTGATTGTAATACCTAGTCTTTCTTGTTCCTAAACCAACCATTGAATCGCTTCGATGGACTGTTGATCTGCCCAACGATAACCATTATGAGGAATAATACCTATAGTCTGTTCTTTGAGAAAATTGCGTCGAAATACCAGATTACAAGAAGAGGCTATACTAATTGCTTCGACTAGTGGATTAACATCAGTTATTTGCTGGAATTCTACTACGAACTTAACACATGCCTAGAAGGTTAACATCCATGCGACAATAACGAATTAATTCTTCTTTAAAACTAAATGTCTGATTTGAGGATTTTTCATACCATTCTATAAACTGTTTTTGTTCTTTTTCCTTCATATACTGATAACCATAGAATTTAGGGTCGGGCATAGGCCCTTCATAACTTTGATTATTTTTCGTATTAAAATAGTGCGGGAAATAACCTTTTGTTTCTTCTATGTCAAATGCATCAGATAATTTTGATAGAGCCATGGGAAAGAAATTAATGCTATCGATAAATTTTAAATATTTACAATCAATACTTATTATTTTACACCCCTTCATTATGACGCTTGGAGTCCATCGTTTCGCTGATATCATTGCACGCAGAATAAAATGTGCATCATATCCTTTTGCATTATGTGCAATGCATATAACTTTATTAATATTGGATGGTTTACTACATAAATACTCCAGAAAATCAGTAACACACTCTTCACCATAAAAAATGTTTTCCTTTCTGTTGCAAATAGTACATGAATTACCCTCGCTATTCTTAAAACAATGATAACATACTTGCTGTGTGATTAGCAAATTAGGCACATGTTCACGGAATATTTCATCTTGCCTACACTCAATGTCATAGAATATCATCATCCATTTTCCTACGTTTGAATATTTTCGTGATTGCATATAACATAAATGACGGGGGGCATCATATTGCCACAGTTTATACAGAATGTTTCCCCACACTGGTGAGGATTTCTATTTTTCTTGGTAACATATGCTTTAAGACATATTTTACATACTTTTAGCTGTGAGCACAAACCTGATTTTATATGATACGCCATACATTCGTTACCGTAAAAACATCTGTTACAATTATTACAATTTAATACTTCATCTGTCTTCTTACATGGAGGATTTTTTTGACATTTAGGGCATAATGCCTTACAGTGCACTATATGCTTTTCTTTCTGATGATATCTCTTATGGCATGTTAGGCAATGTATGAACAGCTAAATGCAGCACATAAATTGGTACTAACGTTATAATGATTATTTATCAGGAGTAAATTAATTTTCTTCTCACCACCGATGCCCTCGAAAAATGTTTTCTCCCCCGTCTAATCGTCGTACACTGTAATCGTATAATCAGTTAAATATGTTTGAATTAGTTTTAATTCAGGTATGCCACCACCATGCATCAAATTAACGCTAGAACTCTTACACAATAGTTTAGCTTCTAAAGACATAAAGTTCTTTTTTTGATTATAATAAGGCTTACATGCATTTTTATTCCCTTTGTTATCAATAAGCCATTTAGCAACTACAAGAGCGTGAGCAAGGCAACTACTATCTTTATTTCTAATAACGACTATACCCTTGCATTTTTTCATACATTCTTCACCAGAGGAAAAATTTTGACTTTTCCTCCCTTCGCCTATAGGTAAAGCCACATGATGAAAATCAATAACAAAACGATCTTGTTCCATAAATTTTGCATTTGACTGAATGACTCGATTCAGAGCCTCCCAGACGAAGTCTTCACCGACATTCGCTGCTTCTCGAAATGAAAACCAAAACGATCTATCTGGATTATTCTGATTCCATAATGTCAGCCCTACCTGATGGTGGGAATCTACATCTTCCATCAACATATTCAATAGTTGAGCAATTCCGCTTCGCAACCAGGTAATTGGGTTTTCCCCTTCAGGGGTTCTCGCAAGTTGTGCAGTTATCATTGTACCATTCATTCGGAATTTTTGTATTTTCTAGTTATTTTGTTAATGATTGTAATTTTACTAGAACTTTCCATTTTTTTATTGCTTAGAGTACTATAGTATTCTATCAACTAACAATTAATATTAGTAGGTTTTTTTTTACGAAAAACTATATCTCACGCATTTCCGCTGTTTGATGCTTTTACTGTAATTGGGGCTGTTCCCACTATAGAACACCAAGAAGTGTTTTTCCAATAACGTATTCTTCCTAACGTTTTAAGTGATATTTTCTAAACCTGAAAATAGAGAAAAAGCAAATTATTACATTTCTTACATTGCAAAATAATCCAAAAAAATCGCTTATTAGGCGTATCCAACATAAACTATTATTTATGGGAAAGAAGATATAATATTCATAATTAGCATGATTGAAAACATCGAATATTTCATCAACCAACCAACTATAGCGCAAGTTATGAGGAACACTTAAAAATCCGCACCGAAAATTTTGACAAAGTTCAAAAATACCTAATTTCTTTAAAAATCAATATTTTGCTTATCTTTGACCGCAATGAGCTCTAGTTATCACGAACGTTTTCAACACAACGTATATTTCAAAAAATAGTCGGTCTTGGGTGGGGTTATGAGGAACACTTAAAAATCCGCACCGAAAATTTTGACAAAGCTCAAAAAATACTTACCCTTAATTCACACAAAATTCACTTCAATGATCTCTCACTTTGCACACGATGTTGTCTTTTTGCAATCCAACGAATAACTGACTGAGAATTGCTTCGAACCTCAGCCCTTATATAGTTGTTCTGCTTTCCTCTGATTGGCTAAAATAAAACTCTTTTTCATTGGAGCAAAATCTACAAGTCAAGTATCTCATTGGCTAAAATAAAACTATTTACTATTGGCTAAAAACAAAAAACGTCTAAGATATGTGCTAAAATTTTCTAAGTTCATTTTGAGTGTCCAAAAATCATAAAATGGCCCATATCTCGAAAACGGTCAAAAATATCAAAAAAATAATCAAAAAAATCTCCCCGTACGTCACCCCTTACGTTTTTATACATGAAGAACCCATGGAACCATGTTTCAATCTTGTACGGCAAGGGTGGGCCAAGGTGCCCAAAAAAAAACTTCGGATCGTCATATCTTGAAAGCGGTAAGAGATAGAGCAAACATAACATATTGAAGCATTGCTTCTCGACTTTCAGGGCGTCAAGCAAGAAATACTCCAGACAAATCGTTCATTTTTGGGTGTCCAAAATCATAAAATGGCCAATATCTCGAAAACGGTCAAAAATATAAAAAAAATAATCGAAAAAATATCCCCTTTATAAAACCACTTGCCATTTTTAGACATGAAGAACCCATGGAACCATGTTTCAAACTTGTATGACAAGGGTGGGCCAAGTTGCCAAAAAAAAACTTCGGATCGTCATACCTCGAAAACGGTGAGAGATAAAAATAAAATTTTAACGGCATTCGATTTAGGATCATCTAATGTATAATCTACCCAAGTTTGGTAAACATCACCCAACTTTCAACTTTTTCGAAATTCGAAATTTTTGCCTCTAGACCGTCATATCTCGAAAACGGTAAGAGATAGAGCAAACATAACCACATTTTTGACCGGTCTTTCCAGTGGAGTACACATATACAGAGTTTCAAAAACTCAGAAACCAGATGGGTCGAACTTAGTAAAATTTTGAAAAATTCGAATCGTTATATCTGGAAAACGGTGAGAGATAGAAATAAAATTTTAACAGCATTCGATTTAAGATCATCAAACGTATCATCTATCCGAGTTTGATAAACATCATGCAACTTTCAACTTTTTCGAAATCAAAATTTTTGACTGCTTTGTTCATATAAAAGAACAAGTTTTCAATGTGTTAGATTGTCCACCACTTTTTGTTCTCATCTGAGCCCTGGTGGGTTGAATGCTCCCTGATTATCTGCTATGTTAAAATAGGGGTTGTAAAATATGCCATACTCTTTTTTTACCTCTGCTAGGGGTTGAACTAGTACACCCCTCTATTATGTACTCATAAAAGGGAATGAATCCTATGTAATATCTGCTATGTTCAAATATAGGTTGGAACGAGTACACCCCTGCTATGTTTCGTAGTCTTCTACTATGTTAAAATAGGGGTTGGAAAATATGCCATACTCTTTTATTACCTCTGCTATGTATAAATAGGTGTTGAACGAGTACACCATAGGTGTTTGTCTGCTAGGGGTTAGCTCTGTGCTATGTTTGTAATCTCCATGTATTCTCGGCTATGTTTAAAGAAGGGTTGGAGAATGTGTTCGTAGTCTCTGCTATGTTAAAATAGGGTTGAAACGAGTTCACCCTTTCTGCTGTGTGTTCATAGTGTCAGTGTAATTTCTGCTATGTTAAAATAGGGGTTGGAAAAGTAATTATAAAAGAGAACGAGTACACCCCTTAAAAAAGGGTTTTGGAAAATAAGCCATTGCTATGTTAAAATAGGGGTTGAAAAATATGCTCATAAAAGAGAACGAGTACACCCTTGTTATGTTACGTACTTTGATGTGTTATCTGCTCTGCTGTGTGTTACGTACTCTTATGTCTTATCTGCTCTTATATGTGTTCATAGGGGTTGGAAAAGTGATCATAAAAGGGAACGAGTTCACCCCTAAAAGTGCTCATAAAAGGGAACGAGTACACCCCCTTAAAAGTGCTCATAAAAGGGAATGAATACACCCTTAAAATGGAGGTCGTAAAAGACCATGGGTTGACGGTGCGTGGGTCATAGCGTATCGTGAGACAGTGGAAAATTGAGTCCTTGCTCTCAGGAGACCCTGAAAAAAGGCGATTTTTCAGCTACCGGGGGTCAAGTGCCCCCCATCTACTAATGCATAATTGAGATTCAAAAGATAAGTTTTAGAGTAAACCTTTGCACCGAGCATAAAACTAAATATAAAATTTAGCATATCATGTTCTGATCTTTTTCACATTCACTCTGACGTATTGAACTTTGTGGTTTTGCCTGATTTTAAAATAAATATTTCTATTCTCTGAAATATTTTATATTTATTTTTTTGAAATAATTGTTTTTTTTTTAAAAAAAAAAAACACTTTTGTATATGAGTTTAGATTAAACGAGACTTTACTTTATCAACATATCCGGGATTAAAATAATGAACTCGAGCCAGCCGTTCAATAGGTTTATGTTATGTTTTATTTTTAGACAATTCACATATATATAGATTGTCGCATGCGAGGTAAATTAAAATGTAAATAACATATTGATAGATACATCTTTCAGGTGATCCATTCTCGTTGCATAGCAGATAATGTTATATCATAAAACATAATTTTGCCACTAACATTTGATGCGAACTGTATTAAGTTCAATTTTCTGCGGTAAACCTGGAAGAAAAAAATATATACCATTTTCAAATACAATATTTTAAATAAGAATACGCAATTTTTTTCTCATTCACACTATACAAATACCGGGATACTACCTCACATATTGGCTCAGGTATGTTCTTTTATTCTTTTTCTTCCTAATTTCTCAGGTAGCGTTATAGCTAACCGATATTCATCCATCCTTTGTGATGGATTAACAAGACAATAGAGCCGAGCACTCTAAAACAATAGTTTTATTCCCAACAATATTTTATGTTAATTATCATTATTTTATTAATATTACGTACCTCGTCATAATTGAATTCAACACATAGCAACGGTCATCAACTCTCTCAAAGACGTCAACATAAGAACAGCAATCTACAGGTCTTGAGTTTATCAGACACTTAACAATCAACATATCGCATGGCCTACAATACATACAAACTGATGTAGTGTAACAATACTTAGTACTAAACTTAATATAAATTGCAAATTATAGCAGAATTCAAACAATTATATGTGTATATTTGCAGATTAACTGTATTTTCATTCAGGAAAGTGCTATATCATTATGTTCTACAATTGTAGTTCAAAAATTGATTCAATGTTTAATATTTTCAAATGCAGCTAGGACACATTTTTATATATTTACCTCTTGAAGTTGCATCTCAAATGAAACATTAAGAAAACTGATAACACTTTAAATGTATTCAACTGTAAGCCTTTTTTTTTGTAAGATTAACTGTATTTGCACTCAGTAAAGTGCTAAATTATTATATTCTACAATTGTATTCCGAAATGAATTCAGTGTTCAATATTTTCAAAGTAGCTACCAAACATTTCAATATGTTTATTACTTTAAAGGCATTAAACTGTAACCGAGCCTTCATATTCAGCCATTGCAATGGCGCAACTCAGCGGCTCAATTGCTTGTGAAGCATTGCTTTAAATTGCTGCGTTCTTACGAGGTAACTGCAGTTGCTGCCACCAAAACGGTTGCCGTCACCGACCGCTCTCGAGCAACTGTCTCGGTCAACTCTCAGTGTCCGCCACTCGAAGAAAAGCATTGCTTTAAATTGTAGCCTTCCTACGGGAACACTTCAGTGACGGTCACCGGATAAGGTTGCCGGTGTATCTCGATGCCAATCAATGTATGTATATGTTGTAAAAAAAAGAAAAGAAACGAAGGTGCTGATCAGACGAAACATGCACACTTGATCTTTCCGTGCCTGCCCTAGTCACGGGTTTACTACCCCTCCCCGATGGGGGAAACACAATAGACAATAATAACACAATAAAAAATAATAATAAAAATATTATTTTATGCATACCTTTATTTCGTTTAGTATAAATTTTATTGAATTTTCGTTTTACATATGTTGTGAAGAAAGACTTTAATTACTATCAATTGGCGATCTTTTCTTGGTGTTTGAAATAATTAGAGAGAATGATGAGTTTAAAATATGCGTTTACAATGAAATAAATTCGTTTTGAATTTTCGCCCGTAATAGTTTGAATATTCCAACACTAAGAGTTTCATTAAAGGGAATAAAATAATCGGATTGTTGAACTTTATCTAGATTTCTATTGTGACTAAGTGTTGAGGAGCACATGCACAGAGGGTTTGCGAGGGAAGGGCAGTACACCATAATTACCCGCCTCTTTGCTACTGTCTACTGCAAGTAGAACGTTAAAATTCTCTTTAACTTCGACGACCAATGATTAATGCCAATAGACTTGCTAAATCAATTATTATTAGGAGACTGTTTGAGTTTTGTTATTATTATTATTATTATTATTATTATTATTATTATTATTAATATCAATATAATACTTTTGTAGTTTTCTTCGTCTTGCTAATTAAATTTTTATTCAAAGTGCTCCCCTCAAAACGTTGTGCCTCTAGACTCGGGCTTAGTGGTAATTCCAACTCTGTCTAGTCGTCTATTATGTTTTGTTCTTTGGGTATTAATCATTTATATTAATCACCAGATTAGCAGACACCCCTTATGCCAAATGAAACATTTCGGGATACGTTTATAACTATTATTATTATCACGTAACGAGACTTATAATATTGTATTCTTAGTCCGTCCGTCCGTTACTCCTACGATAACTCTTAGACAAATGTCAAATTGTTATATTCTGTTTTTGCAATAGATATCTGGAGCGATTATAGTATCTCGTCCGAGTTCGTTAATGGAGACGATTAATCAACAGGACGTGGTAAAAATCAACCATTTCCGGTTTTAACGTTCACAAGCAATTCTTCACACCAGTGTTTACAGATACCATCACGTGATTTAGCAGGAGGATTCCACATACCAGATGGATCTACTATAACCTGCAGACGACGGACGTCTGGCCTCTCCCATGGATCACACGATAACGACGGAGCACCAGCGCAACCCTCGCCCAAGGATCTCTATAATTTGGCTGAATGACGGCGATTCTGTATCCGTCTTCTGGTGATCCTTCTAGGGTTTGCTAGGGAACACTAGAAGTGACCCAACTCTACTCTGCTTAGCGTGCTACGGGACTCTGTAGAGATCCTGCCTACGACGTTACAGTCAAACGACTGCATGTAACTAACCTTCCAAACTTAGAAAGAGGATTTGTACAGTATTTTTTTTAAAATACTTTCTACGTATAGTGGAAATTTTATAATAAAAACCGGTAGTGGGAGTCGATTCCGGCCACTCTTTTTATTAACGCTCTACCTATAACTATATGGGACGAAGTTTTACAGTATTTACTCAAAATGATTAACTGTTTTGTTTCTTTTCGGCATATGTTTATTTTTCGTTATGTGTTGTATAAGGTACGTTGTTCTTAAACCATCTAAATGACTGTTATGAATATTCCCCAATTTTATTATTATTTCGTAGCATTTTCCCGGTTCATATCTGATTGAACATCATATAAGACGAGGTGGTACTCAGTTTCATTGAAAACCAAATTTGCTCTTTATTAGCCCTCACTGGAAATTGAACACTGAAGTGCTGTCATGAAGTTAGCTATTCTGCTCTCTAAAAGTTTGTTTTATTACCCAGGCTTTATTAGTTATATGTATAACATGAATATCATCTTGACAATTCAAAGGATAATAATAGGGAAACAACATCTGGTAATAGGCATGTAAAACTACAGTCAAATATTCACACTTAATCTACTGGTTACTTAATTCATAATCTATTGATACATTTGGTCTTTGTCTCTTCTGAGTGAAGTGAGTTAGTCATGCAACCCGGTAATGCGGAAGATGAACGCTGTATCTGGAAGGTTTATGGACTACCTATTTAAGTCGCTTACCTCTGGATGACGTTTACGTCATCCAGAGTGGAATAGCTGAAGCGGGAGTTTGACTCATGAAAGAGTGCAAAGTTTGAGCTGTTTCATGAAGTTATTTGAGCACTGTAATAGTTCAAAACTCTTCCAATCAAATATTTCGTATCATGGTATTGGAATTTTTTGTGAGAATTGTATTGAGTTCTGAAATTATCAGAAGTGACTTGAATTTTTGTGTCCATGATATAAAAATACCTCATATTTCTACGGGCAATGAATTTATAGTTTCATTAAATTTCTCTCAGTTATGTTTTGTGGTCAATCCTAGAACACATAGTTCGTTCACCTGAGTGCCAAGAAAGGCTAATGTATTTTTGAATAATTAATAATGTGTTTAAGTAATATGATTTAACAAAATGCTCAATATTGAAATAATTAAAAAATGAAGACATTAAAGTGCATATTGGCCTTGAGGTCATATTGTAGTATATGCTGGTTACTTCACTGTTAAAAATTTCCCTGCTCAGAAATGAGAAAAATGCAAGTTCAAAACAAAATAAGTAATGTTTACTCATGTTTGAGAGAAAATGTCTCATTATTTGCAAATCTGTTTTCATTTGTGAGCTCAAGGCAAATTTTCAGATTCCCATTTATGAGATTTTCTCACCTCTTAAAAATGAGAATGGAATAGTGCGTGATTTGCAATATCATAGATGAATAAAAAATAACGGTAACAATCTTACCGAAATAATATTACTATGTTTTACTAAGTAGTAATATTGCTAGGGCTCAATTACTATTCAGGAAACGAGATGAATAATTTCAGCTGTAGCAGAGTGCGAATGGATATGAGTACGGAGTAGGTGATGCAGCTGACGTGGCGTATCTCACAGCGCGACCTGTGCACAGACCTGTGCACAGCGGCGAGGATCAGCATACATATCAACTTTCGAACGTAAGTTTGGGTGAATTGTAAACATACTACCATAGACTAAAAGTTACTGTAGTACGTTCGTTAGGGTGTAGAACGCTGATCCCCTCATACAGATTATATAAGCTATAGCAGTCAGGTTGGCTCCTTATGTATCAAAACTCAGTACTCAATTCACATAATAGCGAGTGCAGTAAGAACAAGTGAAGGCGGGTTAGAGCCCCGTAGAGCACGTTGTTTTCTATATTACAATAGAACGAGGAGGCATGCCAATGTTTTACACCCATCGCAATTCGTTATAATGTGCAAAACAGCTTATGTACGGAAACAAAGAGTACATAAGTCATCTGTGTAGTTCGAAACAGCGTTACAAAACAACGTACGATTTATTATTATGGAATTGTAATACAAAGGTACTTTATACTGATCACCAAGCATAGATTGGCGCCTCCTTTTTTTCATCACCAGTAATCGTTTTAATGACACAAGTTTGCAGGTTTTTTGTGGCATACTACTGTACGCATTGGCTCTTAATTTTACGTAGAAGCTGCGGTAGCTCAGTGGTAGAGCTTTCACCTCTGGTGCGATGAGGCCCTTGATTTGATCCCAGGATTCTCAGCCTGCGGCAAGTGGTCTTTCTGGTGGATAAACACAGTGTGCATGGGTTTTCTCGGGGTTCTCCCAATTCTTCCCACTTTCTTCATTCCACTATCTTTTTCATTCTCATCATCATCGTCTCCTTTAGCCTACCCAACACAACTGTGGGAAGTAAAACTCAAAGATTTCATTTATTTTTTAATCCAAAGTCCAACGATTGTGCTCCAAGGCTAAGAGAGATAGTGATAGAGATGGATAATAATTGTGTAATGAAAATGTGGACGTACGTTTCTTGGAAGTTTTTGCATGGCTTTGTGACCTTGTTTCCAATCTGAATTGAATCCTTAGCAGTGGAGTTTCAGTACATTTATGAGGGGCAGAAACTGTCTCATGCCCCTGCCGTAATGAAGAAGGTGGAAGGTAGGGGCTGAGTCCTAGAACCCCGGACCTTCCCCGAAATCGCTTTTATGTAAATTTTATCTAATTTTAGGGACAATGTTACATATTTTAATACAATTTGACCTCGTATTGAACTTGGAACCCCTCCGAAAGAAATTCCTGTGTACGTTTCTTGTAAGAGGAAACTGAAGAATCCTGGAAAAACCCACAAACACGGTGTTTTCTCATGTATGCAACCTTTTTTATGGTAGAGAAGTAGGCATATTGGACTGCAATGACTCAGTGGTAGAACTAGCCTCCGATGCCTGGGGTCCCTAGTTTGATTCCACCTCCCTCAAGTGGTCAGTGCGAGTAAACATCTTATGTATGTTTTCTCGGGATTCCCTCACTTTCTTCATTACAGCATTTTCGCTCAATATCATCATAATGTCTCCCTGAGCTTCGTAGCATAAGCGTGGGACGTTACACTTCAACAGAAATTGTTGCCGTTATTCTGAAGTAGACGAATTATTCTTGAATCTGAATTATCAAGAATTTGGTATAATGTTGGAGGAAATGGGATAATCTTGAGTAAACCAAGTCGATGAAAAATAAGTCTTCAAAACGTGGACAGTGATAAAAAGGAAAATGTTCAACTGTCTGATGCAGTAGAAATAAGTAACGCACCTAAAGTACAAGTCGTCATGGTATTCCTGGAATTTTCTTGAGTTGGAGTGAATATTTAAATGTGTTATGTTATAAACAATATCTATAACTATAGGTGTTTATTTAATATAAATTCTGGGTGTATTAATAGTTTGAATTTTTTGCATGTTTATATTTTGGTTATATTATTTTACATCTTCTCGTATTTGCGAACCCCGTTTCTGTGCACCGTTTCACGCTTTTGAGGAAGATATTTCTCAAATCTTTTTGAGAAATGTGTTTCTCAAAATTAGGGTTATACGTCTCATTTTCTAAAATGTTACTTTCTCAATTTTAAGAAAAAATACATTTTTTCTCAAATCTGAGAAAGCATTTGCACCCTCAAAAATGAGACATAATTCCTCGCATTTGAGTCATTATTTCTCAAAATGATTTGAGAAAACCGAAATCTCACTTTTAAGAATGTATTACTCGGTGCACAGGTAAGAAACGGATATTCTCAAATACGAGGATTTTTTTCTCGAATTTAAGAAACCATTTTTAACAGTGTTGTTTTAAGAAATTGTTATACACATCTTATTAGAATTGTTTGTATTGAAAGATTATCCATGTCTCATTGTGATTAAATTTGTTACAGTTTACAATGTTTATTTGAAAAGAAAATTTAATATCTTTCTTTTTTCGTAAGATTTATTTTCTGCGCAAATTGAGAATTGCAATATTTGATTGGAAGAGTTTTCCTTTTTAGGAGCATGGTTACGATTACTATTAATAGGTACGTTTATAATTTCTCTTTATGCTTGCACTTATGTGTTCTAGCCTATTTAAATTGAACAAGCGTGAGTTTACAACAAGAACACGTTATAAAATACTACATTGAATTTGGTATATGTATTTAAGGATTTCTTTTTTCTCATATAACACTCTTCATGAGATGCATTATATGAGTTATTGGTCTTGTTTAAGTTGATGGCCATTCCGTGGCCTTACGTACCCATGATAAGTTAATAGCATTAAATATTCTCTTTCCCTCGATTCTACTTTCTTCTTGGGTTGCGTTTCCCAAAATTATTTTATATTACCCATAAGCATAAATATGGTATTATTTTCTCAAAAGGACTCGCTATTGCGTTTTACCCTTCTTACTACTGACTTCTCTTATTAACTGATCAAAATATATGAAATTTTACTTATGGATTAAAGGTTTTCTTTGCGCATTTATATTTTTTTTAAACTAGAGCATGTGACTTTGAAAATCTCGCATTTTCAAAGTTTTCTTTACCAGCACTGTTTACTTACTAGGATAACAAAACACAATACTACCAATTAAAAGTACAGTACTTAAGAAAACGCTCACTTCCGTTACGAAGTAAATATACCAGAAAGTTCTCAGCATATATATGTTCTACTTGAAAATGTGTTTGAATAGTTTTTAGTGGAAAATTACATGGCTTTGAATTAAGTGTGATTTGGCATTCAGTGATTCAATTATGGCAATGTACAGTAAAGCTCGAAAGTTTTCGAAAAAGATTTTTTTAAAGCATCAACTGTGACTATTATTTTAACACGATAACTTTGCTGCCCTATGTGAGAGGTACTCCTGCCTATAGCGTCAAGTTTGACGACAGTTCAATCGAATTCTGAGAGGCACAGTAGATAACATGTCAAACCATCATTATTAAAACTGAAGCCAATTAACACAATTTGATACATAATAAATTGTGTAAACAGTTCTGAGTAAAGTAAAGCAAGATATTAGTTTTGCTTGAAACGTGTAGACATAGAGGGTCAATGTAATGACGAAATTTAAAAAAAAAAGTAGCTTTCGAAACTGTGCACTTCTTTATAGCTTGTTAATATGCTAAAGATTTCAACGCTTAAAAAACAATATTTTGAAAACTGCTTATGATGATTGTGTATGGTAGAATGATGTACGTTGAAATAGTTGATGAGCACTGCATATACGCTTTCACTGAGCGACAATTGAGCTGAGAAGGATGTATATTGACGGTCGTATACATTTTTAAAAGAAAGGCGTTTTTAACTTCTCTAAGGCTATTATATCTGTAGGCTATAGGGAACTACAAAATTTGGAAAATTATTTCTCTTTCAATTTTTTGTAACTACATTGACACACAATGTCTACACTTTCAAAACAAACTAATATCTTGCCTCACCTTCCACACTTTCGTTTATATTATGCAATATGTATATTGTAATGTCTTATAGGTATAAGTTGAATAACGGTCCGGGCTAGTCTTTTCCCCTTCTTCAATGTATTATAAAATTTGTTAAATACAAATGTCTTTGATTACAAAGAGTAAAATAATGTATCTCTTGCTATTGAACAGATGAGAGGAAAACACCTGAACAGATGAACAGGTGTTTTGCGCGGTGCCCCTTCTCTCAAGGCAGTCTCCAAGCCAAATGCTGGTTCTGGTTAGTCATGAAGGATAGCATCATCAGCCCGAGGCAGCTTCGGGAAGCTTCGTTGTAATAATAATCCCTAGTGCAATGCGACCTCGGGTAAGGATAGCTGTACCCTTAGGCCAATGCGACCTCAGGGCAGGTGTTGGTTAGTTGATCAGTTGGTCGAATGATGCCGGGTCCCTCAGTGGTCGAGCTTTTATCTGTCCTCTTCAGGTCCTTTCGTGAAGTCCGTCTGTTTTCGGAATTCCTTGGTGTCGGCTTCTTGTCTGCTACGCTATTTAGAATCAATAGCACATGTTGTGTTGACATACGTTTTTATCGTGATGCGGGGATTCTTACAATATCAAAGTTATATTTTTTTCTTTTCGATATTAGGAATTAGAAATTGACATATCATCTGCAGTACCTTTCAGGCCTCAATTCATCCTATTGTAGTAAAATTCTATGCTTTAGGCAGCGGAATCTCTGATGCAAAACAATGAAGCTCTCGTGCCACAATAATAGGATTACAATAAACGCTTACGAAAATCCAGTACGTTCGAAAACTTTTGGGCGGTTGTGTATATAGAAATAACACTAATTGATTCTTATATACTATGTAATAAAATTACATCTTACGGCAATATTATTATATTTTGGACACCATTGCACACTGCTAAACTAGGAGTAGTGTAGTTTTTCTCATAACCAATTGCGTGTTCAATGAACACTAACGGATTCTTTGTAAGCTTTGTCTACAAATAATGCAAAGACATACTTCCAAGACCAGCAAATAACAGTAGCACTAATACCCAAAGTAATCTGTAATAAATCATTTAAATATTGATAGTATGCGTTTATATAATGTTCAAATATTTAGTTTTGGTAATAACTTTTTCACTTAAGTATACGTATCCATAGTCTACGAAAGCTATCACCAACCTTAATTATGACTATGGTACTATAAGATGTGAATTTAAAGCTATGGAAAAAAAATAGCAAACGTGATTACGGTCACACTTGTGCTGAATTGTAATGCAATTTCAAGATATGAACACATAGTTATCGAAAAACAACTTTTTATAGATGCATGCGTAGCACAAGTATTAGAAGTTAACCCTTTCACTAGATATGTATTTTCATTAACGCTGACTACTAAGGGAGGTCATTTTTCTCCACCTGTTAAAATTAAATCTATATCGTAGAACAAACAAATTAAAAACTCTCACCAAATTGTAGAGAGACTGATATAAATAGTACTGTTTATTATGCTGCCATTTAGGAGTGACACTTCTAAATGTCAGTCACATTTGCTAGCAACAGGGAATTGCGTTCTGCCCACTAACTTAAGATAGCAAATTTATAAAACATAGTAATGTGAAACTCTAAAAGTGAACAGTTCACAAGTGGGGACTTAACGAAAAATTCACAAAAGGAGGGATACAACATTTGCATATACTGCCATCTGGGAGTGACACTACCAAATGTTAGTCACACCTTCTACCAAGGGGGGATATTTTGTGCCACAAACTTAAAGTAGCAAGCTTTATGGCATATACTACGCTCAATTGGTACTACCGTAAGGTATTGGTTTTAGCTAAACATTTTGAGGAATAACATTTTCTTAGAGATTTTTTTAAAAAAAAGATTAGAAGAGTAATTAAAAATTATACTGTAGTAGTCCCAAAGTAGTCGGATGGTTAAAAATTGATGACTATTTGAAATAAATTTCCAGTCACGTTTAAAAATTTAACTAAAGTACTAGTATTTACATACACGGGCCATAATCCTTGAATGTTCACCGGTTTATTAAACTAAACTTATAAAGGCCGCAGTTTTAATTTGTATTATGTATCAAACTACTTACATCCGATGTTCTCAAATGAGAATATTTGCATTTCATGTTGTTTTTACAATCATGTAGTTTATATGCAATGGTTATTTTTGTATGTTATTCAAGTGTCATCTAGGAAGATGATTGACATTTCTTTTATCAAGCTTGTTCATTTATTGGTAATTCATTTTTAGTCACATATAGTAAAGTAAGAGGAATACATTATTATTTGTTTCATTTTAAGAAAAACATATCTTAATAATGAAAGGTGCCACAAATCATAATAAATATTTCTACATCATTTTAAAGTCTTGTTTCTATTCAACAAGAAAATGCTGTTTTGAGTGGAATGACAGAACCTAAAAATAACGGTGATTATAGGAGGTATTAATGATATAGTAGTATAAACAGAAATTTAATCTTAACAATATCCACTAAAATGTCGATTAATATGTTTTGTATTTTATACGCACAAAACAGACTTACATGAAGGGTGTGCTTAACAACGAATTGCTTGAAAACAAGTAACACCAAAACTTCAAACATTTATCCCTATCTAATATTAATTTACGAATGTCTTAAGTACATTTTGGAAATCTGTTTTCAGACCAATTGAAAACTTCACCATAAAACTTAACATGTAGTTTAAATTGTGGTAATTGAACACTTTCTGAACAATGGACATATTGTGAATTTCATATAGTAAATATTTCGTCATGTATGGAGGTTAACGATACATTTCTCAATTCACCCATTGGGCAAGTTCTGAGCATCACGTGCAGCATGAGGAAAGAATCAGCTATAACAAAACTAGAATGCAGTTATGTAAGTTCTTTGCTTTTAAAGGAATAGTTCCTAAGTTCCGAAATATTATTCGATCAGAATTGCTAAACTGGTCCTGTCATCAACACATGAATTGCCAATCTCAATTAGGGCTACTGTCAACGACAATTGTTTCTTGCCAAAGATTATGTGTTTCATTTATATGATAACAGAAGCTTACATTGAATTCTGCAAGTTCTCAACTCGAATGAAGAAAGTGTTACCGTGTGATTTACAAACCTGTAATAACATTTTTTGTCCAGTACGTTTTCAATCTTCCAATTGGTCTCGAAACCTTGACTGTCTTACAACAAATTGCAATGTTAAGCAGGTACAAAAGTGAGAGTAATTCTTACCTCTTCAAGCTGAAGAAAATAAAGGTTCTGTGTTTATATATTATACACATACACATTATTATACACATTATTATATATTAGATTCATATTTGTAAAAGTGTAAGATATATAGGTAGGAACAAATTATCAGTAGTAACATAATAACGCGCATTATGTACAGAAATATGATATAATTTTCTTTAATACATTTTCAAGCAGTACAAAAAAATATGGCCTTTCACATTATATGTTTTCTGTTCAATTGTAAAAATTAAAGTAGGTCAATTGACTTAATATTCTAAGAGGCTTCAGGGCCGATACTCTCTTGGAACATACATAATAGAAGTCAGAAGTTTAGAAAGTTACTCAAATTTAGAGAGTTTTTTCAGGACAAAAATGAAAATAAAACCTATATTTCATAAATTTGATTTTTCCTTCTTGTCTTGGAACTGAGTTATTTCAATTACACATTGATAGAATAACTTTAATTGTGATGCTCTGATTCAGTGAGAATTTGTTTAATGCTATGCAATTGAAAATACTTATATCTATTACCGATAACACTTTTCGCCATTAGCGATTATTTTCGTAGTTTCTTATGTGTGTGTGTGTGTGGTGGGGTGAACTATTGGCCACTCACTTGTGAACATTGCAACTTTGTTAGCAGAAAGAGCAAACTGTTAAATGCCTTTTAAATAATAAGTATGTAATTTTCAATGCTAGCATTGCACATTATACATCTTCTCTTGATGAAGATAATTTTTGTCACACGTATACTTTAGTTATCGGAATGTAGGGACCGATTCAAAGTTATTGACTATTTGTCATATCTATGTGTTCATTTGAAACAACACATACATAAAACCATTCACCGAAACAAAATATAGAATTGTTAAAAAAGAAGAATCGTTTTTACACCTCTAATTTTTATATAAAATATCTTCACGTAATCATCAGCGTAGGATATAAGGGATAATGAGTGTTGGAAGGGGAAGAACCACATATTCCAGTCGAAAATATAATTTTACAAAATTTAAAAAAAATGCTTGCAAATAACACAAAACATAAAAAATAGCGGGTATCCGTTGTTTTAAGGTAATGAATACACGTATGATATTCCTTAGGAATGAAAAGATGTGCAGTATGATTCATAATAATTTCTGACCACCCAACACCATAACGTGGTCATAGTGTAACCGGACATATAAAATTAACTGTGTAAATATAATTTCTAAAATGTTTGAATGTAAAGAAAGTGTTGAAACCTGAGATATTTTCCTGGAGCCTTCAAAACATACTTTACGCAATCCAATGAGGAATATCTAACATAACTCTTGATTGCTTCTACAAATGAATAATGGATGAATTTAATTATTGCATGTCTTTCCATTGTGTTTTCTGTTGAAGAAATTCTTCCTCGGCTGAAAGAGAATATATAAACATATAATGAGCAGAAATTAATAACATCATATACTTATGTCTTTGTTCATAAATAATAACGTATAGAACTGACTTCTGGTAAAGTATACACTTAGTTGATGTAAAATGTGTAAAGCCACATTTATTTATATTAATTATCCAATTAAACATTATTTTCTAACAGTTACACTATATTCGTGCTCAATTACTTTTCATTTTTCTACCAAGAAGGAAAGCATTTAGTGTACTATGATGCATTTCATGTACCAGGAAAGTTTGTCGTTTTTTTTAACATTGAATAATAATGCCAACATGTAATACAAATGTGTCGAAGTGTAGCCTCAGTGACGAGAATCTTTATGATCATACGTTTTCAAATTTCAAAATTTTCAGCGAATAAATATGTATACAACATAATGGCCAGTAACGTGTAGAGAAAATACAATTACTTAAGCTTCTCGGTTTCAATTTCGTTATTTTTCAAAAACCTATGCACTCTGCACACTTATTAGTTCTTACATTTTTTTCTAATTTTTATGTTCCCTCGGGACAGTGTTGGGGGACACTTTAGGATTTGGGAGGATTGAATATTTCTTCAGTTGGTATTTTTAAAAAGTATTAGCGAACAACATTAAAAAAGGAGAAGTATTGTAATTCTACATAGGAACACGCACTACTTCTCCTCCACGTTTCACCTTTTTTCAATGTCTGATGTCTGATGTGCTAAGAGGATGCGATGTGCTAGGCGTACAGCATGACGCTCTAGGATAGCCAATTTCTGGTAGAATTTTGGCGATGCGGATGTCCAGGCAGTGTGTCCGTATGATAGTGTGCTGCGCATGAAATCCTTATATGTATTAAGGACTGTTAATGGTTTTAGCCCCCAGGTTGTACCGACCAATCGCCTGAGGAGGTTGAGCCGATTTTGTGCTTGGCGTATGATCTTAGTTAGGTGTAGAATCCAAGTACGTTTGGAGTAAAATATGACACCAAGATAAGCGAGAGTATTTGACGCCAATACAGGTGCATGATCTACTTGGAGGTTTAATCGACTTGGATTCCTGTATATTCGTGAACGACATCTACTTGGCAGGAAAACAGTAGCCTGGGTTTTCTTACAGTTAATACTTAACCGCAATATATTACACCAGTGAACGAATGCGTCAATTGCCGTTTGCATGGTTTTACAGATGGATTGTACTGTGCGGGCCGTCGTGAAAAAGGCTGCGTCGTCAGCAAACTGAAATATGTTTATGTCGTTTGGAACAACAAGATCGGCAACATAAATAGGTATAGTAGAAAAGACAGTGACGAGCTTTGAGGAACGCCAGATTGAAGGAAGATTGGATGAAAAAGTGTTCCGTTAATAGAGATATATGCTAGCCGCACTAATAAGAAAGAATGGATAAATCTGTTATATGAGGATGGTAAAAAATAGTTATGAAGTTTGTATAGTAATCCAGGGTGGTAGACTGTCAAAAGCTTTTTCTAGATCAAAGGCAACCAGACATGAAGGAAAACCTGTGTTGTATTGATTGTAAACAGCCGTAGATAGTCCTAATAACTGATCCAGCGTACTAAATTGAGGTCGAAAACCGGCTTGATGAGTAAGAAGTAGGTTATGAGTTGCAAGATGTGCGTGCATGCGGCGGAGTAGAATGCGTTCCAATATTTTACAAAGGTGACTGGTGAGGTGAATAGGGCGATAAGACTATACGTCAGATGGAGGTTTTCTAGGTTTGGGAAATAGAAGAACTTTTGAGTATTTCCAGTCGATTGGAAAAAGTCCAGTGCGCCGGATGAAAGTATATATTGTGCTGGTAAAAAGTAGAAAAGTAAGTGATGCTTGCCTGATGAGAACATAGGTTACAGAACCAAAACCTGGGGCAGCGTTCCGTTTACGAAACAATGTTCGGCGAATATCGTCTGGTTGAATCGGAGTGGTAAGTTGATTATTGGGTTCTAAAGAGTGGTTGGTAGATGGACACAGAGAAGCAGAGGTTCGATCTGTACGTCAGTTTATTGAATTTTGAAGTAGGTGCCTTCACCTAATTATTCTCTACAATGGGGTATGGTGTGCGGGATACTGTCCCGGTGAGTTGATGGAATTTGCGCCAATACTTACTGGGGTGTGATTCACTTGCAAGTGTGTTACAAGTTTGAATCCAATGGCGTTTCATATATGCAAAAATATAATTGTGCGTAATTCTAATTTATTGTCGATGAAGTCGAAGCGCTTCAAGATTACCCGTGGCGAGATACTCACGATGTGCTCGACGAGAAGCACATATGAAAGGTAACTAGTGCGGAGGCAATTTTGGTTTATGTAATTGTATTTCTGTTGTTGGAATGGAACAGTATGCTGCATCTTGAATAGAATCAGTAAGCGCAGCTATTGTGTTATCAAGATCTTATTGTGTAGTAGGCATAAGTAGGGTTTTAATAGCATTGCCCAGATCCGTGCGATATTGTTCCCAATTAGCTCGTTTGTAACTTAATAATTTCTGAGGAGGTAGCTTAGGTTGAGTGTGAGGAGACGAGTAAAGTTCAAGTTTGATAGGTATGTGATCGCTACCAATGGAATCAAGCACATTGATTTGTATACTCGGAGAGAGAGTTGTTGATGTGATTACATCAGGAGTGGTATTGCTGACGGGGCGTGTAGGCTTCGGTAACACATGGAATTCGGCAACTGTTTCAGTGTAAAGAAAGTCTAGAAAGTTAGTTTTGTCCCGCTGTGACCGACTATGAACGTTTAGATCCGCCATAATAATGTACTGCCTAAAGGTAGAATCGATGTATCGAAAAAAGTCGTAGTTGATTGTTTTGCCTTGACGAAAATATGTGGTGACAAATGTGATAGTGCGGATTCAAAAATAAATAGTCGTGACATTATGCTCAGGAAGCTGGAGTGTGAGCGGAAGTGGAACAGGGACTGCTCTATAAGGAGGGCGTTGGCTAACACCTATAGCTGTCTCAGTAGACTCCTGGGCTGGATGGAGCATCATGTCGGAGTAAGTGATAGTTCAGATGTGGTGCGAGGTACGTACGTGCAAACGCTGCAATTTGTTTTTCTTGAAGAAGTTGTGTAAAGAGCACTTGATGTGTTAAGACTGATCGAATGTTAGGAAAACGTAAGTTATAATCCACAATGATACGTATTATACTAGCGTATGTAGAAGTACCCCTATAAAACATAGACTTCGAGTGGTTGAATTTGAAAGTGAACTGTAGGTCCGGAATATGTAGCATGAAGTTGTAAGTTAAACAGTAATTTGGCTGCATACATGATCTGATTCAGGATATGATTGCGATCAAAAGGATGGATATATTGTAGGGAAATAGTGAGGAAGCGTAATAGGTCCTCATCCGTTATTGAATGGTGCAGCGAATTTGAAGGCGGTGTTGGAGTGTCAACAGAGCGTATGGGTACATCAAGTTCTGGTTTAGCTGGATCGGGTTTAGGTTTAGCTTTACACTTGTAGCTATAGGTAGGGTATCCCTCAGAACATCGAACGCAATGTGGTGGTTCCTTAATATTAGAGCAGCTTTTTGTAGGATGTTCAAGTGAACAGTAGCCACATTTGATGGTGTTCGGACACCCAGATGTCGGATGGGAATTGTATTGTTGGTATTTCTCGCATCTAACAGGCAGAGTTGCTGACGTGCGAGATGGTTCCACGTTGTAACGACGTCGGTATATATATGCACCGTGGAGAAGAAGTTGGTGGATCAGTTGTTGTTGATCAGTAAGAACGCGAACTAAATATGTTGGAACGTTACTTGGCACTATTCGTTACATGGCATGAGTGCCCAATATATTTCGCAAAGCCTTGCTTATAGTAAACGATGAATACCAATAAAAATTCTCCCAGATAGTAAAAAGTTATTTCTGAAATACCCGGGAGGCGATGTGATTGCTGCTGAATTAACACACAAGTAACACGCTAAAATGGTACTCATTTTGGTTATTTTAACACCTCAATTTTGAGAGTGTATATATGAAATGAAATGAATGTTATGTCCCACGATTATGCCGGTTAGGGAAAAAGAAAGGTTGGTGATGAGAAATGAATGAAATGGTGGAATCAAAAACGGAGGAAACGGGAGAACCTTGAGAAAACCCACAAGCGAGGTGTTTGTCCACGACAAGGTTCATACGTTGTTACGAGAGGTTCAAGTTATAACAATCAATACTTATTCTTCCACACAGCACCATTCCGTGACAATACTTCACAAATACTTCCCTGAGAAACAAAAGCAAGATATCAAAAGATAACTTCAGTAACACTGGTCGGTATGAAAATCCTCCAACGAGGGTGAAAGGATGTACCGGATAGATTTCGAGATGCTGATTACGAATGTTACATCGAGAAAGTTCCAGTAGGTAAGGTTTTTATGGCGGGGTGCTGTTTCCATAATTGACAGGAAAATAGTCTTTCTCGTATTTAATATATGTTTTCCGTGTTTGGATAACATAATTCTGAATTTTTACGAGAGTGAAAGGGTATACCGGAAAAATTTCGAGCAGCTGATTACGAATATCTCATAGAGAAAATTTCAGCACATAAGGTCTTTCCTTGGGAGGGTGCTGTTTCGATATTTGACAGAAAAATCGTATTTTTCGTATTTAATATGAGTTTTCCGAGTTTAGAGTGCATAACTCTGAATATTTGTCTTAATGCAAGAACTGTGACTAAGCTATATCCCAGGAATATTCTTTTCTCTAGCTCAAGGCCCCCTGGAAACGTACCCCCTTGGGTTGCAAAGATTTATTGTCGTTCCACGCTGCATATATTAAAACCTAGGCGTTAGTGATCTAGAAAGGTTTCATAAACAACTGGAAAACATTCATCGGCTCCCTTTTGTCTAGACTACAGGCAGATTGCTGAAAAAGGCGCCAAGGCATACACCAGGCTGTCGCGAGAACTTGCAACAATTGGACAAATTCATTCTGCTACTTATGTGAGAAAGAGATTTTCAAGGGAGAAAGTAGGCCATTGTCACCGTTCCTGAAGACAACCTAGGAGCTTTACTTCGGGTGTAAAATCGGCGACCAGGATCGCGTTTGTGCTCCAAAACAAAGTTGTAACTCGTGTGCGTGTACTCTCACAGGATGGTTGAAAGGTACAGTTAAACCGATGGCGTTCGCCATACCTATGGTTTGGCGCGAGCCCTGTGATCATGCTTAAGACTGTTACTTCTGCCTGACTAATATAAAAGGTTTCTTAAAATGCATGAAACATAAAATACAGTATCCTAACTTGGATTCCGGGAGAAGACCTGTGAAACATGATGTTTGTCTGCCTTTACCCGTACCACCAGACTCGTACAACTTGTGCAGTGTTTCATCCGATGCTTGTGAGGATGTTGCACAATCTTCGAGTACAGAGTCAGATCCCAATTACTCTCCAGCGACTGACACTAATGAACCACAGGTGATAAGTCAGGGGGAGCTGTATGATCTGATCAGAGACTTAAACCGTCCCAAGTCTAAGGCCCTGTTCCTTGCATCACGACTTCAACAATGGAATCTAATAAACCAAGATGTGAATATACCGATGCATAGGAAAATACAAGTGAGTCTAGTTCCTCATTTTACAAAGGATAGTGATTTGGTGTGTTGCAGTAACATTCCTTCGCTTATGGGGCAACTGAAGTTAAACCACAACACTGAAGATTGGAGGTTACTTGTAGATTCCTCTAGAATAATTCTCAAGGCAATGTTACTATACAATGGCAAATAAAAGCCAGCCATCGCTATTGCTCATGCTGTACATATGAAAGAAACATACGAGAACATGCAAAACCTATTGCTGGAAATAAAGTACGAACAGTTCCGGTGGTTTGTATGCGCTGACCTTAAGGTTCCTGCCATCATCACCGGCTTACAAGGAGGTTACACAAAGCACTGTTGCTTCTTTTGTCATTGGGTTAGTCGAGCTAAAGATCAGTACAGTACACCATCACAAAATGGAGTCCAAGGAAGCAACTGGTCGCAGTTAAGATGAACGTGGTTAATGAACGTCTTGTGGATCCTGAGAAAATGTTCTTACCACCTCTTGATATAAAATTAGGGCTCATAAAGGTCTTCATGAAGACCCTGAACCGGGATGATGAAGCATTTAATAATCGCAGAAAACTATTCCCAAGACTCAGCGAGGCCAAAGTGAAAGAAGGTGTTTTTGCGGGACCCAAAATCAGAGACGTTTTTAAGGATTTTCTTCTAAGCTTAATGAAGAGGAAAGTGAGGCTTGGGAGGCCTTTCGAGAAGTGTGCAGTAACTTTCTAGGGCATCTTAAGTCATCTGATTACAAAGATATTGTGGGCAGGTTAATTACTTCATTTCGTAATATGGGATGTAATATGTCCCGAAAGTTAAACTTCCTGATTGTCATCTGGACTTCTTCCGTGAAATGTACATCTTGGGGGAAGTTCCTGACGAACCCGGGAAAAGGTTTCACCAGCAAATAGCTACTATTGAGAGGCGCTACAGTGATAAATGGAGTGTGAATACGTTGGCAGACTTCTGTTGTAATGTGACACGAGAGACACACTGTAGTAATTACAAGAGGAATAGGAAAACCAAGTGACACGTAAGTGTTAAACTTTATCTTTTTAGGCAATTTTATCTCCATACTTTATATAGATATTTAAATTGTAACGTGCAAATTATTATGGGTGGCGAATAGCATCTTTGGGCGGATATTGAAAAACCTTCCTCCTTCCTGAAAACTGGAACGTCCTGGAGAAAAACGGGTTACGGATTCGAACTCAGGAGCTCGAAACCTATTTTCGTTCGTGGGAGCGAAAAAAAGTTTCATTTTGCCGACCAGTGTAACAAAACTTGCAAAATCAATGAGGCCAACAATAATAAATAGAAATAACGGCCTTATTAAATCCGGTGATCTTTTAGAGATACTCTTTAATACATCGAGCAACATCACTGTATTTATGTATTAGGGAAACCGAAAGAAGCAGGCATTAATAATCAATAAGGTGGTGTTTAAGTGACAAAGGAAAAAAGAACAATTTGATATCGTGCCTTCTTGAGGACGAAGCTTGGTAACAGTAGACAAAATGTGTCGAAAATATTCAGTTGGAGCAACATGTCTACGTGTGTCCACAGCAAGTCAATATTTATACGAATCAATGGTTTCACCATTTGCAAAAAATACTACAGAGAAAATGTTCAGAGGCAAACATACTCGAACTATGTAAAGCCGAAAAAAGGCTAACAAGCATTTGATGGCATTCCATCGACTTCAGAAGACAATCTATAGCTAAGTCATTGTCAAATATTTCGAGACAACTAAAACAAATCAGCAGAAACTAATAGTATTTTAAAATGCTTTTTTATTGGCAAGTCCTCAGAAAAATTAAGGAAAATCGTTACATTTAATGCCTGCTTTACAAGAGGTTAAAAACGAGTGAAACTAAACTTTCTACAAAAGTAAAATCTTCAATGTCCTCGTCAATATTTATACGAATCCATGGTTTCATCATTTGCAATAACACTACAGAGAAAATGTTCAGAGGTAAAAATACTCGATCTATGTAAAGTCGAAAGGAGGCTAACAACCAGTTGATGACATTCCATCGACTTCTGAAGACAATTTATAGCTAAGTCATTGCCAAACTTTACGAGACAACAAAAACAAATCTGCAGAAACTAATAGTATTTTTAAAATGCTTTTTCATTGGCAAGTCCTCAGGAAAATTAAGGAAAATCGTTACATGTAATGCCTGCTTTACAGGAGGTTGAAAACGAGTGGAAGTAAACTTTCTACAAAAGTAAAATGTTCAGTGCTCTCGTGAGAACGTTTATGTAGCTGGTGAACTTAGTTCCTTCCCAACAAAATCTAAACTGTTATGTCTTTATTTTATATTTCACTCTCGTTAAAACTGTCATGCTGAAAATTCGATACCTACTGAATATATTTTCCCGTTCGCATTGTATGTGGAAAACACATTGGTATGGTCCAATTATAGTGAGACGTAAATACATATTTTAAGTGGCTAAATTAAATTTGTAACTGAGTTTTTATACTGTATCCTTTCTTTCTCATTCCTACAACCAAAGCACGTTTCTAAACATTTTCTATATTTTAAAAGGTTTCAATAATCTTATTCATTGGAAATCATATTTTTTTTAAATTTAGTCTTACTTCTAAACATACAATCTCAAATTGACCTCTTATTCTTTATAGATAAATGGAAAATATAATTTTAGAATGATGATATGGCAGATCTCAAAAGAGTTATGAGCTCAAACCTTTAGTAAGGGATGGAAGTTTTTTAGTTAACTAAGGTAATCTGTTGCTTAATATATGAGAAATGTATATTGTGTGAAACATGACTCCCGGACTTAATTAAATTAAATTTGATAAATTAATTAAAGTCGAAAGGAGGCTAACAACCAGTTGATGACATTCCATCGACTTCTGAAGACAATTTATAGCTAAGTCATTGCCAAACTTTACGAGACAACAAAAACAAATCTGCAGAAACTAATAGTATTTTTAAAATGCTTTTTCATTGGCAAGTCCTCAGGAAAATTAAGGAAAATCGTTACATGTAATGCCTGCTTTACAGGAGGTTGAAAACTAGTGGAAGTAAACTTTCTACAAAAGTAAAATGTTCAGTGCTCTCGTGAGAACGTTTATGTAGCTGGTGAACTTAGTTCCTTCCCAACAAAATCTAAACTGTTATGTCTTTATTTTATATTTCACTCTCGTTAAAACTGTCATGCTGAAAATTCGATACCTACTGAATATATTTTCCCGTTCGCATTGTATGTGGAAAACACATTGGTATGGTCCAATTATAGTGAGACGTAAATACATATTTTAAGTGGCTAAATTAAATTTGTAACTGAGTTTTTATACTGTATCCTTTCTTTCTCATTCCTACAACCAAAGCACGTTTCTAAACATTTTCTATATTTTAAAAGGTTTCAATAATCTTATTCATTGGAAATCATATTTTTTTTAAATTTAGTCTTGCTTCTAAACATACAATCTCAAATTGACCTCTTATTCTTTATAGATAAATGGAAAATATAATTTTAGAATGATGATATGGCAGATCTCAAAAGAGTTATGAGCTCAAACCTTTAGTAAGGGATGGAAGTTCTTTAGTTAACTAAGGTAATCTGTTGCTTAATATATGAGAAATGTATATTGTGTGAAACATGACTCCCGGACTTCTAGATTTGAATTAAAAATTTGATAAATTAACATTCTACTTACACTTTAGTGCATGATTGTAGTATGAACTGTTCCTCAGAGAAAATCAACACCACTAGTTTAATGATCTATAATTTTACTGGAAATTCGTTGCTAAGAAGTCGTCGAAAATCGTAATTATACATACAGATATTAGACACTTTTCAAAATCGAAAATAAATGGTAAGCAGATACTTCATTACTCATTTATCCGCGAGTAATTGCAAGTTCATAAATATATATATGGCACTTTAAGTGCATTTTTTAATTTCCTCAAATTTACCAGTAAGTTTAATCCAACAATGTACAAGTCAAATATGATTCTAACTATATTTTACGCAGTGCCAAAACTTGATTATTTGAGTTATTTGATGATATATGTACTTAGACCAGCATGGTACTTAACGACTGTAGTAAAGTTATGTACTAATTCTATTGACCGCAAGCAATAATAAATCATACAGTAATACACTCTTTCTACATTTCAAGAATCTTTGAAGTGCAAGATATTGTGGAATATATTAAAATGGACTTATGTTCGAAGGAACAGAATTGTCATAGTTTCGTGCAACTAGTTTTTGTGCTTTGTATACACAGTATTGTCTACTTGTTAATCAAGTTATATTGCACTGTCTATAAGTCTTTTTTTCTATCCATCAAGCGCGATCCTTCTGATGTATTCGGTAAAGTAACGAGTAATTCCTGTTGGCTGTGGGAGGTTCTGCGAACATTGGGGTTTCGATTCAGTAAGTATATATATTCTTAGACAAACACAGATATGTTTCTCTGGTGGACAGATTATCAAAAGAAGGCCAGTGATATAATAGTCATATAGTCACACGCGCAGTTTGAGAGTCTGGAATAAAATTCTCGTTTTTTTATGTCTAAACTAAAACAGCACAAACGACACCTCTTCTTACATGGTTTTAACTATAGACAGCTTCTTTGTGTTGAAGAGTAAATTCTATTTTTTTAGCTTTCTACATTCCATCAGGAAGCGCTTATACGATTTGAGGATGCCATATCGGTGACTTGCATTTTGCACCGGTATTCTGTTCCGTGGCTTCGTTTGTTCGACGTAATAATGGACGATCTATTCTAGCATCATGCCCCATGTAGAAAGCTATTAATTCTCTTATGATGTATTGTCAACATGGACCTTAAATAGCATCTTATTATAGGCGATCAAATCAACGATACAATTTTAAAGATTAAAAGCGGTCATCTTAACCTATTATCCTTTCCAATATCATAATTTATGCTCGTTAATCACTTGTTTTTTGGTAAGTTCTGTTCGTAGTATGAGTCAACTTATTTCCCTTTTGATAAGGTACTTGGCAATATTTGTATCCGTTCATACAAATTATGACTTCGAATATGGCTGTACGCTGGAAAAACACAATACTTAGAACACTAAATAACGTAGATTGAAAGTTCTCCGTATATTCGTATCGTTGATTTCCCAGTCTTGATTTTGTTTTCTTGGAAGCTCACTTGCTTTACAAGAAAGATTTTAGTTATTTCTGTATCGGCCTGTGACTCTCTTCATCAACATATATGTGAATTTTTCATATTCATTAACAACCTGCATAGTTGGGACTTTCTTCTGTATAATAAAGGGTGTTTCAAATCATGCAATGCAGTGTGAGCTATGTTATTTTATTGCGGTTGAGAAACCTAAAATTATATTTTTAGTTATTGTGCTAAATTATCAAATAACAGAGTAAGTTAATATTTGGTACTATTTTTGTATACATAATGTTATCAACTTACTCTGTTATTTAACGAAAGAAAATCTAATAATTAGGCTAAAATGTTCCCTTGATTATAGGAGCAAGAAACATACAATTACAAGAAAGAAACATTCGAAAAATATTACTTTTTCTTCTAATTTCACAGCAAATATTCAACATGTTAGTAACGGATAATTACTCTTAAACTTGAAAATTCATGACAGGAAAGTTTGCCTAAAATAAATTGCATATAAACATAATGCTTGTATCTTCTATTGGTATGTGCGCTAAGCGAAATAGAATATGTTAACACAAATCAATACGTTTACGTGTCAACACCATTATGCTTTGTTAGTTTACTGTATTTTAAGCTAGTAACGACACTGCTAAGTAGAAGTGCTTGAAAAAATGGAAGCTTAATTTCACAGGTAACTTTCCATTCTCTGTCTCTTGAAATATATATAGTGCAAACAGTCCTTTACTCACTTTTCATTACAATTAAGATAAATAGTTGTCGTGCAAGAAAATAATATGTATAAAAATAAAAATATTTTGATTTGTAAAGCTAAACTAGAGTAGCATAATACAAACACCGGTTGACCATTAAATATTACGTGAGACACAAACACGTGACAACACATTATTACTTTATATCTTTATCTTAAGACATCCTTAAGATGTGTGAGAGAACACAGTTTGCAAAACTTAAATGATGTACCGAAACAGTTAATTCTTTAATTTGCAGAGTCTATTTGACTGTATAGTTGTACGCAAAATTAAATTAAAAAGCGAAAGTAAAAGCTTAAACTGCAAGCTGACTCGCGTGTTTTACCAAATCGCACGGATATAGTGTTTGAAAGTGTAAAATAAACGATGTGTGACTTTAGGTATGGAAGGTACAGTTATGAAGGAAATTTCTGATAGATCACAGCACTTAACCAAAATTATTTAGACATCAATTGTCATTCTCAACATTTCTGGAACGATGAAAATTTTAAATAATATACGTATATTAAGAGAAAACTTTCGATTATTTAGTGTTCAATCTTCAAATTGAATCAGAACTGTTTTAATGCATGCTCAGTTGTGTAGCTATTAAACTAATTAAAACAACAACGAACGAAAGAAAAAACATTTAACATGAAATTAATCAAAATGTATTTAACGAACATGTAGCAAAACTGGCTGCATTTTACCGTGAAACGTGTTCGGAAACCTACGAGGGCAAGTCAAGAAAGACTTGGACTGATTTTTTTCCCGGCAGTTCTGTTAACGCTGGAGCTTCATAGTTTGGCATACAAGTAGGGTGGGTCTTGCTGTGCATATATATAAAATATTGTTAAGGAATCATTGCATGTTTGGTAACCACGACTTTTTATTGCAGGTGATGTTCTGCGCCGCCTCTAGAAGTCGCCTGTAGAAGAAATGGAGTCATTACGAGATGAACAATTTGCAGCTATTCGGTTCTGCTATCGCATGGGGAAAAGTGCAACAGAAACTCTAGGAATGTTGAGAGCAGCCTACAAAGATGACGCTCTGCCACGAAGTACCGTGTTCTGGTGGTTCAAAGAGTTTAAAGAGGGCCGAATGACAATCACGAAAGCTGGTGGACCAGGTGTATCAGCGTCAGCTGTTACTGAGGTGAACATTAACATGGCAGCAGTCATTGTTAGAGAAGATCGCCGCATCAGTATCGACGATCTGGCAGCCGCACTACGCATATCTCATGGCAGTGCCTTCAAAATTTTGCATGACCACCTCCACATGAGTCGAGTGTGTGCGCGATGGATTCCGCGACTCTTGACACCAGAGCAGAAGGCCGTTCGAGTGGAGACTTGCAGGGAGCTGTTGCAAAGGTTTGAGGATGGTGGAGACGCCTACCGCACCGTGTGACTTTTTTCTATTCCCTGCCCTAAAATCCAGACTGCGTGGACGCCGCTTCTCCGATAATTCCGAGGTTCTGAAGGCATCGGAGGCGGTTTTGAAGGACCTCTCAAAGAATGGCCTGCGACACGTGTTTGAGGACTGGAAGACTCGAATGAAAAAGTGCATTCAAATGGGCGGGGACTACTTTGAAAAGGATCATGTGCTTGTTGCTGAGTAATAATAAATTGCCTAGAAAAAAATCAGTCCAAGTCTTTCTTGACTAGCCCTCGTAAAATGTCTCTGATATAGTTTTTGATATTTTGTAACGTTTAAACATATAGAAATGAGAAATACCATACGTTGACCACTTAGGTACCATCTACAAGTTATTGCATTTATCAGAATCGTATTATTCCATTTCTCACATGAAAGCAGTGCCGCTTGGTAACAATGTTGAACATAATGTTTTCACTAATTTCATGTCTATTGTTGCTCCCTTTAGTTGGTGAGTATTTGTCTCACGAACTTATTGCAGTAGCTAGACCTAGTATGGTAACAAGAATTCTAGAAAACAGCGCTTTATTTTCAAACATTCATATTTTTATATAATTGAGGTCTTAAGAAAACAAACGTCTACCTTGCGTTTGTTGGGAATGTATGTTTATGGAGTACTGTAGTAGTGAAATGTATGTTTATAAATACCATTGCAAATTTTGAACTATTGGAATCAAATATTTTTTGTTTGTTGTACCATGAGATACAGGTTACAGGCCATTTCATACCGGATATCTATGAACAATAACAAAGAAAAGTCTTGGGAAGGTATTAGCTAGGACTGCTTAGTTGGTACCATCCAGGCAGTTGCTTAGTAGAACTGAGGACATCCCTGAAAAATCTCTATCAGGATGGTTATGAGAGGGAATCGAACCCATGACCTCCTTAATGTAACGATAACAACACTTTACCACACTTGAGCTATTTCGTTCTGTTAATTCTAGAAAAAAGTAGAGAAATTGACGCTATTTGTGTGTATTTTCTGTTATTTCAGAAATAATTTGACTGGATGATAATGTTGAGATGCATTTATACTTTTGATAACTGCATAATATGAGAGAAAATTAACCAGAGAAAGATATACTATCTAAGTACTGACTAGCTATCAGCAACCATTATAAGCAATCTACGACTGGTTAGATTTCCAAATAGCTCAAGTGTACATCAAACACTTCAAGATTGATGGTTTTTATTACTATAAATATAATATTTAATGTATCTAACTTGTGACTGCTTTAACTATCAAGTTAACAGTAAGAATTCAATATGTCCTTCCTTTACTGATGAGAATAAATATACATGACATTTCATTGATGCTAAAAATTGAAGTGTTAAACTTCGCCAAACTTAAAAAATTACAAACGAATTTTATTGGGGTAAATTTATGAACCTCTAAGTGATAATTAATAAAGCGCACCTGATATGAGAACAGATAAAAAAACACAATTGATATACTTCACCTGCGAGTACTGTAGACTTTCTTAAGAGCTCTACAGCCTTGGAAAATGCATCTTCCATATTTGCTTGTGTTTATCCATGACTGATACCTCTGTCTCAGTACTAAATTTGTTCTTTGTTTCTCAAACGTTTCCTGAACTTCTGTTGTAGTAATTGAGTCTATTACGGGGTCACTAACTTTTGAACGTTTGGTATGTGTACTGTCTTCTATGTTACGCGAAAATCGACTGAACTTCCTCAGTGTTGAACATAATAGTTGTGGTTGCTCTTTAACACTCATCATGCATAAAATCAATGGCCTCAAAATGAAATACACAACTTCTATGAGCGAAAGAAAACTTCCACCAAAACAGAACGCAAAGATGCTCCCAAACGAAACTGAAAAAAATAAATATTTTTATTCAATTCAAAACTGGGAATTAGATATATTCCTTTTTATGTTTAGTAAGGTAGTTTTCGAGGTTCTTCATCAATAAAGTACCTACTATAAAAATTAATTATCTCTTATCCTTTATGGGAAACAACATCATTCTAAGACTCTGCCTTCTTAGTATATTATTGCAACAAGGAAACAAAAATGACATTAATACTGACCAAACGCATAATATTATCAAAGATATACATTGTACGGGTTTGAGAACGTCTGAATTTCGTATCTTAGATACTAGAATGACTACAAAGATATTGTCAAGATAAAATATCTTGTATTTGGAAATAATTAGAATACATTGTAAGCTGATAAAGTAACCACTTGCAAGAGTTAAATAAAGCTATTTAAACTGAAAATAAATGGCTACATGGATATTATCACCGCAATATTACACGCAAAGATCCTGGTTTAGTTACTTGTAAGGTTTCGTTTTTAAGGACTAGCATGTGCATGTACAGCAGTGCAGAAACTATTTGTAAGAAAAATGATAATGAAAGCTTTGAAGAAAATCTATAATGCAACTTTAATTGAATTAAAGTTGTAACTGGAGAAAAACAATATATTATTTGTATCTGTGGTATAATCTTCGAAATACATCGATTATTATATTCCTATTGTTAAGGATAAAAACACAGAATCATGATTTTTAATGATAAAAGTACGTCCAGGGATAAAATTAATATTTAACATGTAAGTAAATATTTGCTCTATTGTTGAATATTTATATTTTGAAACACACCTTGAACTAATTTTGAATAAATATCATTTGAACAAAACTACTCATATCTAGGAAGAATAAAAGCGAAAATACAGATAAAATATGAAGCAGCTTGATCGAATGTTACAATAAAGTACATACTTATTAATCTCAGATTGTACAATGATTATCATCTGATAACAGGAGTATGTTTCTGATAAAAAGTATATCTTTAGAAAACAAATAGAATTAAGATCTACTAATTAAATTTCCAATACTTTAAGCGTTACACAACATCGAAGGTAGTTCCGTTATTGTCAAGATTGTGTTGCAATTGTATTCACCATAATTGAAGGGAAGGAAATTCCAGTGGTGCATGAAAGCCTTATTTAGTGGTTACAATTCTTTACCACTTTGTATCACTTCAGCTATTTTTCCACCACAATGCTGAGTTTGTAAACATTTATAAGAGAATTTATCTTTCTGTTTGCCATTCTATTCCTTTTTAGTTTGAAGGGGAGTAGTTATTATTGCCTTACTGACCAGAAATGGAAATATTTATCCCCGCCAAATTGTGTCCTGGTGTCACTATTTTAGAAAGAAGGGTCTTTAGTTAAGAGCTAGTTTTACAATCAATGAATTGAAGGCTTGCATGCAAGAACCAGGTAAGTCTACCTCTTAGCGAATTTGAGATTTCCATATTTTTCAGTAGGATACTCATTCAATATTGTATGCAAAAATCGTGTGAATCCGATGATTATATTCAGTGTCACTCATGTAAAATCAGTTACCCACATACAGTGTTCATTATGAAGTTAGAGTAAGGAGCAGGCAGCTCTAGAGAAATATCTAACATGGAGATATCTTGTTCTTGTACCAAAGCCCTCAATTATGACCAATAGTAATCTTTCAAAAATTACACTAGATTAAGTCATTACTTCTAAGGAATATTACATTCGTTTAGGTTAGTAAAACGAAGACAAACTCACTACTTGTCTAAGAAATCATGTTGATTTCCATCTGTTGTTTTCGTAATCGAACAAGTCTTCTGAAGTATTTTCTAGGTATGAGATAGAATACAACTTTGTGTTTTTAAAAGTATGATAAGAATTAATGCTGTTGAAAAGCATTAGTGCTTATCAAAATTAATGTGTAAAAATTCTTATTTTTTATTACTTTACTCCTTACAGGTCCACAAGAAGGTTTATTAAGTAACCAATTACAATTCTGGTTCCAATAACCCCATGCTTCGGAGGACCACCAATGCACAACTAGAGATGTATCGCCAATAATTGGAGGCCAACAGCGACAATCCGCGATGCCCCACTTTCGTTTTGAAAATAACACCACCAGTGGCACACCAGCGTCAGAGAAGCGACGAAACGCCAATGAACATCCAAATTACTCCCGCAAAATATGTTAAATCGCCTATATGCGTAATTTTTTACATTAAAGAGTGTCTAAGAAACAATTAAAAAAAACCGTGCCCTGGGTAGGCGCGAACCACCAACCTTTGCATTACTTGGCTCGTGTTCTTCCGACTTGGTCACGGAGGTGATGGGGAAAACGTCCTTGTAGAGTCATAAATCATTGAGGTATTTCTAGTTAAGCTAATCGGAGTGCTCTGTAACCGTGTATATTTGAGTGCCCCTATAACCGTTTCAGATTAGATAAAATCCGTTCACCATGTATTTTTATAACAAATTGACATGCGTCTATTTACTTTATTTCATGGTTCTCCTATATTCACTTTCAAGTGGTCGGTTACAGTTGTTACCTACATACGCACATAATACAGTTGTCGTACAATTATACGCACACATCTCAAGATTTTTCACTTCATAATTTAGTGGTAGGGGTTATTCTTAACCCCCGTAGTTTACTGCTCTAAAAGGAAAAATTATATACAACAATAGCCGCATGCACATGACTGGCGATCGTTTGTGTTGGTACCTTCGCGATTCTAGGCGACGAATCAAAGAGGAGCGGATCAAAATGGAATCTTTGCTGCTACGTGGTGGCAAATTCAATACTCCGAGTCTAGATATATCTTTCGACTCGACGAAAGGCTGTCGCTAGTGGCACACTAGGCCAGTCCTTCGACGTGTCGCTATAGCGACGTTCGACATTTACCGGCAAAAGGTCCACTAGGTGTTGGCAACGTTTACGGATGGGGAAGCTGCATCTTTCTGCACACAGCTGACAGTGTTGCTGGGCATATACATATATTGACCTGTAATTACCTTGTGGGAATTAGAAGACAACTATACTCCAACTCCAACTGGCAGACGAATGAATATTTTGGTATCTATAGCTAGACGAGAAACTGGATAATATCGCACTATAGTTAGCCCTTTGGGGATCTTATGGTACAATTTGTACTATGGACGTTTTTCATCGTACATTGCGTTATTTCTCTTCTATTTGAGCTTTTTCGTCAGTTCTTTTTTGTTTTCAAGTCCAGGGGAATTGTAGAAAACATTACGTATGGTTTCAGACCGTCCTGCGTCCAGACATAGGAGGTGATGACGTCATAATCTTAAAATATATTTTTCCCTTGTTAAGCCTATGTTCATTATTTTTTGGCAGGCTTATTTTTTCACGTAGAAGATTGAAAGTTTGCACAAACATTCAGTCTACCGAGTGGTATTTACCAGATTTTTTTCCGATGTCAGTGTTAAGACAGGGGGGAACCAGAGGGGCAAAAGTTTAAAAAAGGATATTTTTACCCCAAAAGTCCCGTTTCTCGTCATTTTCCCGTCTGACATACATGATGGGGACACGTGAGTCATCCAGTCTGAAAGGCAGTTCCATTTTGAAGAGAATGACGGCGGAGTTATTATCCTAGGGTAATTAGGGATGTCTCAGGGAATTTTTAAGAAATATACTTCTATATAGGGACAAATGGGACAAGGTCGGTTTATTTTTTGGCGGGCTTACTTTTGCACCTAGAAGATTGAAATTTTGCATCAACATTCTACCCACCTAGTAGTATTTATCAGATGTTTTCTAGATCTCTGCATTAAAACATGGGGAGATCCAGAGGGAAAACATTCCAAAAAAGGGATTTTTAGACACAAAAAATCACGAGATCATGGTGTTTTGCGGTAATTTTGGGCATTGTGGGAATTCGTGATAAAATTTCTCCCGCCCTTACTATTCAAGAGAGAAACTTGAAATTTTTTACGCGCATTTAGTTTACCAAGTACAATTTATCAGATTTTTTGGAGGTCTCTACGTTCACACAGGGGGGGGCCCAAAGTTGGACAAAAAATTCCCCCTCAAAATTTTCCCTCCGACATCAATTTTCCCTCTCTTGGCATATGGCATGGGCATGCAAGTGATACCATTTGAAAGCCAGCTCTATTCTAAAGGGAATGCGGTATGAACCATGATCCTAGGATAAGTAGTGACGATGCAGTGGCTGCTTAACTGAAAGTCTAAAAAATAGCCCAAAAAGCCAGGATTCGGAAAGGGTTAGACTTGTAATTATGATTAAGTTGCCTCCTTGATGTGTCTACGAGAAAGGGGCTACATTAATAGACAAACCTCATTAGACCACTACGAACGTGTAAAAAAGTTAATGAAATTTTCCAACTTTCTTGGAAACACACAGAAGTACTACCAAGGCTTCGACATTCTGGATTATTTGAACGTGTTTCAACCATACAGACAAAACTGTCACACAAACAAAAAGTTTACCACCTTCCGTTTGCACATGCTAATGTAGATTGAACCTTACAATAGTTCATTTTCTCAGATAAATCCTTATTCACAAAATCGATTGAAGGGCACAGTTTCGTTTATCGTACTAGTGAGATATGAATGTCCCTTGATATCTGATTGCGTGCAATGAATGGTCATATGTCTACTTCACTTTGAGTTGGATTTCCAGTCGCGTTGAAAGAGAGCTTCGCAAAATTAAAGAACCACTGAACATTCCACAGTACTTACACATCATGAGCAACACGCTGCTCCCATCATTGCAACTTTCAGCCTCACTGGGTCATTTAATTCTATCAAGACCAATCCGAAATATATGAGGACCTTTTTTTAAACGTAATAGAGAAAATTTTCAGAAAAGGAGGTACATTTCTTTTCTGGTATGTTTGTTGTGCTACTATTCAAGTGAAATCAGAATTGATGGATATCGAAATGCGCCATCTGTATAAACACTCAGTCATGAACGTTTTGTCAGAACTCGATAGATTTTATGTACAATAAGAAGAAAAATTCAATTGTGTGCTCTATCGAGTTTTGAACAAACGCTATATATATATATACATAGATAGATAGATAGATAGATAGATAGATAGATAGATAGATAGGTAGCTGCAATGGGTCTATTCCGGACGTTTTCGTTCAGTTTAGACCCCTTTTGCAATGCTCGAAAATACCCAAGGGGTCTATACAGGACGAATGGGTCTATTGAGGACCAAAAATGGGTCTAAGCCGGACGATAGGGGTTTAAATAGGACGGAGGGGTCTAAGTAGGACGATCAGTGCTACCAACATACTTTCGTTGAAGTGTTTACTGAAACTTTATAAATTATGCTCATCTGATAGTGATTTGAAGTTTAGTGTTTCTTTTCAGCAGTAAGGCTATTAGACACTTGAATCTAAAGTTTGAGGTGGAATCCGAACTACATTTGTGCGTTCCAATTTCTGTTCTTTTTCAACCGGGAATCAAACTCGGGACCCCACGTACCAAAGTCATGAGTGCTAGCCACTATAGCAACGAGAATAGCAATAAGCATGGCATAAGAGCTTGTGGTAGCATTATAGTATCAAACTACATATATCCATTATATTTCTTCCATCTCATTTGGGATTTTTTTTTTAAATTGAGAAATATTATACTAGTTTCCAACTCTACCATTATACCAAGATCACTAAAAGTACAGTCATCCAAGTAAACAAAACACATCTTAATTCCAAGTAATTCGGAATACTTAATAAATAAAAAGATAAATACACAAAAAAATTAAAATAGAAACGTAAAACATTAAACACTTGATGCAGCACTTACAATTTGGGACATCTTTTCGGTATAGTTTATAAATATCTTATTGATAAAGTGGTAGACCGCTTATGGTGGCGTTTCATGGTTCGATGGTGGCTAGTGCCAAGTCAGATTTGGGATATAAAAACACCGTGTGCATCGGTTTTCTCTGGATTCTCCCGTTTCATCTATTATCAAGTGTGGGAGGATTCAGTAGCCTCCGTAGAAAAAATCATTTTGGAAGTTCCACTATTTTCACGAAATGTGGTCAAAGTCCTTTTTCAAGTATGATGTTGCAAACTAAATGTGTTTCAACTTTCATAAAACTCAAACCGGTTACAAGTATGTGGAGGAAAGACTATGATGATTATTGAAGTTTAGTATCTCTTTTATGCACCAAGGCTATATAAGACGTAGATCTACAGTGAAAAATGGTATGTGAACGACCATAATACTTTAAAATTTAGGTACTCTTTCATCTCGAATCGAACCCATGATCTAATGAACCAAGGACGCGTGTTAATTACTAGACCAGCGAAAAGTTTTGGGAAAAATTAAAAATGTATATATTACATCTTGAAAATTGATCTACCAGCTTTCACAAGAACTAAAAAAAAAAAAAAGCGTTTTAGATTAGTCTCATCTTATGAAACAGTAAAGAGATACCTGTAGTATGCATTCAAAGTTCACTATTCTTACGCTTTTAGTAAGGAAAAAATTTAACTTCGGGAAAAAGTATTTTAAATCCATCTAGTGGCAAACAGTTTCTAGTCACCGCGCTCGAATCACCGCAGGCTTCTTAGAGGTACACATAATGATTTATTTATACGTTGTCATTTACCCCACACTTCCCTGGCTACAACCCAATTAAGAATTAGATATTTGGAAGCTTCCAGTTGGATGGATGGTAAGTTAGGCATAAAGCCTAAATGTATATCAAATAACGAAGGGGCACTATTATGTTTGGTTTAAGTTAAACATGAAAGATATATGTCATCTCATTGAACCCGTGCCCTTATATGTGGAAGACATACCATGAATGCGCACTTACAAAAGGGGCCAACCTGTTCCAAAATGAATGTTTCTTTAATTGACAATTTTGTAATACGAATTTTGATTACTCCCTCAGTAATCACCATAGCTAATAGGATCATTAATAACAACTAGCTTTTTATTTGTGTTAACATTCTCGGATTTACAGATTCTATAATTCAAAGAGAGAAGGATTACAATCATTAGATTGAATGAGTGGAGAATTGCAATATGTGTTATCAGTGACGTATTTAAGATTTCGTTTCGGGAGGGGCTTTGCTAACTTTCGGGGAGGGGGGGGGCTTTGCCTGTAAATGTGAAAATTTTGCAAGATATTTACTTTACTTTACTATAGTAAGTAAGATTTCCGAGGGCTTAAGCCCGGAAGACCCTCCTAAATACGCCACTGTGTGTTATTCTTTATATTATTAAAAATATATGATAATTCCAATTCAAAGTAAACATTTTTAATGCACTTAATTTTCCAACTTTAAAAATTTCTAATGTTTCTTAATATGCCAGTATTTACTCTGATTTCTCATCTAAATTTATGTTTTGTGCAGTTTGTGTTTTGAGTATATTCTTCTATAGTCATTTTGCGTTTTTTTAAATTCAATTATTGTCAAATTACTTTAAGTTTAAGGCCACACGAAAGTTCTATGAACAAGAGGAATTGATATAGCATAATTAAATAAAAATATTGTTAAACCTACCCAGGGATTAGTGGCCGCATTGGCTTAGTGGTAGAGCGTTCACCTCTGGTGCTTGGGGTTCCTGGTTCGATCCCAGCTCGCGCGAAATGAACTTTGTCCTGGACAAACACCGTGTACGTGGGTTTCCTCAGGATTTTCCTATTTCCTCCCAATTTCTTCATTTCACCATTTCATTCATTTCTCAACATCACCGTCTCGTTTAGCCTATCCGGCATAACCGTGGGGCATAAAACTCAAGGATTTCATTTCATTTTCTACTCACGGATCAAGGCTGGATTAAGGAGGGCTTAGGGGGCTGTAGCCCTGAGCCTAAAGGCGGATGGGGCCCCCCAATTTGATCAAAGTCTCAACTGGCTGTCTAAAACGCTTACTTTCAGCTGGTGCATGCCGTGTGTCTAGTTACGAGGAGCAACTCAGGGATTATTCTGCACATGTACAAATTTATCTTTTCTTGAAGATGATACAATGAGAATTTACTGCGTTACTATTCTAAACTGCACCAGCCGACAGCCTTGAAAATTCGAAGTTCCATTTCAAATTCATTTACAAATAACAGGGTCCTGCAAACCTTATATATTTGGGATATGACTCACTCGTTCATTCATCAAAGCTTATAGAATATTTGCTGTAAATATCGGAACTTAAAATTTGGCAAATATATATCTTTTGTGACACAAGTATATAATAAAAATTCGAAAACTCGAAATTTCCCCTCAAAGAGAGTAAACTAGGGGCCATTTGTGAAATTAAACATTGTAATTTCACTTGTGATATTTTTCTTCAAAATCCATAGGCAACTTCCTGTATATAACAACTAAACATATGCCTCATATATATGATTTATAGTACAGGTAAAGGGAGAAAACTCTAAACTTCCAATTTTCGCCCCTATAAGAGAAAATTAGGGAGAAAAATCCAAAAGCACATATTGTGACATTATAATATTTATGACTTATTTCTATCACAATTTAAATAATTTTGACTATTACGGTGTCGATCTCGTGTTTTGAGACAATTGGAAAACGCTTGAATTGTGAGTTATCAAATCTCTATTTCGAAAGAAATAAACGATAAATAGTATTGGAAGTCTAGGTGTTGCCCACATATTATTGAGCCAAAGTACTTTACTTGGTTTGCTGTAGCCATTTGTTAGTCTTAACCAGAGGTAGATAGATACGCTGCTTATCCAATGGGTCTATTCGCATCGTTTCCGGCGCGTTTAGACCCATCTTGGAATGAACTACAATATGCAAGGGGTCTAAAACGGACGACTAAATGAAACAACGTTTTCGACTATTTTTCTATACACTGTTATCACTCCCGTTTTAAAAGGCTGAGGTAGCTAGATACCATGAGACAAAAATAGCCAAAACTTGTTACAAATATAGTTTTGGCTCACGCTGGTTATAAAGTGTAATCTACATTCTCGATATACTTTACAGTATTTTCATTCTCTCTGTAAAGAAGAAAAGATACTGCAATTATACAGTAAATAGACATGATTTATGGACACTACAGTGCGTCAATGCAAGTTTTCGCTTACTCTCAGCCAGGCCCGTATCCACGGGGGGCCAAGAGGGGGCCGGGCCCCCCTAAATTTTTCTTGGCCCCCTCTAAAATTTTAATTGAAGACTTGCAAAAAAATCTCGATTAATTCTATGTATGAACACTAAGAATAAAATGCAATATAAAAGAGATTATTCCAAGAATTTTTCCATTTTAACTATTTGACGAACACTTCTAAACATAGTTTAAAGGAGTTAAAGTAAAGTTTATCAGTCTTCTCGAATCTCGATATGAAATTACACAATATATATTGAAGCAAGTTTTCCGAAAAGAAGGAATATGTTCATAATACTTTACGCCACAGTTGTAATAGTGATCTGGGAGGTAGGAGACGAAGTGCTTACTGCAAGCCAAATCATAAAAACAGGAGCAGGAACAAAGCGTTTATCTTTGTCGATTGCTGTAACGGCGGTAGGTTATTGTTATTCTATTGTGTAGTTGTAGTACATACATGTATTGCAAAATCCTCGTCAACAGCAAACCTTAGATTAACTGTGGAACAATTAGTTGTAAATTGAATTAAGAGCTCCGAGTTCCGTTAAAGTCGATTGATTCTAGTAGGGCCAAATTATTGTGATGTGATATGTAAAACAAGAACTGTGGTGGAACATTCACCGAAGTAATGGTTGCAAAGACTTTCATATGTTTGTTCTCGTAGAAGAATAAAGTTAAGCTAAATTACCTTAATTAGATGAGTAACTGAGCAAGTGAACATATTTAACGTTTAAGTTTAAGGATTAAATTCCGGGTTGTGGAGCCAGGACTAGTAAAAATTTGCAAGATTTAGAGGAGAAATTAAGTAGCAAAATGTTTTGTATTGTACTTGGGGTGGGAGATCCCGTGGAAGTAGCTATAGTTCATTCAAGGAACGTTCAGTACCTCATGTAAACAAATACACGTGGTGATTGTTTAATTTTATTGGTTAAAGAGCCTTGCCGCATCCATGCGGCAGAAGAAAATAGTCCATTGTCAAGTAAGCTGTTTTTCAATGTTTTTGTTGCTTATAAGGCACATTATCAGAAATGCAATTTCCTTACAGTTAAATAACAGAAACAACATTGTATGTAAGAACTAAATTGAATTAATGCAATAAAAGAGAATACGCATGCGTAGAAACTGGGTTTGGCTCACCTTATGCGCGAATCACAGCTTACAATATGGCTCCGTGCGGGGAATATGCAAAACGCCGACAGGTTACAAGCACGTGCTTCTCGAAAGAAGCGGTGACCGATAGCCAATCATCCGATGACTGGCGGAGTAATACCATTCTACAATGTTTACATCAGGACAGTGACGACGCCAGAGGGGGGGCAAGGGGGGCGAGCGCCCCCCTAGTAGCTACTACTGCCCCCCTGACTGCCACTTAGACTGCCCCCCCAGACTCCTACAATCTTTAAACATTCTACATGTAGTATTTTATATCAGTATCATAACCAATCTCATTGTCAAATTGTAGTCTACTTTCCATGCATTTACTATGTGGCAGATTAGTCCTCAAGCTTTCTTCTTTGAGCGTCTGGGTATGCACGCATATTTCTGTTTTCTAATTTGGCGCCTTTTGAGGTAAATTTTAGTTATACTTCTTTCTTATGATTTTTAATTATTGTGCCTAACGAAGAATAGTAGATTTGGTCAATTTGTTTTCTTCTCATTGGATCAACTTCGATTGGAAACAAAAGAAAGGTAAAAACAGTTACATGAATGGTTTGTATTTATCCAGATTTGAAGTTTTCAGTTTCATATTTTGTTTTATTTAAAGGTTCTATACTTCTTTTTTTCTGAAACATTATTCTCGGCTTTCAATATTCAGAGGATGTGCTTATAACAGCTTAGTTTGCAACTACCAGGGCTTAAGTTTTTGAAGGGGATAAAAAGAGTTGTGTTTTCCCTTTCCTGCAAATGACAATAATAAATTTATAGAATTAAATTGATTCCCAATAAAACGTATTGTCAGAGTGCTGATCTTTCGTTACTAATTGGTATATACTAGTGCTCCCTTACTTATTTTGTTTCAAAGTACTGACGTGACGTATACAATATTGACTAGGAACTGCTGAAAAATTGGTAGCCCAACCCAAAAGGAGTGCACGTGGAATGGTGAAGTTTTACTTCTTCTACACTCCCCCGAGAGTCAATATATTATTTTGTACAGTGCTCCAGTTTTTGTAGAAAAGTTAAAAAATCTGAAGATTTCCTCGCACCACTGTTCGTAGCACTACCCCTATCAGATCTAAAATGGCGTCCTTTCAAGTGTTATTTAAGTTTGGGAAATAAGTACACGTAATAGTTAGGCGGAGCAAAATCTGCGGAATAAGAATGATGATCTAGACATTGAAATCCTAGATTATTCAATGTCAGTTGTGTTCGCAGGGGCTTGATGGACAGGTGTATTCTCCTGAAGGAACAGAATTCCTTTCTTTTCATTTTCCGCGGCGTTGAACTTTCAATTTTTCTTTCAGTTTTGTAAGTAATGTAGAGAGTCTGGATTAAATATCTGACCGTTGCGGAGGTAGTCTATGAGTACGACTCCATACTTATCCCAGAAGGATGTTGCAAATAGTTTCTCAACCTACGTCTGTGTCTTGAACTTCTTGGGGCGAGGGAGAAATGAGTGCGCTACTATTCCACTGACTGTTGTTTCGTTTCAGGATTATAGTGGTACAACCATATTTCATCTATGGTTACTACTCGTGAGCGAAATTAATCAGCATTACAGTCAAATTGGAAGAAGACTTCACTTGATGCCGCCACTGTTTCATTCTCCTGACAGATTTTTTGAAAATTTATTATGCCGAGAACCCAAGCCATTCTGAATTATGCTACCGACGAGTTCCAAAGAAATGCCCAGAACTGAGAAAGCGGGGTGCAGCCAGACCTCAGACTATAATAAGTATATTATGAGTTTAATATACACTTTAAAAACTATATAAATAATAGCTTAAACTATTTTTGTCACTCAAAAACTGGGGTGGCCTAGGCCCTCCGGCCCTGGGCTATATCCACCACTGACTGAAATGCTGCAATTTTCAAGAATAATGTCACAAATTGCATCCATGATTTCGGAAAGAGTCATTGCTTTTAATCATCCTGGATGTAATGCATAATTTGTTGAGAAATCGCCACGTTTATGCTAAGCCAGTTACTTCTTCACCACTGTATATAACGGAGGAGAGTCCCGTGGTGTTTCTCTGATTTCCTAATTAATTTACTTCGATGAGTTTCCTTGGTGGAACAGAAATGTTATAACAGTTAGGATCTGGATGTTCGTGAAAATCGCTGTTTGGGCGCAAACAATCACTTCAGAGGCCTGAGAAACAATAAGAATTTCATTATTAATATGAAAATTTGTATTTGTACATACAGAGATATGTATTTCTAAACTACGGTTTCATTTTTCTACCTAGTACCTACACTCCTTCTGGATTCCGATATTTCCAGCGGCCCCTCGTAAATTCTCTCTCTCTCTCTCTCTCTGTATATATATATATATATATATATATATATATATATATATATATATATATATATATATATACGTAGCATATAGTACTAGAGCAATGTGTTACTTGTACCATACGCGAAAGTAATTCAATTTATGTTTAGGCTTCAAAAGTTTCATTGAAAAATATTTCATGTGCAGACGTTACTTATTTGTCAGTTATTGTTAGTCATACATTTTACTTGAAATAAGTTTAATATATAATCATATAAGTCTAATATAAAGACAGCAACGAAATACACAATGTAATGTAAAATAAGTCACACGTAATAAATATGTCATTTTTGGTATGGCAAATAGCCGCCCCCCCCGAAAATGTATCTGCCCCTCCTTTGCCCCCCTAAGAACTTAAAGCTGGCGTCGTCACTGCATCAGGATCAGAAGGTTCGTTGAATGAACTTTAGTTTTCATATAAAAACGTTGTAAATTGGAACTATTTCTTAGTCGCGTACGCGTAATAATGTTGTAATTCAACATGAAAGAAGCAGTGATGCTTTTACTCGATACTAGATGGGTGCAGCGTTTTACTTACATTGAGAAAATCTGTTCTCCGGACAGTGGTATATTGTACAAATATACGGAATCCTCTTGCTTACTACAAAAATCAGAACGCAGCATAGCTTATCCGTATGCTACATAGGAACTGCCCTTAGGTGTTACATCATGCCTTTGCAGGATGTCTGATGTCTAACAGTCTTCCTTATATTGCATACATATATGTATGCTACCTTCGTCAGCTATATGTTATATACGTCCATTTGTATGTGAGATCCTGACAGCCTATATTGTTTCATACGGAAATTATGTATAGATGGAACACTTATACAGAAAGTATTATAAAACATGCGTTTTCATTTATACGCTTGCTGTATGTTGTCCAAAAACTAAGGTACAGGATTTACAAATGCAACCTACGATATTACGTAAGCCGCATACATTTTTCTCAGTGTAGTTTTTAATAACATTATAGTATTTTTTTTAGCTGTTTTGGTATGTGTCGTCTTGGTATAGTGTGCAGGTGGTTCATTTATATAAAACGAGTTTAATTTAAGATTTTAAACAAGGACTTAGTACAAATATTAAATAAAAAAATACAACTGTAATTGTAAACAAGGGAATTACTTCAAAGTTACCCATCCACCTAATATTTAACAAAAAACAGAATAAAATCTGCAATCATCAATTTCTACTTAAACTTTACTCATTTTATGTTCTGTTACGTTACCTCGAGGGTGTGAGTACGGGGGAGGAACCACAATTACATATGGAAATCCATTATTAACCTAAAGGGGAGACTGGTGGGCCGCGCGGAGCATGGTTGTGGGTAGTTAATGGGGAGTGCGCAGTTGGGAAGAACGAGCGAAGGGAGAAGCCGAAGTAAGGTGGGATGATGCACTACTAGGTTACTTAGGTTAGGTTATGCCTACTTCGCACTTACCTTAGTACGTACTTAGGTTTGTAGAGCTCTCCTATCTCAAGCAGAAACTCGCAAACGATTGTTGGTGGTCTTTGTTCTTTCACTAATTAAGCCATGAATATTCAGAAGATTAACCTCACTATCAACATCATGTTTTACAAATGTTACTACTGTCAATTCACATCCAGCGCAAGGACCCTGTACACTTGCAGGCACGTTTACTCGAAAATTATCCACAATCCAACCGTCCTTAACCTAGAGACAAGTAATTCCCTCTACTTGCGAATTAGTCCCGTCTTTATAACCGCTTATCAAAAGGTATTACACATAAATTACGCTTCGCTTACATGTTATCAAGCACACAAACAATCAAATTATCAATTTCTTCTAGGTAATTTTGATAAAAACGGAAGGGCAACTTCGCAAGTTAACCCTAAACAAGAGCCTAAGTAAAGTTGCATTTCCTTATTTCACAGTAGATCATCTCTCGTTCTTGAACTTAATATTAGTATTACATGTGGACTATCAAAACATTTATATTTTAATTCTAATTCGTGTAGTTAGTAATACCCATTTAATAAAATTCAAGTTTTTTTCATGTAGATTACAGAATATTAACTTAATGTGTGTGTGTGTGTAAGGGGGGATAATAGAATTAAGTAGAAGCAAAATACTTAAACATTCAAGAGCAGATACCGGTATGATGAATTGCTGATGTTACTATTTGAAGAACTATAATATGGTTGGCTCGCCCCCCCCCCCTAACTTCTACCGGGCTCCCTCTACATTTTTCGGCTGGCTACGGGCCTGCTCTCAGCTAGTATGCCTTCTGTCTATTTACACGAAGCAACTCGGAGATTATTGTGTGTTTACAATTGACTAAATATGGAACATGGTAGGTATTAAATTTTGAAAATAAAAAATAACAAAAATATTACTGAAAATCATAACAAACACATCATTTCCGCTTACTTGTTATGATATATCGTGTATAAGTTGAAACTACAAGTAGAGTGAATTCCCAAGAGGAAAAGAATATTAGTGAGGTACTGACACGTGAAAACTAAAAGTGATTTATTGCTTTACAGCTCCTTTTGTCTGCCATTTTAACAGGCTATGCAAAGAATATGCCAATCAATGATGGTGAGTACGGTCGATTTTTGCTTAGGTGGTAAGTAACAAGGAAGTATTCCTGGGTATATAGCGTCTTGTAGTGATAAAATTGGAAGTTTTCGATTATTTTATTAGGTGCAATCTGACGTTCTTGTTCATAAACGAAGCTACATAATATAATGTTTCTGTAAAGATATGGTCCGTTTTGCCTGTTCTTCATTCACGGCTTAGTATGCTACCGAGAATAGAAACTGGGACAAGTACTTTGACCACTATTCTACGTTGCGGCACTAAGCTATCTCACATAGTCACATCTCGACTTTTGAGATTGACTTTGTTTCTAAAATGAATTATAATGTATTATTGTCTAGTTGAATTCTCATAATATAGAGTTTTATCGTGACCCATTTATAATTCTTTAAAGGAGCAGATATAAAAATAATAGAATGGAACACAAGATAAGGAAATTCAAATTACACAGTTTACTTTCGAAACTATCTTCATTTCCATTGTTATTTCTACGGCCAAATGCTCTTGTTACTTAAGAGTTCCAAAGTGGAATTGGACTTAAAGAGAAGCGTAAAGCCATGTGTAATATTCCCTTAAGAATTCTTCTATCAGCATATATTTACAAGAAAAATGTCCGTTTTCGAGGGTCCATAGACCGTTCGATAATTATCGTAATATAATCACCTATTTATGCGTTACTTTCTTGAGGAAAGACAAATAATTTCAGGAAAACTGAAATTTCAAACAATTTGGACTATTTTGCAAGGGTTTCAATACTTCTCGGAGAACTGAAAACGCACATTCCGAAAATATAGTTACAACTACAAATTGATTTGCTGGTGTAGTCATGTGGGTCGTGTATTATACGTCATTATCCTCAACATGGACATGCTTTCCGAACAAAACCATACACACATATATTCGGAATTCCTAGTTCTGGTTATATTCGTGAATATTTAAGAATATCCTGCCAAAACAGTGATGTGTTTACTTTTACACAAAATGGTGCACACTCGCGGCCTCAGAGGCCGGTTAAGGCACGAGAAATACCACGAATAGCCTTAAAAGACTGTCAGATTACTACAAGTAGGAATGGACACGAGTCGAGTTTTCAGCCGAGGCAGAGAAATTTTCTGTATTCTAGTCACAGTTTTTAGGTCGATTTTCGAGTCGAATCGAGTTTGATACTTCGTTCACCCGTGCGGCTCCTTTTAGCTCATTTAGAGATCATAGATTTCTTGGTTTCGAAAACGAAAGCTATGAAAAAGTAAGTAGTAATGTGGAATAATTTTAGTGTTGCTCCCGAGAAAGGGCAATTCTCACATCTCGTCACATCCCGAAAACGAGACGAGACTACATTACCCTGAGACAATCCCAAATATCGTCTCATGAACATCGCTGCATGTAGCAAAATCAAGCTAAAATTTTGTAAATAGGATTCTTTCCCAGTAATTCGAGAAAATGCTAACACAGTGCTTACTAACCTGCGGATGAACTCGGAAGAATAGCGTGAAAATCTATTACCGTAGAACCCTGATATTCCGCCGCAAGGAGCCCTGACCCGGACACCGACGAACCAAGCGTAGGTATAGCTCAAAGCTCCTCTCGGGGCTTCTCCCTCAGACTCTGAAGTAACTTTTTTAACTTCGAGAATTAGAAAACACTACTTTTTGTAACAGTTATCACTTAAAATTTTCAAGTTGACCTCAGAAACACTATGACAGGGTTCTTTGGAGCATTTTTACAGAATTGAAACTTTTGAAACTGTTACACTTTATTCTCATCCATTTCCATCACATGCATATAGTTATTTTTTTAGGCTGGCCTTTTGGTTCAGGGGTTACTAATACGAGTACCTTGAGAGCACTTCTTATATAAAATTTAAAACTAAGTTTGAAATTATATAAAACTTTTATTTTCATTCATTTTAAACCTAGTAGCACCAATTGAGTGCACGTGCACCCCAACTTCAATTTTTCATTTACTGTTCCCGTTTTTTTTGGTGGAGAAATGTACTTATTCAGAGCATTGTTTTCTGAACGCTACGTTTCTTTAAGAAAATATTCAGATCATTTCAACAAAGTGAACAAGGAATAAGTTTAGTTTTTTTTTTCTGTTGCAGTGCAGCTGCACCCCTGCTTGCTGCTTAACATTCTGCAACGATTCAATTTCTCAGGGATTTCCAACAGTTACAGGCTTTGTGAAAGATGTTTTCAATATTATTAAAAACATCTGAAGTATGATTAGTTTCATGAACAACAAACGTCCATCTGCACACATTATCCCCGTATATACAGTATATTATATAGGATGTGAGTGTACTGTATAAATAAACGGTGCCCCGTAAGTCTGGTTGCACAGGCCATCTAGATAGCGATTAAAGATATGAAAAAGTGATGAGACATAAGAGAGCAATGCTACTGGAAAGTATAGGCTTTCGGTCTAAAATGTTTCAATATTTCAAATTGAACCAAGCATCTGAGCTCTACAGTGGTGTAGCGCTCAATTAAAGAATAATGTAGCATTACCACGCCACGCCATTAATGGACAAAGTGAATGAAAGACGGGGTAGTTTGAAGTGTTCTGAACCACGAAAGATGAAAGATGGAAGAGACGAGCATATGAAGGATGAAAGATCATATCCCACTTCAATGTTCACGGCACTGGCGTCACCACAAACCTTAGTAATACATATGTTGATTCAACGTTGAAATTTCATTTATTGTGAAATGAATAAACCCTTTTATAGGCAGACATTTTCCCTTTATCCAACGTTGGTGAACAGTACGAGTTAACATTTAACTACCAGTTGTTGTTCTGAAGACAAATTCTTTAATCTATTAGGTCACCTCTATTTAGATAGTAATGCTCATTGCTCAGTAGACAGATATTTCTTTTTCTATATTTTCGGTTATTAATCATAAGTAAATATCAACGTTTTAATAAACATATGTATAGTAAAATTCACCCTGTTTTAATTTAATTTTGTTTTGTATTTGCCCCTTCCTCTTGTTTGTGAGTAGTAACGGTACTGCCATGAATATTGAAGTCGTGTGTAATCACTCAGCCAGTGGAGTAGAGATCAGATCACTATGCCTGCCACGCGTTATTTAGTAGGTCGAGGTTGGCAATAATTCATGCTCCGGTAGGACATCCTGACTGAGGGGTTTCCTGATTTATTCAGTCCCTCCAGGTGAATGCTGGGATGACAGTTACTCTTTTAGGCTAGTGCCGCTTTCTTTCTTAATCCTAGCCCAACCTAAAAGGCGAATGTGACCTCGGTGCTGAAGGTCCGAACTCCTCCTTGTATCCTTCCCTTGAACAAAGAAAATGCTCGCGTGTGATCCTTTCCCCTTCATATATCCGCCCATCCAGTGTACTTCAAACTACACTGGATTTGACTCGAGTCGAGTTGGATAAATTTTCCGAGCCGAGCTCTCGAGTGGAATTAAAAGAAAACTCTCTCGGACTCGCCATGTCCATCCCTAACTACAAGCCATCATGGCAGTAGATTCTGTCTTTTGGGAGAGTTTTGTTCCGATTCTTTGATTTCCATATTATTTCGTTTTTACCACTTCCAAATTTAATAATCGATTAAAAAGATAGAATTATGACGTCGTTCTATTAACATCTAGCACTCCAGAATTTTCCGTGCCTTCGCAGTAGAAATTGAGATGAAATGTTTAGAATATGTGGAAGTTTATTTTCTGCGATTGCCAATTACACAGAAGTATTATTAGCGAGGAAAAGGGGGATTAGAAGGTCAACAGCCAGCCGTAAAAATGAAGGTGAAATCTTACGTCCCAAGGTTATTTCGGCTAGGCTAAAGAAAAGGGTGATTATGAGAAATAAATGAAATGGCAGAATGAGGAAAGTGGGAGGAAACGGGAGATTCACGAGGAAACCCACGCACACGGTGTTTGTCCACCACAAAGTTCACTTGGTGGAAGCAGGGTTTGAACCCGGGACCCCATGCACCAGAGGTGAACACTCTAGCACTGAGCCACCGCGGGCTCGAATAGCCAGACGGATTTCTTACGTGAGGGAGATATGAATACCGAGGGTGCAATGGCAAAGTCACCAAAGATTACAAGAAAGAGTTTATTTATTGCATACGGAATCTGGGCAGAATTTAAGCTCCTTTTACAAAACGTATGATATAAACTCACTTGGCTCATGAATATTTATGCTGTAACACACATGCCATTTGTGTACTGTAATAGAGATGCATATTACAGCACACAAATCCAAGACTAGAATGTTTTATCAGCAATACAAGAAAACTAGAAAATACAGCGGTACATAATTTAATTCAGTTACATACTTTATGTTTACAGAAAAATACAAAGTATTGATTTTAGAATACTTTGGTTTGAAATTCTTAAATAGCAATAACCTTGAGGAACATATTTGCTATATCTACTAAGAAGCATATCAAGTATCACGCTTTATGCAAAAATAAGTAAAATGTGCTTTATTGTTCAAGATCAGTAATAAAGACATTAAAAGATACATTAAACGAATGTATTACATGGTCTCATCAACTACAGAATTATAATCCCAGTTTTCCAGCTATGTGATATGTGAATGCTACGTCGTGAAAAACGAATGACATAAAATAATAATATTAATAATAATATACAGTGAAACCTCATAATGACACCGATAAGATAAAAGGTTGATTCAAAATTGTGTATACACCTTTGTAAGTTGGAAAGTATTGTACTGATTGCAATGGAATTTGCGCTATAGCTATTCTGGTTGACGCTTTTATCGGTGATATATTTTAAAACCTATAAAATATACCCATATTTTTAGAACATAGTAGAGAAAGAGAAGCTGTTGAAAATTCGACACACTAAGGAATTTGCTACATGCATCTAAATATTGCCTTTAGGAGTGTTAATAAGAATAATATCATAATTCATGTTACACAGACATTAATAATAACTTATACCAAACATACACACATCATGCCCAGAAAATTTAGTAAAAAATATGAAAATAACGGAATGTAACACTCATAGACGCCGACTTGAAGAAAATATTGGGGGAGCCACTGGCGCAAATCCCGGGAGGATGAGAAGGACATGTCCCCCAGTCTTGGACCTGGGGAACAGTCCCCCAATAATCTGACGTAAAAAGTGCTTTTTGGGATAAGTGTTATGATTTGTGTCCGACTGCCTCAAAGGAAAGTGAGATAAAATTGATTTCTTTTGGCTTTTCCATTTTTAATGAAAATGAAGGTGTGCGACTGTGCGTGACGTAACCTGATGTGAAATCTTATCTCTTCCTCCCTCCTAGGCCCTAGCACACGAAGAGTATATAGACTACCCTACGTCAGTAGAACCCATCTTTTCAGTAAACGCGCATTTTATCTATTTGTAGTATCAGACTAGGCATCTACTCATGCTTCGTAAGTAAAGAAAAGAATTTAATTGCTGGAATATTTTTCTCCGTAATTTTAAGGTTACATCTGTTAACTAAAGTGTATATAATACGTGTCAGATTTCTGTAACGATTCCTGTAATGCTGTTGAGATTATCATCATTTTGCTCAAATAAGAGTATTGTTGCGTCATACATAATTTTCTTTCTTCATAGTTTTGGGGAAGTCATTATTTATATTATTATAAAACAAGTGTCCAAAATTTTAACGTGGATAATTGTTGATGCCTAATTGGAAACATACCAATTATAAATATTCATGTATTAAAATTTCAGAATGCGTTCACGGCAGTGATTTGTAATACGGATGTGTACTACTACTACTTCATCTGCATCGCCTAATATATAATATACTCTACAACGTGTTCATCACAGAAATCAGATTCATCTACCGTAATATGAAAATCTTTGAGTTTTGTGTCCCATGGTTATGCTGGCTGTGCTAAAGGAGACTGTGATAATGAGAAATGAATGAAATGGTGGAACGAAGAAAGTGGGAGAAAACGGGAGAACCCGAATAAACCCACGCACATGGTGTTTGACCACTACAAAGTGCACGTCGCGGGAGCAGGGTTTGAACCCGGGACCCGATGCACCAGAGGTGAACGGTCTACCACTGAGCCACTGCGGCCCTTTACCGTAATATGGATTTCATCTCCCTTCCCTAGAATAAGTCTCAAATCTGCCCACCTCGCAATGTTGCACATAACCAGTGGGGGCTTTAGGATTGTGTTTCGAGGGGCTACGCCCAACACAGGGAAGGAAGTGACAATTGCCCACCTGAGTTTGAGAATTAAATATATTTTAATTTATGCATGAATTGAAATTTCAATGGCAAGAACTGCAGACCGATAAATCCTATATGGTATAATACAAAATCTTAGAAGTGAATCTCACCTTTTATTATATCCATAGAAGAAAAAGGAAGTATACTCTTGGCCTACCTAATTTTCCAGGTTAATTATCCCCCCGTTTTGATTTTCTTTAATTCAAACATTTCCTTCTTTTTAAAATAACAAAACGATATAATTTTTTCTTTGTTATAATAACTAAAGTTCCGTCATGTTGATATCCGCTCAAGTTGGTGTAGAACACCAAAATTTGATTGAAAATTATAGGCCAATATCACTTATATCAACTCCGGCTAAAATATTTGAGCACATAATTTTTAATAGAATTTTTAACCATGTTAAATCATACATATCCATATATCAACACGGATTTTATCCAGGACGTTCAACTGTGACCAACTTAACTACATTTATCCAAAACATCTCAGATTCCATAAATAATAATTTTATGGTTGATACCATATATACGGATTTTGAAAAAGCTTTCGACAGACTCAATCATGATATGTTACTACGAAAATTATCTTCCTTTGGATTTTCATACAAATTATTGACATTAGTGGTATCGTATCTTAAACATCGCGTACAGTATGTATTATATAATCAGTTAAGTTCGTCACAGTATAGAATCTTATCGGGTGTACCACAAGGCTCTAATCTTGGACCATTACTTTTTCTGTTGTTTATCAATGACTTGCCTCGAGTTATAAAATACTCCAAATGTTTGTTGTATGCAGACGACATGAAATTGTATAAAGAAATAAAGAACAACGATGATGTAAACAAGTTACAAATGGATTTAGATAGCTGTTACAGATGGAGTATTGACAATAAATTGATTTTTAATATAAATAAATGTTTGGTAATAACGTTCTCGAGAAAGATAACCCTACCTAATTCCAATTACTCTATGAATAACATTATAATACAAAGAGTTAGACATGTAAATGATTTAGGCGTCATTATAGATTCTAAACTATGCTTTAATCAGCATATACATAAAATGATTAATGAGGCATACAAATCTTTAGGATTTTTAATTAGAAATACAAATGAATTTACTAACATAAGAGCTTGTACGGTTTTGTTTAATAGCTTAGTACGTAGCAAGTTAGAGTATGCGTCAATAGTATGGACTCCTTACTATAAACAACAGGAAAGAAATATTGAAAAAATACAAAAGAAGTTTTTACGATATTTGTATTTTAAAATATACAGGGTGAATTCCTATGACATGAGAGTTTCTTACAGCAAATTATTAGACATTTTTAAATATTCGCCATTAACTACACGAAGAGAAATATCTCAATTGATTTTTTTATTTAAATTAGTGAATGGCATTATAGATAATCATGAATGCATAAGTATGTTAAGTTTTAATACTGCCAAAATGAACTTACGGACTAGAACGCTATTTTATACTGTAAAATCTAGAACTTCTATGCATATGAATTCCCCCCTAATTCGAATTTGTCGAAATTATAATAATGTATCTAAGGATAGTCCAGAGATTGATCTTTCTTTGCCATATACTTTATATTTGAAATTATTAAAACAAACATTAGATAAGAGGTGTGTCAGATGATTATTAAAATATTGTATATATTGTATAATTTTTCTCTATTATATCCTTTATATTTGCAATTGATGAAACAGATATCAGACAAGTAATGCGTCAGATGATTATTCGAACATTGTATACATAGTTCTTGTTTTCTGTTAGGTTAGATGTAACATTGTTTTTGTTTTTCTTTACACCAATACCAATCAATGTATATCCTTCTTTATTTTATTTTTATTTGCTCGTCTTTCTCTCTATTTTTCCTCTCTCTTTTAGTTTTATTTTATTTCTATGTTTACTCTTATTATTGTACATGTATATAAGTATTTGAATATAATTTAATTCCTGTAAGCCTATTGTAATTGGGACAGCCGTCCTGTTATAGGTGACAAATAAATAAATAAATAAATAAACTCCTGTTAGTTTAGGTGTTACTGATGACGGCCGACTTGAATCACAACTAACAACGGTCGATAAAGTATGATAGGCGAAACCAAAGATAGTAACATCAAGAAAAAGAAACAGAAAATTAGAAAGGACAAAAGAAAGAAAAAGAGGACGCAATTCTTACATTATATGAAATTTGGCAAATACAGTATTATTTCTGAACAAAGAGCATAAGAAAATGGAAAGTCAATGACATTCTTAGAAATGCTAAGAAGAATTATTGATTTGCGAAAAACTAACATATTTATTACGGGGCGATCTTGAGCCCGATAGCACCCTATACGCCACTGAAGACAACTCTGCTCCCCTGATCCTCCACAACATTGTTTTTGAATTTCATAAATATTTTGAACATTGCTTATATATATATATATTACTCCACCCACTCAATATTGAAGACGGATTTACGCCGATCGGGGGAGGGCAAACAATGAATAAATATATAATCATATTCAGACGTTTTCTATTAGGTGCTGGATGAAAGACCCTCCCCCACAGGATCTCGGTCCGCTCCATCCGTTCCGCTGCGAATTTCAAGACCTAAATCAAATTTGCCTAAAACAAATTCAAGTTCAAAATTTGGGAACTTTACTGGAAGTTTGCGCACCACATTGATCGTCCCTTGTCATATCAGTGCTGCGATAGTGTTGGTTGAAGCTTCAGTGCTCTATTAAACACAACTTTGAAAGTGGCATTTTGTATCGAATAAGAAGGCTGTTCCTAATATTGAATTAAAGGTACGACGAAGTTTACGGCATAAATTCTTTCTCCTCTTTGTTACTTTTTCCTAAACTGGATTATATTGGGGGGCAAGGACCCCACCTTTAAATATTGGGGGGCCAAAAGTGTCCTGCCCCCTCCCCCAAAAGTCAGTGCCTATGATGCCCGCTATTCGCACGGGTAGAAGAAATTTTATGGAAAATATTTCAAAACATTGCAACAATGAAAAACTCGATCGACGGATTTTAGACATAGAATTAAACATAGAACTTACTCGTTACTCGTAAGTTGTGTTTAACACTACGGGTTAAGTACACTACTTTTAAAAATAAAACTCATAATTGAAGAAAACTCGACATGAAATGAAAGCTTAACCTATTTTTGTTTTTGGTTTGTTTGAGTTTAACGTTCCACTCTTACGCCGTGGTGGCTGAAGGAGACGTGAACCTACTTATTATTGTGGAATCAGAACCACTTTTTTCGTATCACAGTGGGAATCGAACCTAGGGCTACGCGCGCCGAAGGCAAGCGTTCTAACCTCTAAACCAAGCATGAGCCCTCAACATCTTCGTTTTACTCCCATTGAGATGAAGAACAACAATGATATACAGTGAATTATAATGGAGGAACCCATGTAACGCCAAAGAAAGGTAGAATAAAGCTCAAACACCGCTTTGTACACTATAAAATTCACATGAAACTTCCTGCCATTGAACAAAGGACGAATATCACCAGATGTTATACCTTTAGCACTTAGTCACTGCGGTACCCTTTAGGGATCATTAACCCGATTACCCTTTCCCCCTTTTTCACAGGTGTCTCTTTCCAAAGTGCTTGTGATCCATGTGACCTCTGTAAACTGCATCTCAAGTATCCAGTTGTGTGAAGAAATCGGTAGTGGATAGTCGGGAAACGGAAAAAGCTAAATCACAGCAAAAGGTTTCATAATGCGGAAGGGGTGGGGAACTCCTCCCATGTGGCAAGTTGTTGGTTCAATACATGAAAATAGAACAAAAAATTTACACACCTGCATTTTTGTTACTGACGGGAGTGAAATAGAAGTTCTATCAAGTTAAATTTTTCCTTTGTGTTCTTAAATCATTTGAATTTCCCTTTACTATGAATGTTTCAAGAAAACTATGTCAGTTGTTTTTTCATTCTTTTTCTTTTCTTTTTTCTTATTATAAAAAAGCAACGCTCTCTTGTCACTTGCTCAAGTGTTACGAATGAGCTAGTGCATTTAGAGTAGATAATATTTGCGTTCATTGTTTGTAGGCTCTACTGTCTGTGTACCCTAAAAAACTTCAAAGATATGGTTGTCTTTCCTTTTTATCTGGCACATAGAAATAAGCTTAATAAAATATGGTACCATTCTTATCATTCATGGCATCAGCCATTCAAATTTTACATATAGTTGTATCTGACACCGCCTGTGTGAACAACAGACCTGGTGATGATTTATGGTGATTTATTGATTACTCTCAATACCTATATGAATGATTCGCTAATAATGATCGCAAATTGATATAAAATTGATCATAAAAAATCATTAAAACTTTCTAATTTAAATTATAGATTTTTTTTTTTTTTTTTTTTTTTAGACTGAAGCTATTTTAAAGAATCGTCAAATTTGAAGGAGTTCGAAAACGAGGTTGCAGTTCCGGTTTCGTCTCGTTTGACAAAAGTGGTCTCAGTCCCGATCTCGTCTCAAAGTAAATAGTATAAAATAAAATAAATGTGTAAGTAGTATCATTTTTTCCTTATATTATTCAATTTGAGTTGTGTGGCATATCCATTCGTAACTAGGTGGCCAACACTCGTGCTTTTTATGCGTGTTCGCGTGTTCAATCATTAGGGTGTATATCAAGCATTGGATAAAAGTCGAATAGTGATCCACGTTTCACTTTAAACAACGGATCTTATCATATAACCTCAGTACTTGCTATGCAGAGAAACTCTTCACAGTCAACTTCAATACTATAGTTAATTTCCTTCCTGCTGAATCAGAGTTATTCAATATCCTACCAGATAACACAGTAGATAGCAGCAAGAATGTATTTGAATGATAGGAAATTTAAATTGTACAATTTCTCATTTATTTTTCGCTACCAGAATGCCCATTCTTTGCACAGGGAGAATAAGTTTCATTTTGGACATATAGGGCAAAAATACTGTCACCCACCAACTATGAATTCGACACTAATATCGATCATTTTCAATTATTTTAAAGTCACCATACCCTTTAAGAGCACTAATGGGAGCTGGACTTAGAAGATTTAAACAGCATCGGAAGTGTCACTGTTCGTCTCAGCGACCCCGAAAATTATGGATTCGACACTAATATCGGTTATTTTTATATATAGATATAAATATATATATATCGGGTGTCCTAAAAATGGCGCCCACAAACTACAGAACACTATTCTGCAGGTCAAAATAAAGAGAAAATCTTATATGATGGAATGCTCCCCGGGGCCTCCCTCAGCTGGTATGGGGAATTAAAATTTCACTATGTGGCAACATTGCATATTAATTGTGAGCATTAGCATCGCTCTACAAATCCATCAAACAGTTATATCGATTGTTAAGATAATAATTGGTGCTAGTGTCAACTCTATTGACTTCACGGGCGTCTCTGGCGGTCTAAAGAGGGGACGCGTCCCCCAAATATTCTGAGTAGGAGATAAATGGATCAATGCTGAAAGTATTTAGATCTATGTGGAAGAAGTAAAAATATAGACAGAACAAATTAAAATTATGCCTGCTCTTAAACATTAGGTTAACGTGAATAGAATGTCCGCCTGACGTATGTCACTTTGAAAGAAGGATTTTATTTATTTATTTATTTTTAAAGTTACGCTTCTTGGTTAGTCAAAGTAGTATCTGCTGCAGGCACATAAGTTTTTCATTGCTTAACCAGCAACAATTGGTTTCCATGACGGAAGGGGGACTGGATAAGGGAAGGAAAGGATGTATAGAAAGTTTATCTGCGAATGAAGAAGGGAAATCTACAAGGACGGAAATATACAATAGAAGCGAAGGTGACCAAAAAGAATTTTAAAAGATAGAGAAATTTGAATATTATATATGAGAGTAAATTTCATGCGAATACTGTAGAAGGGCAGCAAGGGACAACTACTATGACAATATAGAAATTAAAGATAGAAATGAGTGTTTAATGAGTGAATTGAGTTTGAAGAAGATGGAAAAAATACATTGAGGAGTCGGATGACAGCAAGAATAAACAGTACATTTTAGACATTAAAACGGAAAATGAAGTAAACGAGGATGGTTCATTGGACAAATTCAAAGACATACAGCAAAATTAAGAACAAAAAGGTAGATAATATACATTTTGAGTTCATTAAGAATGCAGAAGATTTTTTTTTTTTTTAAATCGAAATTCACAATCAAATCAAGCAGGATCGTAAGACTTCTTTCAGAGAGTTAAGAATTTGTTAGCTAAAGAATCGAAATATATGAGGACTATGAAACTATACTGCTGCGAATGCCTTTAAGAAAACTGAACAGGAATTCAACGGTAGGAATGTCAAGGTGAAGAAATTACCTAATAACCATATTATATACAAACATATTTTTTTTTTTTTCCGGCAAGTAGTCTAAAAGTGATGGAAGAAAATTATGATGAACTGTGTTGCTAAGGCTAGAAAGAGCGGATGTCATTAGTAAAGTAGATTTCAGGTTATTCATAATTTTCACATAACTTTAGTTGTCTAAAACGCAAAATGAAACAATCCAATGTATTGCGGTGATCGGAACTGATTCGTATGGACAAGAACTGTATTTGATTATTTCGTTGGTACATCATAACGTCCTGATGAAGTTGTTTCATACTCTGTACAAATCTTATGACATAATCTTTGATTGATAGGAATCCAAACACATCAAATGGTTGTATCCCCGTGTGCAGCAGTTCTTTGGTATCTTCTCAACCATTACGTCTTTTGTCATCCGTCATGCAACTTGTAATTAACAATTTGTCTGTGAATGGACCCAGTGATCAAGCAGTAGCAAGTTCAAAACATCAGGCTTCGCTATGGGAGAAAATACTTAACGCTTTTAAATATGCATCAACTCATTTTTTCATATAAACTTCCAATCTGAATATCTCGAACAGTTCTCAACTGTACAGGAATATTATTACCTGTTGAAATCAGCATGAATTGGTCCTTCAAATGGTATGCTTAGTTTCTCTGCAGGCGAGTGCTTTGTCCCGAACTTCCCTTGTCAGCACTGACTTTAGACCATCATATCCAAAATACAAAATCCGTTTATCTTGTTCCAATCTATTGTACTGCAGAAAGGAAATTCCATCTTCGAAGCGAAGATGATCATCTGGAAAATCTAGTTCTTTAGACGTGGAATTATTATTATTATTATTATTATTATTATTATTATTATTATTATTATTATTATTATTATTATTATTAATGCCAAGAACTGTCCTTCTATCCTTGTTTAAATAGCCCATCCTTTGACTCTAAAAACATTATTTGGGTGAATAAATACACACTAATTTTACTTTATAATACTTATCCATTAAATAATACAATAAAACAATTAATTTAAACAACGAAATGTGCAAATTGTACATATAACAGAAAAAAACCAATCCCTTTATAAACATCCAAGCGTATGTCGTTACACTTAGTGAGCAGCTTTGTAACTTACAGGATACTACATAGATTTGCTGTGATGATTACTACATTAATCCCTCATATTAATTTAGTATGATGATTAGTAAATTTAGTATGACGGATTAATTCCGCTCTTTCCAAATAGTTTCTCACAGGCTCGTGGCAGTCAGCTCACCGTCGTGACAGTCAGCACCTTGATATTTGTAATCAGCGCCAGTCGAGGCAATCAGCACCAGTGGCAGTCAGCACACGTGGCAATCAGCACCAAACCTTCAGAACGAAGCGATAGCGCAAAATATCACATCTTAAAAAGAAAGAACAAGAAATGGCTACCTGCATTTTCGAAGGTCGAAATTTTCTGAGCAAGAACGCCAATGCAAGTAATTTCTTGCGATGTATTGCTTCATTATTCTACAACGTAAAAAAAAAAAAAAAAAAAAAATCCTCTGGATCTACCGCTATGTGTAACAAAATAATATTAGAAGGTAGAAATGTTATGTGCTTGTTTTACAAAATTAGGTTTCGGAATTTGTTGAAAACATGCTCTTTGACTAAAAATGACTTGAAATGGAATAGATCTACAGTATATTGAGTCACAACTCAAAATTTGAGTTGTTTTAAACACTTTCGATATACCTTGTGATCAGAGGTGGAATTCCTCTTTCTCCCGTGTATACCACTCTGAACACGGTCACCCAAGGGTAATTGTTTACTATCAGAAATGTAACTTAACAATGCATGCATTTTGAGTAAAGACAATGGTATATATATGTATTTTTTTTGTCGATATTCGAAACGAGAGACCGAGACTTTCGAGAGTGAGCTTGATTTTTTTTTTTTTTTTTTTTTTGTTACGAGCTAGTTTCAGGAAGTTACTCCCTCACGAAGTTAATCCCCAGTATTTTCAGGTGGCGTGTTGTTTGCCACGACTCGATTTTCGTGTTGATTGCCACCATTTTGTCCTGATTTGCATTCCGATCTTACCATATCTCATTATCGCGAAAATTCACACACACCTGGAGTAAAAGGAAGGGTTGCAAGGCACCTCTCTTTTTGATTCTCTGGAACAAGTGGTAAATGTTCTCGCCTTTGAACACAAAACATCATTAATATCACAATAGCTTAGTAAATTGATATAATTGCATTTTCTCTTTTAACTGAGTTTTTAATATGGGCTGTTACAAAATGTTACTTTTTCCGTTATGCTACGCGACTAAAAAACTGGGTTTCATATACTTTAGAAAAATGAAATGAAAAAAAAATGAAATGAAATCTTTAAGTTTTACGTCCCACGGTTATGCCGGTGAGGCTAAAGGAGACGGTGATAATGAGAGATGAATGAAAATGGTGGAATGAAGAAAGTGGGAGGAAACGGAAGAACCCCGAGAAAACCCACGAGCACGGTGTTTGTCCACCACAAAGTTCACTTGGCGGGGGCTGGGATCGAACCCGGGACCCCAAGCACCAGAGGTGAACGCTCTACCACTGAGCCACCGCGCCCCCCCTAAAAATGAAATGAAATATTTCAGTTTTACTTCCCATGGTTATGACGTGTAAGCTAAAGGATATGGTAATGATCAGAATGAATGAAAAATAGTGTAATGAAGAAAGTGGTAAGAAACAGAAGAACCCACTGCATCACTGTCATCTAAAGTGTTTACTCTGAGAAATGAAATGAAATCTTTAAGTTTAACGTCCCACGGTTATGCCGGTTAGGCTAAAGGAGACGGTGATAATGAGAAATGAGTGAAATGGTGGAATGAAGAAAGTGGGAGGAAACGGGAGAACCCCGAGAAAACCCACGAGCACGGTGTTTGTCCAAGACAAAGTCTACACGGCGCGAGCTGGGATCGAACCAGGGACCCCAAGCACCGGAGGTGAACGCTCTACCACTGAGCCACCGCGCCCCCTGTTTACTCTGAGACTTGCTTGAAAAATTAAGCAAATATTTCTCATTTCTGCACCCCTAGAATCCATCTGAGATACGATCTTGTGTACGATTACACCACAAAAACAATATTTTAAATTGTTCTTTTTTTCTGGGGGTGGTTCAGTATCGAATGATTTATCTTTCGATTGCGGAATTCAACTTCTTACATTTATATATGGTCTAAATTTTACCTTCAAACGTTCGAGAGAATTAATGGTTCGAACTTAGAGAAATGTAATCTGCTAGTTTACTTCTGCCATAGGTTTTATTGTATCAAATCGTACACAGTGCTCCTTTGTGGTTATGTGGATAGCCACGCGCCTTTGGGGTAGGAGACCTGGGTTAGATTACCGGCGAAAACTTATTTGGATCGGATTCCATGCTAAGATGTAGGTTCATGTCTCAGTCTGCTACTGAATGGGATGTTTAACTCAAATCTACTCCAATTCATGCACATTCCATCTTGTTTCAAAAAAGCTATAAAGGGATTGCCGACCCATGTATTTTAATAATCTCTGTTGAAGTGATTTGATTTAATTTTTAGTGGCCCGCTCAGCATAGAGGTTATATGAGATGTGGACCTACAGTTTAACGTGGAATCCGATCCACATGAGCTCCAGCTGAAATCGAACCCGGGTCTTCCACGTCAAAGGCGCGTACACTAACCGCTTAGCCACAAAGGAGCTTTCTGAGTGGGCTTGAAATTAGCCAACTAACAATACAAAAGTCACTAAATTTTTGTATTACCAATAGAAGTTTCCTTCCTCTCACCAAAGATGTTTAAAAGATTGCTAAATCCATATATTTAAATCTAATTTTGTTTAATTTAATCTCTAGGAAAGCTATGAAAGATTTAAAAAAAAAAAAAACATGCCCCTCCTGAAGGTCCGGGTTCTCATTTTTCGGGATGGTTACCTCCTACTTATGGGTGGTCCTGATGAAATGCCTACATTCAACATTGGCTACACATTCGAACGCACACAAATTGTACGTCATATAAATTTTGAAAATGCATTTGGGGAGATTTTAAGCACACAAATGATTACATCGAGTGCTTGAACTCAACTTCAATAAATTTAACAGCGACGTTAGCAGCTGATAGCGTAGTAACCCAATAACGTGCTTGGGACAGTGTGTATTGCATGTATTATATTTATAAATATAATAGATTTGATTTTTATGATATGGTCATCTGGCAACCCTCAGCTTATGAGTCGATTATGTATAAATCTTCACGATTGTGACATAAGATAAGCCAGAGATAATACCGTGGCAAACAACACCAAAATGAAGTCGTGGCAAACAACACGTAAACTATTTCCAGCCCTTTATCTTAAAAAAAAAATCCTGAAGTTTGGAACTTCACTCCTAAGTCCTCGCAAACAACTCCTAAACGATTGATTTTCACGAAGAGTTTGACTAATGGGAGATCCCATTATTTTGTTGCACTGTATACCCAGAACTTTTAACTCATAAACTTAACAATTTCACCCCTAAATCCTTCGAAACAAATCCAAAACAATTAACGTAGATTTCATTATTCGAATGGGGGCCCTCCTTTATTTTACTGGTTGTATCTTGAGAAGTGTAAACTTCTAAACTTTAGGATTTCAGTCTTAAATCCTCTCAAAAAATTTGAAAGCAATTTTTGTAGGTTTTAAAATTATATGTGACGTATGGGGTCATAACTTCACGAAGTTGGCCCCCAATTTTGCGGTAATGTATCTTTAAAATAGTAAACTTCTAACTTCGGGATTTCACTCCTATATCCTCCCAAACAAATCATAAACGATTGGTGTACGTTCTAAGAATATTCGCGATAAGTTGGAATAGATGCATAAAACTTTCGCATACAAAGAACTTTCAATTTTTAAAAAGGGAGCTAGAGATATACATCCCCCACATTTAAAATGGGGGTAAGTCGAAAGCTGTAAGAACACAAAACTCGGGGTTTTCAGCAAAAAACGGCACCAAACTTTAGCATAGAAAACACTTCCTATTTCTAAAGTGGGTTGTTGCATGTCTCCAGCCCCCTCAAATTTATTGTTGCTTTAACTTGAGAAATGTGAGCACGGAACTGGGGATATAAACTGACATATAAAAAACTTTCAATTTCCAAAGTGGTAGGTTCATCCCGCACCTCCAAATTTATTCTTGTTATAACTTGAGAACGACAAGAGCACAAAACTTGGGGTTTTCAGAGTAAAAGGGTTAAAAAAAACTTTGGCATAGAAAAGATTTTCAATTTCTAAAATAGTGGCTGGAGAGATGGGTACCCCATATTTAATAGAGAGAGAACTCGAAAATGGCAAGAGAACAAAACTAGGAGTTTTCAGCACAAAACTAGTACAAAAATTTTGCACAGAATGAACTTTCAACTTCCAGTCTCCAGCCCTCCCAAATTATTCTTACTATAACTTGAGAACGGCGAGAGCACAAAACTTGGGGTTTTCGATACAAAAGGTAAAAAAATACCACAAGCCTTTGCCGTACAAAAGACTTTGAATTTCAAAATTGTGTGTTTGTAGGGGGAGGGAGGCTTGAGATATGGACTTCTAACTACGGGACCGCGGTGGATCAGTGGAATAGTATTCACCTCTGGTACTGAATCCCTGATTCAATCCATCTCATGCTTATTGCACTTTTGTGCTGCACAAAAACAATGTGTGTAGGTTTCTTTGTGGTTCTGCCCTTTCCTCCTATTTTCTTAATTCCACTTGTTTCTTTAATATCATTCGTTTTTCTCATTCCTTACCATCCCCTTTGCTTGTTGTTTATTGAAGTTAACGTCTCTTTTTTTACAGTTAGACCATATGACACATGGGCATACAGTTTAAGGGCTTCACTCACATCCTTCTCGTTTAAATCTATTCATGTTTATTATAATACTGACAACCCGAAATATTTAATCGTGAGTTTGAAATGAAAATTAAAAAGAAACGGAACGCTGTGGTAGGTTCCAAGCAAACTGGTATCGAAAATAACTTTCAGATTAATTATTTAACTTGCACTTATGAGAAATACATCACGGAAGCAGTGACTGGGATAACAAGTCCGCAGTCGCTGCAGTGCAAGACGGCCGTGATGTTTTGTACCCCTTCCTCAAAGTTGTAAAACCAGATTCGTACAGGGTTAGCTTGTTTCTTTTCGGGGTTGTACTGACACTGCATAGAAAAACTTAATATCAAACTAAAGTGAAAAATACATTTCATAGTCAATTTGTGCTACTTGGCTTTGAATGTTTCAATAGAACTAGAGTGCCTATCCAGCCCGGTCCTGCTTTTCTTGAATAATTATTTCGCCATAGCATATACAACGAGGTTTAATACCATCGATAGTTGTAGGTCCTCCATGTCGTTGAAATTAGAAAGTATAATAGATGCGATAAATTATTTGGAAGCTGGATTATTTGTGTAAATTTCAAGTTATTACAAAAATTTCCTTATGTTCTTTAAATAATATTCGAACATTGTTTTGAAAAGCATACTAAGTTTTACAAGTCTTGCTTTTTGTTTCTTTGGTGTGCATGATCAATTTTTAGGATGGGATAAACGAAAGTTCAAAGTTCATGAGATTTATTAATTTATTTATTTATTTATTTTTGTGAAAATTTTCAATACAATGTTCGAATATTATTTAAAGAACATAAAAGAACATATAAAGAACGGGTCTAGGAAAATTCGGTGTAAGAAAACTCGGTGTAGGAAAATTCGGTGTACAGAAAATTCGGTGTACGGAAAACTCGGTGTGGGGAAATTTTGGTGTACGGTAGATTCAGTGTAATACATATTAAATATTACTACTTACAATAATTTACGACATTTCATATTGTGAAAACGAAAACCATATAATGTAACGAATAAAATGTTATTACCTATTTCAAGAAAAGCAAATTTATTTTTCTGCCTTGAGTCCAATACCTCTTGCATGTCTTTTGCGGGGTATTACTATAAACTACTTTTCATCACACAATGAAGCTGACACTTTTTGTCAGAAATAAAACAATTACAACTATAAGTTCAGAGAATTGTTATAGGAACAACTAAAAACACCTTTCCTATATAGTACATCATAGAACATATACAAGGTGATTCTTTTAAAACTCACGGATTTCATTTGGGGGTCTAGATTTTCTAACTGAAGTCCGATTTTCATGCGATTTGTGGCAAATGATCAAGGAACGTTGGAAGATTTATGGAACTATGCTTACTGGTTTACATTCATTTGGGGTAATATAGGCCGCGTCTCTAGAAAAGCAGCAAATATTCGCCACTGTACCGAATTGGAATTAGGTGAGGTGCGGTATGGGGATTTGAGTTTCTTCGTTAGATGGTAACCTCGCGACGGTCAATAAGAAACAGGAAACTGGGCCTTCGTATTGAGAATTATGCTGTGCTACTGTACCAATATGATCAGGACGCAGTTACAATAATGTACTCTTTGGAGCAACGTGATTTTATCGTTAAAAAGATTTTAGAGGCCGGGATCTGTTGTTGCTACGCAAAGGGCAGCTACACGCAACTTTGCCTCACGTTCTGCCCCAAACAGGAACATAATATGGTCGCTAGTGAATAAATTGCAGGAAACAGGATCTCTTCTGAGTAAGGCAGGGAAGCATCGGACACCGCTGGCGGATGTTGTTGGACATAAAACTTAAAGATTTCATTTCATTTCACTAACACTTAATTTGTATTCTCACTAACACTTAATTTGTATTCTTCAATTTCGCTTCAAATATCCAATATATCATTCGAACTGTAACGTACAATGGCGAATATTTGCTGTTTTTCTTGCGGCCTGCTCGATATTACCCCGGATGAATTTAAACCAGTAAACATAGTCCCATAAACCTCCCATTCTCCCTTGATAATTTGCAACAAACCGCATGAAAACCGGACTTTAGTTGGAAATTCTAGAGCCCAATGAATCCGGGAGTATCACTCTGCATATACATATGTAAGATGCAAAAATATATTGATCAAAAAAGTCTTAGTGGAAAGGGCAATATAAAGCAGGATGGTTTTATCATATAATATTTGTACAAATAGTTTAATTCTCCTCCAATCAGACACTTTAGTTTTTTTGCCTTAAGTTAAGGTAAACAAGTACTGCAACCCTATTGACTCCTTATTGACTTCTCCTCCAATCAGGCGTAGATACTTTAGTTGAGGCATTTATTTTTACACCTTTGAGTAACAAATAAACTATGTCGTTTTTGAAGAATTTAAATTTAAATATTTATTTATAAAATATACATAAAATCGTCAGAACATTTTTGAAAAATCTACAATTTTCAACTTTACCCGTCTAGTAACCTACTTTTTTTTTTTTTTTTTTTGAAATATAAAATTTTAGGAGACATCCTCCAAAACAGCATAAAAACTTAAGTTTTAAATGAAATGTCGATTGGTATCGATGATCGCTTCGCTAAATCACACAAACGGACATCAATAAACAAATTTCTCGTCATGTAAGGGCCATGAAATGCTAAAATCCGTCGAAATCTAGAATTCAAATTATTTCACGATCACAATTTTTCAAAATTTGGTATAGCAGACAGTAAAAGTACGTTCTACACAAAGTTTGAACTAAAAACTAATACGCTCATTTATGCTCAAAGTTAAGTTTTTAATAAATACTACTGTCTACTACAACGAATCTTTCTTTACACCGAACATTCCCCACACAGAGTTTTCCGTACACCGAATTTTCTGTACACTGAATTTTCCTACACCGAGTTTTCTTACACCGAATTTTCCTACACCGAAATTTCCTACACCGAACTTTCCTGCTCCCTTTAAATACAATCTTTCCTTTTTTTCCTTCCTTTTGTTACTTTTTTTAAAGCAAAACTGCAAGTAACGTTTTAGAGGTTATTAATATATATATTTTTTCAGCTTCTCACACAAACATGCAGCGCAGCAATCCTTTCTTTTGTAATCACTCACGTCGTCGGTCGACACGTGAGCGTGGCGCTCACAAATTACGCATAGTCACATTTATAAAGCCAGTACTACTCGAACAGAAGAGAATGAAAAGATTACACTTGGCTCTCACACATAAGACACAGCTAGACAGCGTCTCAGGTCTGTGACCCCACTAGGGCGACTTTGAAACGAAAATATAAAATAGGGTGAGCGCGCTGCGCTCACATGTCGACCGTTCCCGGGTTAAACAAAATAAAGCATCACAATAATAATAATAATAATAATAATAATAATAATAATAATAATAATAATAATAATAATAATAATAATAATAATAATAATAATAATAATATTGTCTATTCCCATTTCTCTTTCAAAGCAGTTTTTCGCGCAAAAACTTCAGTAAAGAGACTTTTTATAAAATGTTTAACTTTACAAGAAAAATCAATAGGAGATCCGCAGCTACACGAAGAACTAATTGTTATATGAATAATTTGCGGTCACTAGCACCCATATGCAGTAATATTTTTCAAGAGGTGGCCCAAGGTATTGCTCCCGGAACTACGAAATTTCCCCCAGGACATAGTTCATATCGAGCTCAATGGGGATTCCCAGTATTTTGCAGTAATACTTTTCACATCCAATGTATTGAAATCCATCGGTAACAAATCTGAAATCATTACTGCCCATATGAGATATCGCCAAAGGATCGACTTTAATCCCCAAAGTAACGACATATACGAAATGTTTCTAAAGAACAAGTAATAATTCCGTGAACATATAGTACTCACAATAGAACATTCCGATTTGGTGAATTAAATTGTTGAAACTGATTACTAGCACTGGATTCAGCACCAAAATAAACAGAGAAAAAGAGAGTGTTTAGTGGCAGACCGTATACTGGGTGGGAGATAAGTGAGGGCAAAGTGCGAAGATAGAACGTAGAAAATGTCTAGAAATGCCACGTTAATTTTGAAACGAGTACAGAGATTGAAACGAGTTCATGCAGACATGCTTAATTTTACACACCTCCTTTTTTTGTTAAGGTTACTGATCAGAACGAAATAATTATTCTACCATCCAGTAAAATGTTTTCTTTGTTTTGAACTTTCTTTTATGATCAATATTCCAGGTAACTTATGTCAGTTGTCTTATTTCGTTCCTATTTTCTTTCGTTTTTTTTTTCATCGCTCACTTGTCGCACTCTCCCATGTTTGAAATGAGCGAGTGGATTTAAAGCAGATAAAATTTCTCCTTTCATTGTTTCCGCTTGTCTTTCCTTTGTTTGGCACATAGAAATAAACTTCACAAAACATGCTACTATTTCTTATCATTCACGGCATCAGCCATCCAAAATTTTACACATAGTTATATTTGTCACCGCCTATGTGAACAGTTCCAGTGGTGATTTCTTGATTATTCTCAGGACCTGTGTGAATAGTTCCCTAATAATGTTGGTAAATTGGTATAAAGTTCATCATCAAAAAATCATGAACATTTTCTAAACTATGTTACAAATGGTTGTTGAGCCTGTAATTCTTTTAATTTCTTTTAGAGAATCGTCCAATTTAGAGGAGTTCGGATTAGGGATGGTATAGAGACGAGACCGCAGTGTAGGGCTTGTCTCGTTTGACAAATAATGGCCTCGATCCTGATCTCGTCTCGATAAACGCTTGTCTCGATTTAGAATGGCAAGTCTCGATTTCGTCTCGGAATAAGTAGTGTGAAATAAAAAATGTGAAAGTAGTATCATCTTACAGACTGTCGTTTCATCTTTCTTATTTTTAGCCTTCATTCTTGAATTAGAATTATTGAATGGCGTGTCCATTCGTAGCTAAGTTGCAATGCTCATGCTTCGTATGCGTGTTTGCGGATTCAATCATTAGTATGTATATCAAGCCTTGGATAAAACTCGAATAGTGATCCACATTTCACTTTAAACAACATATCTTGTCTCATATAACCTCAATATTTGTTATATAGTGAAACTCTAATCAATCAACTTCAATACTATAGCTTATTTTCTTCCTGCTGAATCAGGGTTATTCAACATTCCTACCAGATAATGCCGTCGATAGTAGCAAGAATGTATTTAAACGATAGGATATTTAAATTTTACAATTTCGTATTTATTATCCATTAATTCTTCTTTGACTGCCATGTTAAACAAAGAAAATCACGTTCATTATCTTAACAAATAGATATTTTACTAATACAATATTTGTTTCAAATGGATGAAATCCTTAATTACCTTTCACAACACCAACTTTAATTGACACTTTATAACACGAGCTTATTGCAACCTTAGGATGCGCTTATTCTCCATAATATTATAGTTACACATTAAGCTGTAGGTCCGCGTCCCATATAGCCTTGGTGCAGAACGGGACACTAAACTCAAATCCAACAATCATCTTGTATTATCTATGGTCTCGGGTTGTGTCACCAAACACGAGATTCAAACTCAGATATCTCTCCTAGTTCAGATTTCACTTTCTGTTTCTTATACAAGCTCATAAGACTGTGATATATTATATAGGTATACAACCTTTTTTTTTCACCTAACAGTATGAATAGTTCCAAATTATCGTACACTTCCGTGTTTGTAGTCGAGCAAATCGAAACTGCTAGAATGTTTTATATATATAATAACGAGAAAAAAACATAATTATGCAAAATGGAAAAAGAAAAATAATAAATCTCCGAATAGTACCTACCATCACTGAATTAAACTTTAAGAAAACACTGGCATAACAGCCTTTATGGGATCATGGCTTGAAAGCTGTTTTACGGCACTCATGCCTTTGGAGTGATGTGTGGTCAGCACATCGCCCCCCCTCGCCGTTAATGCTGGATTACTAGACGGGAGTTTACCGGGATTCAAGTTTCGCCTATTCAAGATTCGCCTAATACCTCCTAGTTATGCAAACGTCAATCAAAGCGATGACACAGTTAATTTTCTTACTAGGCGAAAGTTGATTTTTTAAAGCACTTCGTTTAGCTCACATACGTTGGTAGTCCTGCACCTTATTAATAGTTATCATTTTTTCTTGAAAGTACTTTCACGTTCTTATTAAATAGTCCAGTATGTAGCGGAAAATTTTGACAAACCCAGCGCAAATTGGTAGCCTAACGAAACTTGCAGGATAGTTTCCTTTTAGCAAGTATAGTAATATCCTGAAAGTTCCCGAACATTCCTCTTGAGCTACATCCAATGTTGCTGCCATATTCAATTTGGCCGACACTGTGTATAGAAAAATAATGTTTTCCTTGATTTCTTAGCTTAGGTTCAATTATACGGTCTTGGTATTTGTAACAAAGTATTTTTGTGAATAAAATTACGTTTCTTTCGTATATTCATCTCTGTAGGTCAGGTAGATATAAATCTAGAAATGAAGGAGTAGGCTTGTATCGCTTAATGTTGTGCCTGTGTTTCTGTCAAGCGTATTTTTCTGATTTCTTTGCTTGTTTATACAAATAATATTTATATAAGTAAAAAAAATAGAGAAAAAAATATGTGAACATGCTAGAATCACACTTGACATATACAAAATATGATGCATTTGAGAACAATAGGGCATTATACGGAAGTTTTTGTAATCTTATTTAGGAAAATAATCTGTAGAGAAAACGTTATTTAAGCAAAATTCAGTTTTTTATAAGCGATAGAAATAATTTATGGTACATAAAAGACCAAAAAAAGAAAAAAAAAGTCCATCCCTGGCACGGTACACTGTTGGGACATAAACGATACGGTTGGGCGTAAATAAGGGCCCCGCAGGTCCCGCATTGCAAGGGGGGCGAAGCCATCACGGGGCCACAAATCGTAATGTAGGACGTAGAGAAGGGACCCCATTCCACGTTGTCTGCTGGGTGGCCCCCAAGCCCTTAGTTACGCCACTGCATGTCTGAGTGAAACAATCTCGAACATAAACAATAGGCCCAAGTACATGAGAGTTTTACATTTGCAATACACGAGCTTTAAAAAAATGGTGCTGCTATTTCCAAACAACGAACTAGGTAGCGTTCTCCATTTTCTCTTCCGATCCTCAATACTTGAATATGTTGCTCCCCCATATCAATTACTTGAATATGTTGCTCCAGCAAAGTTAGCTCCTCATGGTACACTTTCTATACGTGCCGTCTGCTCACATTTGCTCTTAAGAGTAAAACTGAGGAGTAAGTGACTGGTGTGAAATAAGTCTTCTGTATATGAAATATCGACAGAAAGCCAGTGCGTCATCCCATGGGATGCATAAAAGTATAATTGGAAACGTTATTCCACTTTTACTAGTTCTTCAGAATTCGTGGTAGAATTATTGAATATACTCATAACCTGTTACAATTAACTGTCTATCTCTTGAGTAGTTTCAGAGGTTTTCTTCCCTTTTTGGAACAGAGACAAAGCTATGTTACATCCTGAAAATTCATGTAAAAATATCATCACATCATCCATGTTTCCTCCTGTATTTTCACGTATTTAAACATTTTGACTGATTGATCAAATCTGCTTTCTTTATGAAAAATCAGAAAAATACGCTTGAGAAAAAAAAAACACAGATACAAGATTAAACGACACAACCCTTTCCTTCATTTGTAACTTTATATCTACCTAACCTACAGAGATTGTATCAAGCGAGAAGAAATTTGTTTACAAAATATTTTGTTATAAGTTTCAAAATCGTATAATTGAACGAAAGGTAAGAAATCAAGGAAACATGGATATTCTATAGACTGCGGCGATCACATGAGATATGGCAGCCATATTGGGTGAAGCTTAAGTGAATATCTGATCACTTTTAGGATATGTCTATACTTGATGGGAAGAATCTGTCCCATAAGTTTTATTGTTAGTTTTTTTTTTTTCGGTTCAGACCCCTGCATACTGCACTAAAACAGTTTGCACTTAATTAAAAATTTACACTTTTAATGGTGATGCTCGATGTCAAGCGTATGTTATCTATACCGTAATTGTGCTTATACTGATCTTTGGTGCTTTGTTTAATTTTATTTCATGAATTATGCAAACTCTCGTCGAATTTGTGACTTCATTTTATATTTTCTGTAATGCATTTTGTAACTTCATGTAATATTTTCATATCTTGGTGTCAAACATATATTATCTAGTCATATAGTGTAATTGCGCTTATACTGTTTTGATGTGTACTTTTTATTTTTATTTTTATTTTTATTTTTTTAAAATTTAGAAACTACAAATTTCTGAAATTGTGTCATTTCTTGTCAGTACTACCAACATAATTTCACATTAGGCAATCTTGAATTCAAGATTCGCTTACACTTTCTCTTGAGTTAACATCTGCAAATTTCATTGCCTGAGGTTATTAGACGAATCTTGAATAGCCGAATGTTGAAGTCACCGAGTTCAATACTTTCATTCAAGTAGTTCCCCAATTGTCCTCACGACGCTGGGTGTATACCGAAATGTCGATACCATGTAATGAGTACGCATGGTCACTCGGGTCAGATCCGGTACAATTTAACTTCGCTGATCTCACTAGGACATTGCCGACTAAATTAAACATTAACAACTTTGCTTTCCAGTTAACATTATTTAGCTTTACTTTACATTGGTATCTACGTAAAATAGAAATTTCTTTTTATTCCACGCACGCAAGCGCTTGTAATAAACAACAAAAAATTTTAAATGTATCTTTCTGTGGATAATTCCTTAATTGTGTAACTAGAGGCGGATCCAAGTTGAATATTGGGGGGGGGGGGCAGTCGTTCGAGCTCAAAACAAGGTCATAATAGATTGCAAAAAAGAAAGAAGAAAGAAAAAACGAAAAGTCAAACAATTTTAGAAAAGGGAATGGGCTCTTCTGTAGAATTAATATGAACAAAAACACCAGAGGTACAAAAAGTGCAGCCAAGTTCGTCAGCCTCAAAAAGTGTTGAGAATAGGATGGATGAGCCAAGTTCCTTACCACTGCATCTGAAACGAACACTGGAACTTGGCGCGAGATGTCTAACATATTCGAATACATTAAGATGTCTGTTCCTAGTTTCACGGCCAGGACATTTCAGCCATAAGGCTAATGGTAACCCCCAAATTCACCACGCTCACAAACACCATCCGTAAGGCTCGTTAACATCATTTACCTTGACACTTCGTGAAGGAATATGTTTTCCTTGTCTGAGTTTCGAACCACCAATCTTACTGCAGTATACTGTATATGTGCCTTAGCGCCTTAGCGAAGTTGATATTCTTAAGGTTGGTGGTGGTCCCAAACCCACCACGCCCACCACCACTATCCCTAAGGTTCCTTAGCATCATTTTCCTTGATACCTCGCGCCAAGTTCCAGTGTTCGTTTCGGATGCAGGGCCAAGGAACTTGGTTCATCCATCCTCATCTCAACACTTTTTGAGTCTGACGAACTTGGCTGCACTTTTTGTACCTCTGGTGTTTTTGTTCATATTTCACTTCTTTTTGTAATTCACCATGTCAATATCGTTTATCTTAATTGTGGTATATTATTGGATTTAAATTTAAAATTGTACATGTTTAAAGGAGTCATAATGTGTCACATGCAACATTAGTTCCCAAGGGCTCTCCCACCGGAAATCGAACCCAGGACGCCGTACAAGAAAGGCGCACGTGCTAGCCACTAGAACAGCGGAGAGGATTTATTCTATTAAATATCTGTCAGAGAGTTATGTCCAAACGTGATTCTAATTCATTTACCCGAACTACAAAATTCCGATCGCTAACATCTCATTTTTCATTACCTAAATACGAAGAGTATCAACAGGGCCCAAAACCCTTAATGCTGAATCCTCGCTGCTACATCACTAGACATGGCTGGTGTTTCAATATATTTAATTGTTCTCTGACATTCCACATTGCGAAATTACGGAGTTCATTACCTGACGCGCATGTTGCGCAGTTTCATACTGCTTCGGGTTTTCCTTCCAATGATATACACCTTTCAAATAGCTTGTAATCTTAATAATATTTGCCACCAACATATCCAACTGTATATAAAACTAAATGAACTGACATAAATTAAAGAGGTGCTTCCGGTTGACGTGGAAAGTTGAAATGATGAAGGGGGATGAAGAATTTCCCCATGTTATTTAAATGGGTCTTTTTTGGACCTATAATCTCATGTTTTAGGAACTTGGAATTGGAATAAGAACTTGAAATTCAGTATGCTTCTACGTTTTCGTTAGTATTACCTAAGTAATCAGTAAAGATAAACAATTCCAACTTTAGAGTGGTTTTATGAGGAACTGAAAAACCATTTCCATGTTATTTATATTGGACGTCTTCTACACCCCAACATGTTTATTCACTTCCGGCAGGATTAGAATGATGAAATTTGGCACGATTGTAGCCTCCCGCGACTAACCTACAGGAAAATTGCTAAAAGTGATTTTTTTTTGTTTTTTTTTTTTTTTTTTTTTTGTTTGTTTTTAAGGAATCTAAAGGGAGATGAAGGAAACCCCATGTTATTTAAATACGCGTTTTCCTGGGATACAAAATCTTATGTTTTAGATAGTTGAAATAGGAAAAGAAATTTGAAATTCGGTAGAATTGTGAGCTTAAGAGGTGTGAGGAAGTAGGCCGAGCAAAGGCGGACGCGTGGGGGCGACCCTCAGGTGGGCAAATTCAGGAAATATGAAGAGCAAAGGCACGAAATTCACTGTTGATGAAAAGGCTGATACGTAAGAGATTCGCACACTGTTCACAGATAGAGACACGAAGCATCAAGAACATTTTTACATAATGACTGTGGTAACCATAATACAACTCGTGGTACCAATATATTTACGAAATCCGTTACATCTTGTTGCTAGTCTCACATAAACTCGAACAATTAAATTTCTCATTTCTTCGGAAACTTCATTAATTATAAATATCCTCACTTCTACAATCTCTTACTTATCAATTAATTTCAATATCTATTTAATACAAATGACTGCAATAAAGGGAAAATCTTCACCGAAAAAAGAAAAACAATATTGGCTCCCTTGTCTGGGTTTCCAACCACGAAATTTACGGCAGTATGTACGTGTCTTAGCCCACGTTTTTAAAAGTTAACTGATGCACAGAATATGCCTCATTAACTTGCTTAACTACTTATTACTAGCTTTCACTTTTTTACTCGCACACACAGAAAAAAATGTACGTAGGTACATAGGTTACATAGGTAGGTATGTGGCGTACGTAGGTTACATATGTAAATCCTGCAGTTTTTGGACTTAACGTACACTAAACGTATAACTGAAAAAGTATATTTTAAACATACTTTCCGTATAAGTGTTCCGAATAAACGTACTTTCCGCACAAAGGAAAGAACTATGTAGACAGTCAGAATCTCACATACAGATGGCCGTTTGTAACTTATAGTTGACGTACGTAATGTATGGAAGGCTGTTAGATGTCAGACATCCTGTAATGCCACTGAGTAACATCTACGCGGGAAAGAGGCCAGTACGTATGTAGCATATGGATAACGTATGTTAAGTATTGATGATTTCTATAGTAAACATAAGGATCCCGTATACTTGTACAATATACCGATGTCCGGATAACGGATTTTTCTCGGTGACCTTAGCTCGTTTTTCTATTAATCTAGAACGACAGGGACACGAACACAGAAACATCGAGGAGAGTTAAAATTCCAAAGGATCTTCTACCGGGAATCGAACTCGGGATCCCATACTCCAAAGGCGCACGTGATAGACAGCGAGGAGGGCACCAACTCGACTACTCGGACGATTGACAACATTATCACAATGCACGTGATGTGTTTAATAACGGAATCGTTCCCGATTTCTGATTTAAGGACATTTTTTTTTTCAATGAAAAATTTTTCCATAGCAAATTCCTCAAATTTCATTCTCAAGCCGTTACAGGGTACCTTCATAGAGTTTCGCATCTTTTTCTCATTAAGAAGTACCTAATGGACAGTTTTTGGCCCATAAAAATTTCCATAGTACATTACTTAAATTAGGAACCTTTTACTTAGATAAGTCATTATATAAGGTAGGTACCATTATGCTGAGTTTCAAATCTCTATCTCATTTGGAAGCACCTAATCAATGATGAGTGAGTAAATGAACCGATCTCTGTTTGAGTAAGGACAGTTTTTCTCCTATAGAAAATTCCATAGCACATTCCTTAAATTTCGGACATTTTTCATATTCAAGCTATTACTGTATAAGCTACCTTTGTGTAGACATTCACATCTTCATCTCATTGGAAAGTATCTAATGGCTACGGACAATTTTTCGCCTATAAGAAATTTACCATAGCACATTCCTCACATTTCGGACTTTTTCCATACTCAGGTCATTGTAAGATACCTTTATGCAGAGTTTCACATCTTATCTCATTGAGAAGTACCAAATGAAAGTGATGAGTGAGTGAGTGAACCGATTTCTACTTTGCTAAGGACAGTTTTCATGCATGAAAAATTTCCCATAGCACACTCCTCACATTAGGGATCTTTTTCACACTCTAGTCATTATAAAGTACCTTTAAGAAGAGCTTCACATCTCTATCTCATTGAGAAGCACGTAGTCAATTTGATGAATGAGAGAACGAACCTATATATGTTTGGCTAATGACAGTTCATAGCCCATAAAAAAATCCCATAACACATTCCTCACATTTCCAACTTTTTCTGTACTCGAGTCATTATAGGGTGCTTCTATGCAAAGTTTCACGTTTCTATCTCATTGGGAAGTACCTTATCAATTTGATGAGTGAGTGAGTGAAACGATTTCTTGCTTAGCTAAGGACAGTTTTTTGCCCATGTAAAATTTCCCATAGCACATTCATCAGATTTCGGACTTTTTCTATACTCAGGTCATTATAAGGTACCTTTGTGCTAAGTTTCACGTCTCTGTCTCATTGGGAAGTACCTAATCAATTTGATGAGTGAGTCAGTGAGTCAGTGAGCCTGAAAACTGCATATTTTAGGGGTCCAGTGCTCGAATATGGTTGAAGGTAGGAATGTGAGATTTGGTATATGATCACATCTCTCGGATATCTCCTTAAATTCTAAATTTCATGTTTCTTCCCGTTACTAGAATCGGTTTTACAGAGCCTCGAAATCGGCGATTTTACCCAAATCTCTAGTTGTGTATAATATGCTTACGGCAGTGCAGGCCAGTTTTCATTTTCTTCGCGTAACTTGGCTGCCATGCACTGCCATGCATGTTGACTTGTTTAAACGTTGATACGGATGGATTACAAATAATAATAATAATAATAATAATAATAATAATAATAATAATAATAATAATAATAATAATAAACAGTAGTAGCAGTAGAATAATAATAATAATAAGAATACGAATTCTTCTTGAATCATGAACTTTAATTTCTATTCATACGCTAGTTATATTACTTCCTTCTTTGTATTTTCAATTGCACTTGCATGTAAAATGCCAGAACCATTACGTTTATTGACTTTCTGTACCGTCAAAGTCCTAAGGAATATTGGCAAACACTTGTGGACAAATGGGTTTATAGCTTACTGTTTACCACCTACATTTTCGAAAGTGGGCATTTTCTGAGCAAGAATTCCAATGCAAGTAATTTATTGAGATGTATTGATTCATTTAACTTCTGCAATTGAAGACTTACTTATTTTAGGTTTTATTCTATAATTATAATACAATGTTAAAAAAAAAAATCAAGAGCTACAACTTTGTAATGGGTTTTATTTTTTTTTTAATCCTATTCTTGGGGTTGCGATCGCCCCCGATCGCTATCCTGGATCCGCCCCTGTGTTTGTTTTACAAAATTAGATTTCGAGATTTTTAGGGAACATGCTCTTTGAGTACTAAAAATGACTTAAAAGGAATAAAGTATAATATTTGGAATATATATTTGTGATGAGTGGAGAGCTAACTTCAGGAAGTTACAATTAATAGGGATCAGGTCCCTGTATTTCACCCCCTACAGTCCCCGCTCTGTTCTAGTGGTTAACGAGCGTGATGTAAGAGGCTCCGAGTTCGATTCTTGATCAGCTTTAAAATTTGAACTTATTAACGTAGATCTGATTCGATCTTGAGGTATGGATTCACTTATACGGAAACCTCGGTGGCTCAGTGATAGAGCACCTATCTACTTCTTAGGATATGTGGCCCCTGCTTCGGTCCTGGTTCTCGCCTGCTTTTTATATCGCCAAGATTTTACCATCACTTGTTTGTTTCATTCGCTACCATCTCCTTCAGCCTTGGAGCATAATTGTGTGGCACTAAACTCAGAGATTTCATTTTCAAGCAGTGATTATTTCAGAGAGTGACAGGGAGCCCCTTGGAGGAATTGAATTCCTCCTGGGCATGTTAAATGTGGATTTCCCACCATTTCAACAATATTACTTTTCACACCTAATCTAAAACCATTACTGTTTTTAAGCAACGTATAGCTTCGGTACTAGAAAGAGGTCATAAATAAAGTTCTCATTTATTCATTGGTAAATCCTTTGGTAAAGATGATGCTGAAATTATAACAAAGCAAAGTTTTTATAAAATACATTAAAAAGAAGAAACTATTTTTGAGAAGATAAAATGAAGAAATTAAAAACATTGAGTGCGGTTTTCTCGAATATCAGGGAAGTAGTTTAGTTTATAAAAACATTTAATCTCGCAAATGCTTTTAGTGTTAATTTCATTTCTTCAATTTACCACCACAAAAACTATTTTCTCCCAAAATTATTGTTTTCAAAATTTCTTGATGTTATTAACTATATTATTTGAATATCACTCATTCTAGCTTTGGAACTTCTTGTATAAATTAAAAGACAAAGTCTAACCAAAGCAATTTGCCGAAACTGTAATGGTATTATTTATTAGTTAATGTATGCTTTGGTCAGAATTTGTCATTTAATTTAAACTATATTATTATTATTATTATTATTATTATTATTATTATTATTATTATTATTAGTAGTAGTAGTAGTAGTAGTAGTAGTAGTAGTAGTAGTAGTAGTAGTAGTAGTAGTAGTAGTAGTATCTCCATAGCTAAGAGATTAGCGTACGCGTCTGTGGCGTGGGGTACCTGGGTTCGATTCCCAGTAGGAGCTCATGTGTTTCGGATTCCACGTTAATCAGTACGTCCACTTTTCATACAGCTTAGCTGCTGAAACGGACGTTAAACTCAAAATCAACTCAACTCAATAATAATAATAATAATAATAATAATAATAATAACAATAATAATAATAATAATAATAATAATAATAATAATAATAATAATAATAATAATAATAAACGACACAATGTAAGGAGTGAAAGGCAAGAAACCATATAAAAACTGCATGCGATCATATGAAGTCGGAACCTCTCCTTTCAGTGTAATTACCAGTGAGACACTAAACCATAAATAAAACAGTAATATAACGGTCTTATTGATGGTGTTCCTGAAAATATGGGATATATTGTAGAGTGGTGTTACACTGGATTATTTAATTATCATTGAGTAACATGTATTTCTTATTCTATATACATGTATTGTAGTTATTTATTATAATATTTCAAATGATGTGTGTCTTTTAGTCCAGGGCTTCTACATATTTTCTCAGCTTTAAATATGTTTGTGTAGAGCACAGCCTACACAATTGTTATTGAAATCTGTAACCAGTCTTTCTTGTTCGCTTTACTGCTTTATAACCAGCGGAAGAAAACAGCTATAAAGGAACTTCAGGTGTCAATCAACTATTGAGCTGCTGCGTGACGCACGTGTGGAGGGCTCCTCCTCTACATATTTCCCCCTTCTCAATGCTGTTTGCTATGAGCGAACGGTGGTGTGACTTTCTCCGAAGCAATTGTTATGGCAATGATGTTCTATCTGAAATGTTGGTAGACACTGTTTTTGTCAATTTTCCATCCTAATTTCTGTGAACTGTTTAAACAGAATAGTTTATGAAATGAGAAATGCTTGAGAGGAGACGTTTTAAAGAGTACGCTCACAGTTGCCGACATTTTCTTACACATTCTGTTGAGAGTTGGATACCTGGAAATAACCAAAAATCGTCCCGAAAAAACCCCTTGACCATAAAAAATATCGTCATATCGATCAACGTTATTTCTATCTAATTACTGACACGTCTCGGGAAAACGTTTCTTATGCTACTTAGATTGAATTATGTCAGATTCATTGCAATAAGATGTAAAATATTGTTGTTATTTTTAAAAAATCCAAATTATTGGAAACATTTCGTCCCGTTTAAACCCCTCAAAATTATAGATATGTATAAATATGTTATTTATTAAAATCAATTAACGAAACTTTCTATAACAATGTTTCTCACAGTCCTTTACCAATCTCAACAAAATTTATTCGAAAATATAAACTTTTTTGTCCTTCGACTTTTTCGTCTCACAGAAAGATGCCTTGGTGATATGTAATGAACAAAATACATTTTGTTTCTTAAAAAACAACAAAATATTTATTTGTGAATAGATAATAGGGTCGATAAAGCTTTTTATACTTATTTCTTTGTAAAACGGTGACATCAAAAGTCATTTTTGCAAAAATAGTTATATTTTAGGAAATATATCATGACATTCCGAAAACTAAATTAGAACAGAACGTGTTGATGGCAATAGCATATTCATAGTTTTATTGCTTCACGCATTTCTTCAGATCAAGATTTAGTCAATATAGTATAGAGAGAAGCAAATAAATCAAAGTTAGAAAATATAGACTGTATCTATTGTTTCGTCCTTTTTAGACCCCTAGCAGCTAAAGATAGATAGATAGATAGATAGATAGATAGATACATAGATACATATTGGTATTTCTGAAACGGTTCACTGGCCGGCCGAAGAATGGCTTAGTTGATTAAAAATTAGCAAAGTAGATTTCAATCCACAGGAAATATGTCGACACAATAAAAGTGTACTCGAAGGGATAGTTGCACTGGGGTACAAGCACCCAAAAGTTAAGAATGATTTCAAAGACATTATTTCCTGAATCCAGAACCATTATTTGCTGTATGCATAGTACCTTATAGATCCTTTGTTTTATTAGTTTCCTTGCATGGACAACATTTTCTTGTCTACCACTGAGAAAGCAAGAATTTGTTTAGAGGATTATCCATTGATAGAGCGTTCACCTTAATTGGAAGATGTCACAGTATACAGGATGTTTCAAAACAACAACGATAACGTTTGGGAGGTGATTCCTGAAAGCAAGAAAAGACGAACAGCATACACCAACCTGGGTGCAAAAATAATCCTTCCGGAGTAATAGACTGCCGAAAACATGAAGAGTTGAACATTACATGTCTAGACCTCCAATGCTATGGGACCTAACATAGTCAGGTCAAGATCTTAGTTTGGAACTAGTATTTGTCCTATCCAAATATCTATGTTTCAGAATTCTAAAGTACTGACGCAACAATTTTTATAGACGTACTTTGTGAATACTTGAAAGTATTTGACCATGGCAAAACCTCCTCTATAAAAAATGTTTATAAACGAGTTAGTTCTTAAGTGAAATCTTGACCAAAGTACGGTAGGTTCCATAGTTTTGGAGCCATGGACAATCAAACTCCACATCTTATAAGCTTGCGGTAGCGTAAAAATCCGAAAGGAAACATTTGTGCACCCACCTTTGTCCATACTTTTTGTTTTATCTTGGAATCACTCTCATGCGTTGTTGGTGTTGTTTTGAAACACCCTGTATGTACCATTAAAAGAAAGTTTGTAATGGTAGAATGTTTTGTCAGTTCACTTCCTTATTCGCAAAATTATATTTTCACGCAGATCAGAATTGCATTATTTTTTTACAAAACATACATCTAATAAATATTAGTCTCGTTGAGTCAACAGGGTATAATTCCGAATCATGAAATCGATGATTCTATTTGACAAATATAAACATGCATCTTGATCATTTTCATCTAAAGCTACGCAACCATGCATAACCCGCTAAGCCTTTCATTTTATTCTGTTTAATATATTATTCATATGTTCACCTATTTCTGTTACTACCTGGGAGATAACTCCATATCTTATTAAAAGCCGTATTGAATTTAATAACCTGTCCGGAAATGTATCACTTCTTACAAGAAATGCTTATAGAATCAATAAATAATACATGGTGAATTATGTACTTTTAGACGAAAGAAATTCTTAAATCTTCAGTATAATATGGTATCTAAGACAAATGGTTGGGCGTTACTAAATATTTATCTAAAAATGTTCATTTTTCAGCATCCTCTAACTTTGAAAATGTGCTATACGGAGTAGATGTTTAATGAGGGTTCTATTAATTAACATCCTAAAATTTGCAACCATTCACATTTACACCTCGCACGCATATATACAAATGAATGTTTGGCTACACAGTTTGCATTGAAATTTATAGCTTTCACCAATTTGTATATGTTTTGAAAGGGAAAATTATTTTTCATTCTACAATAGAATAAGATTAACCGTATTTTTACCAAATGGTATGCAAACACACACCAGTGCTAATTATTTTGTTTTTACTGTTTTGAAATAAATTGCTTCAATGGATAGGTGCTGATTGCCACGGGTGCTGACTGCCACAGCCAATTATTGGTGCTGATTGCCACGACTGTCGCTGATTGAAAATATGAAGGTGCTGACTGCCACGACGGCGTGCTGACTGCCACCAGCCAGGGAGAAATTGTATTTGGAAAAAGAGGTATAATTCTCTACCTTGGCGAAGCCTGATGGTTTGAACTTGCTATTGCTTGATCACTGGGGTCCATTCACAGACAAATTATCCATTACAAGTAGCATTACGGACGGCAAAGACCTAATGGTTGAGAAGATATCAAAGAATTGCACACGATTTGTGCAACCATTTGATGTGTTTTGATTCCGATCAATCAAAGATTATGGCAGGAGATGAAACTTCTTCATCTGGACGTTATAATGTACCAACGAAACAATCAAATAAAGTTCGTGTCCATACGAATCACTTCTGATCACCGCGATACATTGGAATGTTTCAGTTTGCGTTCTACAAGGCAGGTTACAAACAAATTATAGGCCTATAACTTTTGAATCACTTGTCGAATTCGCTTTTTGCTTTGGTTCTGCGAACTATTCCCTTGACGGATGCAACGCAATTGCACATATAAAATGTTCATGGTGTAAGTGAGTCTTTTGCCTGCGTCATTTCGTCATAAAACAGAAAAACAATGGTGATCAATTTTCATCTCTAACTTATGATTATTGTGAACAATGTAATGACTAATTGTATCTATCTAAACCGTTAATTATTGCAAAACATTTTTTTCTGTTCCTTCCGATAGCTTTCAATTCGTATGTCAATATTCGTTACTAATTATGTTGTACTTAACGCGTATAAATGCGCATATCATCATTTTCTCATATAAACTTCCAAGTTGAATATTTCGAACCGTTCTCAACCGTACAGGAATGTTATTAGCTTGTTGTAATAACATGCATTGGGGCTTCAAATGATATGCTTAGTTTCTCTGCAGGCGAGTGCTTTCTCCTTAACTTCCCTTGTGAGTTACAGCCAGCAGTTTTTATTTATTTATTTATTTAATTTTGAAGAGCTGCTCGAAACAATTTGAGCAGCTGTACACAGTTCATGCTGACATAGGGAGTTCAAGTGAGAATACATAAATCGTACCAATTTTGTACGCACCGCTCCCTGACAAAACTGAAAGTACACTCATGTCCAAAATTATTGTCGCATATCTATAACTGTCTTCTTGTAAGAATATAATTTTATAATTTTGCAGAGTACTTTTCATACTGATATTATGTGTATAATCAGGAAATGTATATTTGTGGTAAATTTCATAGGAAAAGAATTATAAATACGAAAATCATAATGAGTAAACTAAAATGTAACTAAATGGACAAAAATATTTTCGTTTTATTGTTCTTATTTAGTGCTCCTTTGACATGAACTTTACCACATACTTGTCTTTGCAGATTATACACATACTAACATTATAAGAAATACCGGACGAATTCCTTATCAAATTATATTACTAGAACAACATATTTATAGATATGCGACAATAATTTTGGACATGAGTATACATACAGAGACCTGTTTACCTTTGTTAGGTATTGGTGTGAACAACACGATCCTAAGGTTCATCTAGTTTCTTTCATGCTTCTTGGCGTCCGGTAAGGTTACGTCTAGCAACTTTCTCTCAGGCTCGTGGCAGTCAGCACGCCATCGTGGCAGTCAGCACCTTGATATTGGCAATCAGCACCAATAATTGGCTGTGGCAGTCAGCACCCGTGGCAGTCAGCACCCCACCGCTTCAATGATGAGGTTTAGCGACTTTAATTATTTATTTATATGAAATATTTTTACGAGGAAGGCGATTCTACTAAATGAATTGTCTTCTTAAATATTTACAAATTATTAGAGTGTGGTGCAAGTACAATCCATATGGTATTGTCGTTTTTAAATTTTCATTGTTTTTCTGAGCGACCACTAGGTAGTAGGTCATTTTAGCTTGCATTTCATGCTTATTTTTCCCTATTGTACAATTAACATGAATACATACGGAAGAGTGGTAATAACTGATGGTATAACGCTTGTACCTCTCTTCTCTGTCTTGTGCTCTATTTATAAGTTAACTGAGTCTTGAGTATTACACGAACGTTACTTCTCCCGAATGACAGTGAAAATATTTTTTCAGTATTTTTAGATACATATCGAAGGTTCCTATTAGTCTGACGATATTCAATATAATATTTCCTGAGATTGTTGTCCTGTCTCCTCGCTCCGGAGAAAGAAGCGTTCAAAAGCTGTAACGTTTGTGGCAGTTTTATTTGGAAATATCACCCAATGAAAATTGTATGCCAAGACTGTAAGTGTTTGCAATGATATGAATATCATTACATGTTTCTCTATTTGAATACAAAAAAGGCAAAAGTAATTTTGTAACAATATTCTATTATTTTTGTTTGCAGAGGCATGCCGTATTTTACACAAAATTTAAAGAATTCTGTATAAGTGAGAAAATATATTAATATATTACATTGTTTTATATGTCTAAGAATTAATTATGCAATAACAATGCCATTTTAACGCTTATATTATAATGATTAAATGTTTTTACTAAAAACATCAATTTATGTGTGGGGTGTGTTTCGAACCCACTAGGCAAATAACGTGAAACAGTTAAGTTGGTAAAAAGAAGGCTAAAAATTTCAAGCTGAAAATGGTATTATTTTTAAATAACAAAACTTGGTAATAATATATAATGAAATGTGTTTGTGAAAAATGTGTCCACTAATACATTTTCTATTCAGGGTTATCTTTAAGGAGACTAAAATCTAGTAACGTCGAAATCCTTGAGCCCTGAATGTTAAATATTAAAGTGGTATGAACTTTGCAATTTAAATTCATAAATATAAAGTGTCAAATCTTATTATTACAGTATTTTAAAGAATAGTAACATAATTAGATGTGATTGTGGTTTTTATTGAAATCTTCATTATAGATGGAGCTTAAATATGACCTATATCCCTACATGTACGTTATTTTCATCACATGCTATTACGGTAATATCGTTTAAAGCCATTTTAATAATAACATCCATTCAAAAAGTTTGGCAAAATGTTAAGAAATTTTCAGATGTAGTTTAATAAATCGCAATTGTGCTTTTTATTTAGAATGATTATGATGTTGTATAGGATTACAACCATAAATTAAATAATTAGAATGTGAACAAATTGTTTCAATCACTTAATTGAACACGTTGAAAAAATGTTCAAGCACCCAGCTTATTATGTGAACAGCTTAAAATAACAACCTGTAGTAAGAACGTTTTGACATGTAAACCATATATAAAACAATTAAGACCTACATTAATATGAACCTACATATGCAATTAACTTGTGATGAAGATAATGTTACGATATGAAAACTGTTACGAATTAATTTAATTTATATATATATATTTATATATATATATATATATATATATATATATATATATATATATATATATATATATATGTATACTAGTTAGAAAAAAAATATTAGTTATTTAGATAAAAACAATTAACTTTGTTATGTTTCCAATTAAACTACGGAGCTCTTTCTTAAGTGAGACAATGGATACAAAAAAGTTATTTCTTTCTTGGAACGTTGATCCAATTCGTTCGAAATATTTCATACTATTATTACATTATTGACTCTAAGGTAATTTAAATGAGCATTACTATTGTAGAAGCAATTCAGGTAGTTTCTTTTAATGTTTACGATACTACATTTTCGTCACTTTGTCACACTTAGTAATAAACACAATATATTATTTTTGCATTTAAAATATAGACATGTTATCGAAGGTTAAGAAAACGAATAACTATTCTTACGTTCTTTGTATATATATACGTACTAGAAATAAAATAATGTATCCTTTAAATAATAACATGACGAGCTTATATAATTGATATGTATTTGAATTTCTTACTTCGTCTACTTCTATGAATGTATTGATTAAGAATGGTATTGGAAACAAGATATAAATACTAAATTTATGTTATATTCTCAGAAAATACAGACACTTGTTAACGCCAAATATGCCTTTCCTATAAAGATGTGTTGTTTGTTAACTGTCTCCAATTGCAATTATTAAAAATATTTATTCAGTTACATTGTATTATACATTTCTAAAGAAAATGACTAATCTGATTATTTAATTTAAAGCATTAAAAGAGCTACATTTTATTAAAAGAAGTTTGGTATTGAATTACAATAAAGTTTTGGATTACTTACCCAGTAATTCTAATTTTCCAAAGAGCAAATCACGCACATAAACTACTGGATGGGCATTGGTTAAATCCAACGCAACGGAAATTATATCGATTCTGAAATTGAACGCAATTCGTCACATACAAATTTAGAAGCTAGGAATACAGTTTCTAAGATGTATACAGAACAACTGTTGAAGAGACATCTGCACCATTTACATGCACACACACGGACACACAGACTCACACACTCAAGCGATAAGTGATAGATAGTTTGCAGTAGTAGGAAGATTCTGCCAAGGACAAGTATTATGGTGGCTACTCTAAAGGCCATACAAACAAAGACAGTCTCTTGGAAATTGCAGTTATTTCAAGGAAACCAAAACGATATATTCTCTCCATGATTGGGATTGCGCTTGTATTGATGGCCGAGCATGTGACTATAATATTTTGTTTTGAATATGATGTACATGTTATTTATGCAATGATTGAAAGTTAAAAAGTAAAAGAGAGTGTGTTAGAATGTAAGTAGATAATTATATCAGTCCAACCCATTGGATAACAGCACAATATAGATGTCGGCCCAACATAAAAATTGAATATACTGAAAGCATTTTTACATTGTCATTTTTTAATATTGTACACAGCAAGGAAAGCGTTGATTGTTTTTTTTAAGAATGGCACATTGAAGACTGCAAACACCTGCTCTATGTCACTTTTGGAGTGTTATCTAAGGCATATCTAGAAAAATACAATTAACATTGTCATCATTTAAATTAGATTCAACTGTTGCTTTAGATTATAAACATATAAAATAATAAGTTATGTAAATAATTAACATTTGAAAACTAATTTGGATTTACATACCTAGTTATAATTACTAGAGGTAGGAAGATATACCATGTATTTAATATATATATATATATATATATATATATATATATATATATATATATATATATATATATATATATATGATTCATGATTTGGATAATTTACTGCACATCAATGAAATTATCGAAACGATTTTCATTCTATGGCATGATTAATAAAATGTCTTATTTACCCAAACAACAAAGAATATAAACTGAATCAAATCTGTTTCATGTGTAGAGTCATACTAATATCAACAATAATAATATAATAGAGTTCAAGAATATAATAGAGGCGTGTACAAGAATATCCCACTTATTTAGATTATTACGTGATTGTCCTAGAGATACAAGGTATAGTCTTCGACTAATGTTGATGATGTTCCGAAGTCGTAGAAATGATAAAAATATTTTACTGTTGGTACAGCGAGCTCGTGCTCGAATTTTTGGGCACGATATACACTGAAGTGTTTGGAAGCGATTTGAAATAACACCCGTTTACTCACCATACACAAGAAGGTAACACAGTCTAACAAGAAAACTATCAAGCCCTTATTATTGCCAATAAAAGGTTCAATAGATTCCAACTGTATTGATGCATAGAGAATAAATTAGATTATCATGTATCCATATTTAAAATAATCAAATATTTTAACGTGTCTGATAATGCTAATAATTCTGAAATATCTGTGTTAAGGTCATTTCGTCGAATATGCGTCCCGGGGGAAAATGCGCACTTTGTATGAAAAAGAATATAACACAAGCTGCTCTGTTTAGTTGTTATTTTTAATTTACAGGAGGGCGTTCATACTAATAGGAACGATTCGTGTTGCTTTACAAAAAGGACAATTTTAATCACAATTACACGTGTGTTGTTGACAATTTATTGTATGCATGTGTGTGTGTGTGGCATCACAAAAGTGTATGATCTAATATTAAATGCTTGCGTATTGCGATTTAGATGAAAAAGGAAGGCAAAGAGGAGTGCGACTACGTTAGCAGTCGCGAAAGCAATTCATGACTTACACACTGAGTTAGCAGCATGCTAGTTTCGCTGAAAACGATATAATTTTGTGTGTAGTGTGGTTGGAGAAATGCCCGTCTGCTACCTTGATGAGAAAACGCGCACCCTTCGATTTCTCCTCGCAATGTGTAGAAAGATACAGAGCAATAAGATTTATAGTGTATATATCCCTTTAGAACTGCAAGACGACTACATTTGTAAGCAGTTTTGCAGGTGGAATTAAACTTTAAAAATGAAGCATTGTCTTATTTAGATAGATTTCGAAAAAAATACTACCTATTACAGTCGCTACCATTTGGGCAACGACTTTCGAAAAATGTCTACGTAACTTTTTGTTCCGTGGTATCTAGACCTCAAAACGGATTGCATAACGGGAGTGGTACACATATATGCAACATTGTTTTCAGTATACAAATGTCGGAATGTACCTTAGCCTGTAGGCTTAGTCGAAAGGGACTTGTTTACTTTCTTGTGCGTATAGTAGCAGGGTAAATCTGTAACTGCACTTAACGTTGGTACTACACTCAACGCTTTTCATACTATTGCTATGTTTCTGTTAAACGCAGATGCTGTTCCTGTGTATGTTTGTATGTAGGTACATGTCAAGGTTTACAATCTCCAACTGAAGACGATAACTGCTAATGCCGTCAGGAGAGAAAGTTTCCACGGAATGTGAATAATGAGGATCCACCATTGCCTCAAACTGAACCCAATGTGTTATGTAGAAATGTTTAGTGTGTTTCCGATGAAAACAGATTAATATCTCAACGGTCATCACCAACCAATAATTTGCGTCAATGTATACATTGCCACACAATGGCACTTTATTTCCCGCTACTACGGGAAGAAAACATCAAAGTGCTACTGTTCTTACATCTGATCACTATATTACTTTGCGAAGATTGGTAAAAGCTTCTAATAAGAATATTGTTTCTGGGAAAAAAGAAGAGGAAAAAAATAAGTCACAAAAACGCAAAAAGTACAGCAGGACAGGGCCATTCATCATCGAAAATTAGTAACAAAACAATTATTATGTTGTCTGTAATGGATATTTTTACGCAGAAGAAAACGTATATAGTGTATCGCAATCGCACTGCGGTATCATCTTTTGTGCGCATCTGCCCAAGACATGATCTCCTTCATCTGTGATCAGTGGCATAAATAAGATAGTGTTACTTCGTGTGATAATAGTATGTTTGTAAAGGCACAATTCATGTGATACCAACACAAGAGTTTGTAGACAGTTCAGATGCCGCACTTCAATGTTAGAATTATAATATTTGAAAGAAATGTTTTGAACTACGTTTATGATTTATTGATAGAGGGAAAATACTTCAGTGGTAATATAATATCCTTTTTGAGTTGGCAATTAAAAAATAAATTTACGTTTCGTTTCGTGAAATTTTCTTCATAATTTCGTAGTATTTTCCTATTCCAGTTATGCAATATTGCTTCATTTTATGATTTCAAAAACTTGTTCTATATTAGGGTATCATATATTTATTTGCTTGTCAGTACTTTTACATATTGTTTCGAAAACGTAATAACAAATTGTGAGCCTCTTACAATATAGGAATTTGCTCCCTTTCCACCCTTTGACATATTCTGGTGCATGATGCCTTTATGTAACATTTTTTCAAGTTGTTACTGGTATTATTTACGGATGTATTAAGCTTTGCATAGTGATTTTTGGGTTTATTTTTTCACCTGTGCCTGAGAGTTCATTTTATCCTTTGGGAACACATATTCGACGAAATGACCTTATATGGTAATACGAAAATGCGTGTTTTTCGTGGGATAGTATCTATTGCTCCTAAGTATGATAATTAAGCCTATACTGTATTTTGTGCCACCTCACTATTTAATTAAATGTGTTAAAGGCCAAATCCTTAACCAATTCATAAATGCACTATATTTCTCTTTGCAGTTCACACAAAACAATATAAAATATCGTAAGTCAGTAAAAATACGTTACACATTGTATCACAAATAGAAACGTATGCATATTAGAAACATATTAACAAAATATATTACTTGTACTAGGTTAATCAGTAGTTCGTTAGATAGGTGCAGAACTCCTACCCAGACGTTCCTTGTTCGAATGTTAGCTTTGCTTTGCATTTGGTTTGTTTATATTATTAGGTATGGCAATAGGTAAAAGAAAAAAAATGATTACAATCGTAAGTCATTCCACATTCTGCAATTTCTTATGTTGGTGTTGTTTTTGTTAAACGAGAAAGATTCATAACTTCATGTAGGGAGAAACTGAAACACATACAATGCAAAATTGAAACCAATGAATGTCTAATACACAGATTCATAAATGACGCAGAAAGAGTGAGATACAGAGAGAGAAAAGAGAAGAGAAGAATAAAAACAAAAGGGAGACCAGATAAAAATGCGGAATTAAAATGTAATAGGAAAATAACCTAACATTGTAAAGTTCTGTATTCAGAAATACAACAGCAATATAGAAATAACGTTCTTACATAATTTTCCACAACTATTAGAATATATAGCGTATGCTTTAAACATTCAGTATGTCAATTTTATAAACGATACCATATTCAATTTGCGGTAGAACTGTACACATCCGTAACACATCTAGGATAATATCGGAAATTTAACTCATATGTTTTGTTTAAGCGTAGTTCGATTTAAAAGTCGGTAGTGTTCACTGTAGTTTCTGATCCAAAATTGATTGCAATAAACGAAGTATATAGTGTTGGTCATATCCTCCATATCAGACTACTAATGCAAACTGAGCAAAAAACAATCAAAAAACAGAAATAAAAAGACAGAAAGATAGAAAGAAAGAGAAAATTAAATGAGTGCTATTTTACAACTAAATTTCAATCAGAAATACCCTATATTAAAAGTACAAACTGTATCGTAATGTAAAGCTACGAATGTTTGAAAGGAAAAATATGTTCCTTATAAATGTAGCATGTTCAAAACTTCAACGTTAATAAAACACATAGGATGGAAAGATGTCCTTACAGTATATTTATGCTTTAATATAAATTCAGTTTGTCAACTCTTGCATTAGCTGTTTAACTGAAAGTTTGAAAGAGTTTGTTTATTTAGTAGATTTTATTATTTTGTCAAAGATTATTTATATCTAGATGATCAATTTATTAGTAAATATGCAGATTCGGAATAATGAACTATATAATAAAAATCCTATTTTTGTAATTAAATATATTTAAAATATGTAACAAAATAACTATAAATTTTACCATTGGAACCCTTTGGAAATCTAATCTACAATTCAGTTATTTTAATAAAATCCGAGCTCTTAATGAAAAATTTATAAAAGGAACAAAAAGAAAAAAAAATATTGTAGCGACAGAATTTACTGATATGGAGTTTTAAAAATGTCATGATAATCAGTTTTGAAGGTTAATTAAGATTTATTTACTGCTAAACGTGTATATTGTTTTAAATACAGGGATTATACTAGTTGTTAGTATCCCTGATTTAATATTATATATAAATATATAATTTAAACCACGTATCTTTGTTTTTCGATTGAATAGATGTTTGTTCGTGAAGTCCTATAAATATGAGAAACATGTTCGAGTAAGTAATTGAGATCCCTGACCAAATCTCCTAACACCTAATGATGTCCCAGTCTTCTTTCGTGCTATAGATAAAATTTAGTTACAAGTTACGTCGTTGGTTATAGTCTGCATAAATATATACACATGGTCATAGTGATATCCAGATTTCTTCATTTCAGTTACTTCTATTTCCTTAGGATGACATGGTGAATGAGTACTGTATATATTCATAGCTACTGACTACGTATAATGGTCAGGTGTATATAATAATGTCACGGTGAATGTGTAAAATAGAGGCAATGCTGCAATATGTTGATGCTGGTGCTGAAGAGCCCGCGTATGATTAGTTACAGCGTATTGTTCTCTTCATAGTATTCATGTCTGTGGCCCATGGTTAAGAAGCCTGATCGTCACTAGGTAGCATATAATACGGTATCTCTTATTTATTCATCCTTATATTGAATTATCTTCTTCTTGTATTGATCATCTCATGGCTGACATTCCAATTAGACGTATGGGTTTTACACACTACAAAGTACACAGTACTTCTGCAGAACAACGGACCACCACCAGGGAACTTGGCAGCGTATTTAGTGATATCCGGGCCAAAACAAAATATTAATCTATTTGGAACCGTCTTGTGTTGGTTTGATGATGTCTAGAGTTGTGACCCAACGAAGTGAAGGGGCGGCTTCAATATCATGAGAAATATTACTTACTTTAGCTCTGATCTTTGGAACGAACGAAGTGCGAAATTCATTTACGACTACTCAGAGAAAATTAGTGCCCACTAATAACAAACAAAAAGGATACAATCCAGAAAAATACAGAAATATAATATATTTTGCACTAATTTCGCCGTGCAAGTCCAGAAGTGCGTGTATAATAATAATAGTAATTCAAAGTAAGTTGACTATTATTATTATTATTATTATTATTATTATTATTATTATTATTAGTGGGGGCGAGGTGGCTCAGTGGTAGAGTGTTCACCTCTGGAACTTGGGGCCCTGGTTCGATCCTAGCTCGCGCCGTGTGGACTTTGTGGTGGACAAACACCGTGCTCGTGGGTTTTCTAGGTTTCCTCCGATTTGCTCCAACTTTCTTCATTCCACCTTTTCACTCATCTCTCTTCATCACCGTCTCCTTTATCCTAACTGGCATACGCGTGAGACGTAATGCTTAAAGATTTCATTTCTTTTCATATTATTATTAGCATCAATTACTCGCTTCGTTGTGTTAAATTGAGAAAAAATAGTAATATGTTCCATTAATATATTAGTTGCGTACTTTTGAACTTTCACTGCAAAATATTTTTTTACTTTTGTAATTTGTTTTGGATTGTATAATTTTCCTTTATTAGTGGGCACTAATTTATGTTTAGACCGTAGAATAGATTAATTTTGCTATGTACTTTGGTGCAAATAGCCTTACATATAGAAGCCGGTTCGTTCCAAAGATTAGGGCTAAAGTAAGTAATATTTTGCTTGTAATGTCATTTTTCGTTATAATATAAGAATAACGTATTGACCTTATGAATCATAAAGCTATCTAACATATGTTCAAATCCTGTTCGCCCTAAATATTTCTTTCATACTGATTTTGAAGAATGAATTTATCATACTGGACAAGCAATACGTAAGAATGTGAAAGCAAACACCTGTTTCATGATAGAGACGATTTACGAATGTTTATTGGGTAATTGCTAGAACATTCCAAACATATCATTGGTCTGCAGTATACACTTTACGTGTTACCGTTCTCAGAAAGAAACGCCATACCATTTGTTAAAAAACGTTTGGGTAAAGCAATCGGTGGTGTAGTGGTAAACTACTAGACTTCCAAATGGAAAATCTCGGTTCGATTCCCCATCAGATAGTATGAATTTCTCGCATAAAATAATGGCTCCCAACAGATATTTATCTTAGAAAGGAGAACTTACAAAGCTTCACTGGCGATAAATCGAGTAAACAGTTTGTGCGTATATATTATACACTGTAATGATAAGTATGTTAATGCCCCCTCTCTATCTTTCTTCTCATTTCCCTATCCTGTCTTTGTATCTTTCACTTCTTTCCCTCTATTTCTCCCTCATACTCACGCACATCGTGCTCCAAAGTTAAAATGGAGCAAGAAAGACTAAATAAGTAAGAACTTCAGAACTTTTCGTGCTCTCCGGATAACGTCTCCAGTCCTCGTCATCTCTGACAGAGATACTGTATAAATGCAAGGTAATAAGTATAATCTCTTTTATTCCTCTGGGTTATCGAGTCTCAGTCGAATTACCGTGTCACTGCGGGTTTGAATTTTCGACTGAGTAATGGTCTATAACATACTAATATCATCTGACTGACACGATGATCCGTTTGAGCTCTAACATGTTCATTCTATCTGTGCAAATTATTTTATATCGCAAGAGATGAAATCAATACTGGATGTTGGGAAGAGATAAATCTTCAGAAAATACTAAAAAATGTTAACCTCTACGGTTATTTGGAAACAATTTTAATTTATACTAGTTCCACACCAAATTTGTTTCCATCCTATAATGGAATGAGTTTTATTCACGTTTAAATATGAAGCATGCTACATTTATAAGGAACCTTTCGAACATTCGTAACTTTTTATATAGGATACTTTTAATGTAGGGTATTTCTGATAGAAATTTAGTAGTAAAGTAGCACTCATTCAATTTTCTCTTTCTTTCTTTTCGTTTCTTTCTTTTTTTGTTTTTTGTTCAGTTTACATTAGTAGTCTTATATGGAGGATATGACCAAAGGTGCCTACTGGGTTTATTAGAATGTATTTTGGATCATTAAGTTCAGTGAGCACTACTGAATGTGCAATCTAACCATGCTTAAACAAAGCATGTGAGCTAATCTTTTGCCATTATCCTAGATGATTGACGGATATCTACAGTTCTACTGCAAATTGAGCATGCTGTCCTTTATGAAAGTGATATAGTGAATGTTTAGATCATCATCTATAAATTCTAATAGTTCTGTTTAACAATGCAAATACAAACATTATTTCTATATTACTGTTGGATGTCTGCAAAGGGAAGTTTATAATGTTAGGTTCTTTTCTAACTAAGTTTGAATTCTCGATCATTCTCGATCATAACGATCATTCTCGATGAATTTCATACACTCCCTCCCTGTCCCATGTTGGAGTGCTCGGCATCCGAAAAGTATTATTGTTCAGCTCTGCGACCCCCCAGAATTATGGATTTGACACTTATATTGGACGTTTCTATCATTTTTATATATGTTCCCCTCCCACAAATTGTGGGAAGGAATTTGAATTTAAACGGCATCAGAAGTGTCACTGTTCATTTAAACCACCCTGAAAACTACGAATTCGAAACTGGTATAAGTCATGAGCGATAATTTGTAAATGTCCCCTCCTTTCAAACGTTAAAGTTAAAACGTCAAAGAGATATCTCAGAACCCATCTCGGGTTTAAGCTTCGTCAATGTTGTAAATTTAATCGAGATCGGTCCAGTGGTTCAAGAGTTATAAAGTTTTCTTCCTTCATATCTATCTATCTTTCTTTCTATCTATCTATCTTTCTATCTATCTCTCTGTCTGTCTGTCAAAAACACCTCAGGCCCAAGCCTTACAAATGTTAAAAATTAACCAAGGTTAATCGTTTGGTTCAAGAGTTAGTAAGCGTTATTTATTTTTTTATTCCTCTCTCCCGCACTGTCAATTCTCTCGTCAAAGTGAATAGATAAAAACCATTATTTTTATCCATGTTGAAAATTTGATCGAGATCGGTTGGGACGCTCAAGAGTTAAGTTTTATTTATTTTTATATTTAAGTAACCCCCTTTCCTCGCCAGGTTCTACCCTCAAAACGATAATGTAAAACAATCTTTCCAGGTCAAAATCTCATCTAAATTGAAAATCTGACCGAGGTCGATCGGGTGGTTCAAGTGTTATTAACTCACGAACATAGTCCTTTTTTATTTTTAAATAAATTGATTTTAGTATATCTTTTCCTCCTTCCCCTCACCTACCTTACTCTGTCAAACTGAAATCATGAGAAACACACAAGACAAAACCCCATATATGCCGAAAGTTTGATCGAAATCGGTCGGGTGGTTCAAGAGTTTTTAAGCTTTATTCATTTTCATATCTTTTCCCTCGTCACCTCCCCCCTAAGATCGACCGTCAAAATGATATGAAAAAAAATAAACACCCTAGTTCTGAACCTTTATATTGAAAATCTTGTTAAGATATGTCGAGAGATTTAACCGTGATGAAGTCACAAAAACATTCCCTTTCGTTCTTTTTTTTTACATTTATATCTCTTCCTCCCCTTCTCTTTCGTTGCACCGTAAAACGGAAATGAAGGAGACGTCCCAGGCACAAACCTTACGTATGTTGAAAGTTTGATCGAGATTTCCCGGGTGGCTCAAGAGTTATTGTTTTATTTATTTTCATATATTTTACCCCCTCAGCTTCTCTAACCTAATATGTAATATAAAGCGAAATAGTTAAACAAAAAAAAAAAAACTTTCCAGGTTCGAAACTCATCTGTGTTGAAAATTTTATTGTGATAGATCATTTTGTTCAAGAGTTATTAAATCACGGACATAGTCCCCTTTATTACTCTGTGTGTGTTCCTGCCACCACGACATGGCGCGTAATCATTTTGCGCATCGAGGAGAAGTCCTCTAGATATAGAGGTTAACTACAAATTCACCGAATAAGCATTCGTGGATAGACGACAGGGAGTGGTCCTCCAGTTTGGGCGTTTGGGTAAGGCTTACAACCACATCCTGTAAGAAAATGCACTTGTTCAGAAACATTCTCATACGCCTCGGACAAGGACTGATAACTTAGCTCGACCTCAACAAAAGAAAATTGACATGAGAAATGGAACATCGAGTATTAGAAGTCTTTATAGGGAATGTGCGTAGCAAGTGAGTTAGATAAATACAGGATGGATCTAGTAGGAGTTCAGGAAGTTAAGTGGAAGGAAATGCAACTGTGAATTCTGGAAATTTTACGTTCTTTTACGGGAAAGGAAATAAAAATGACCAATAGGAACAGGGCATTTCGGCAGTTTTTACGAAGAAATGGAACGGGTATTTGACCAACTACCGCGATACCATATAAAAATTTTATTGGGAGATTTCAATGCAAGGTATGACGAGAGGATATTTTCAAACCGATTATAGGGAACGAAATTTTGCATAAGGAAAGTGATGACAACGGTGTTAGACTCGTGAACTTAGCAACATCCAAAAATATTATCGTGAAGAATACAAAATTGCAATGTCGCGACGTTCATATATACACTTAGACCTCAACAGACGGAAACAACACATAATCAAATCCATCGTGTTTTAATAGATAGAAGAAGACAATCTAGCATAATTGATATCCGGTATTTATAGTGGATGATTGTGACACTCATCACTGCCTGGTAGCAGCGATAATAAGAGAGAGATTATCGTTGAACAAAGGAGATATTGAATGTCTGAAAACAGATAAATTTATTTTAAAGAAATTATGATAAAGCTAGGTGAGATGGAAATACCAGAGTGAAGTTTCTAATAGATTCTCGGTTTTAGAAGATTCGGAATGCAGGATACTTAGATTGAAATTAGAGTTAACATCAAAATTTCAGCAAAGAAAAATTGCTACACGCAGAAACCCGTAGGAACAAACCATGGTTCTACCAAGAATGCATTAAACTAGAGAGAAGAGATAACAAGCTACAGACCTAAATGAAATAACTACACAAAATTTAACAAGACATCATGCGAAAAAATTCCAAAACATTTAGAACAAAGAAACGCGATTTTTTGAAAACTAGAATTAAGGTACTTGAAGATAATAGTAAAACTGAACATATTCAGTACATGAATAAAGAATCAATGAATTTAAGAAAGTCTATCAGCTTCTTGGTTACATATTTAGAAAAAGATGATGGAACATTTCTCGTTAATAATGGTAGCATATTAAACAGATGGAAAGCTTTTTTGACGATTTTTCTTAATACGCAGCCAAAATCTAACATCCTTGCAGAAAGGAAGATACACGCCGCATAACCATACATTTCAGAACCAAGCCGAATAGAAGTAGAAAAAGCAGTAATAAAACAAAGAAATACAAATCTTTGCATGCAGACGACATTTCGGCTGAGTAAATTTTAGCTGAAAGCGAAAAGTTATGGAACAAGAAAAACAAACTCATTCTTCTCTGGAACAAGTAAGTATTGCAACAAGAGTGGAGAGAATCGATCATTCTTAAAATTCACAAGAAATGTGACAATACTGACAGTAATCACACTGGACAAAAAAAGGCATGTAGAATGTCTTATTTCCCAAAATAGTTGATTTTTGCTACTTGTGGGACAAGAAGAAAGATTCTGATATCAGAAATCTTTTATTAGCTACTATTTTTTGAGAAACTGCTGTTGTAATGTAGCAATTTGTGACAATACTTTATATTATGTATTACATATTACGTATTACCGTATTTATTAAATGTCTTTACAAACTGTTTCATTGAGCCCTGTTTGATATGTAACAGAGGCAGGAGGATGTTCTTTGTAGGAGCTAAAGAGAGATGTATATTCTTCTCTCGAAGCCGGAAATTCCTTCTTGAAAGCCGCATCTTTCTGATGTAATCGGAAAATCTGTCCCGACTATCCCATTCACACACATAAAAGCGAGATTTGGTGAAACCCAATTGAAAGCCTAACACAATAGTGATGACTCGGTATAACTGCCAATTGTGAACATTTACTGAACTGCTGCGAATATTTGTTTGATTTTTTGATATGTTTCCTACATATAGATAGCATAACCAATAGGCACTAATGAAAGAGAATTGGAATTGTAAAGCAGGACTGCTTTCATACTAAGGGCTTTCTATGAACCGTCTCCACTCGTGTAGTTTGTTTTTGAAATGAAATTACTTCATCAACCAATTACATTATGACAAACTACAGTATTATTCTATGTGAAATAAACGTCAGACTGCTTTTGACGATTGCAGTATATTGACACTTGTAAGGAATGGAACTTATTACAAGATGATGCGAGAATTAATGCAGCAATCAAAAGGAATTAAAGATCTCAAATTAAATCATTAAGTTCGGTGTGTAAGTAGGTGTGGGTCCTTCAGTGTAGCACTCTGCGGCTCAATTTCTGTATGAAGGCCCTTGTGCAATCTCCATGTCATCATCTCCTTCGTCTTGCACACTGTATTCGTTTGAAGGACTAAGTATATGGAGCTATTTGAAAGATCGTCTGACGATTCACGAGATTTTGGGATGTTGTATATATCCTTCTTCTTTCTCTACATTCCATGTCTAATTGGTGGTACGGAACAAAAATAAGAGTCGTTGAAATGATGGATTGGCTCTCTCCACACCACTGGAATTCAAATCTTCATCGAATGGCCATTGATTTCTAGCCATGCATGTAGATTCACGCAGCAACTTTTGCAATATATATGAGGTACCTGTAGTTTGTCTTGGCCCCTAATTTCACACCAAAATAGTGAAAAAATGATGTTTCGATAAGACGTGTCAATAGATATTTCTGCTATGCAAATGTGACTTCATCACACACATAACAGGAATTGTTTGGACTGCTGAGATAGACTGACAAAGCATATTGCTCTTTTTGATCACTCAGCACCCCCAAAACATACTTGGATGGAAGCAGGGCCACTTTTTTAAAAGCAGCAGAAGTGATCTTCTGGATTTTTATTAAAATGATTAAAACTGTGTTATGTTGTAGATATTGTGATCCTGAAAATAGTCTCAAAAGACACGGCCAGCAATCACTGACCGTATGGTCACTACAAGGCCACATTTTTGAAAACAGAGAAGGTAACGGTATTCTGGATTTCGGTAGAAATGAATGAAAACATAAATATAAATGAATGTATATATATATATATATATATATATATATATATATATATATATATATATGTATATATATATATATATATATATATATATATATATATATATATATATATATATATATATTTGTATGTATGTATATATGTAAATATAAATGAATGAAACCATGATGTGTTATAGATACTGTGATCCTGAGAAAAAGTCTTCATTAGTACAACCATTAACAACTGACCGTTTGGCCACTGCAGACCTTTCTTTGAAAAAAAGGATAAAGCAGAAGATAACGGTATTCTGATTTTCGGTTAAATTGTTTGAAACCGCGATATATTGTTGATATTGTGATTATAAGAAAAGGTATTAATGGGTTAAACCACCAATTACTGACTGTTTGGACAGTACGAGGCCACTTTTTTGAAAGCACAGAGCCGAAGATAGTAATATGCTGGATTTCGTTCAAAATAACAGAAACCGTGATATATTGTAGATATTGTCATTCTGAGAAAAAGTCTTAATAGATACAACCACAAGTCACTAATCATTTGGTCACAACAGTGTTACTTTCTTCAAAACAGTCAAGTGTAACGATGTTCTGGATTTCTGGAGGGATTAGTAAATTTGTGATATGTTGTAGATCTTCTCATCGTGAGAAAGACGTTTTAATGGACACAACCATTAAGTGTTCACCGTATGGCCACTACAAGGCCACATTTCTGGAAAGAGCAAGGTATAACGATATTTTCGATTACGTTACAAATGAATGAAACTTTGGTACGTTGTTGATGTCATGATCCTCAGAAAAAATGTCTAGTGCTTTCCACGATTTTCCTTTGTCCTTCAAGATGAACATCGGAATGTTATCTATGTATAAGTGATGTTAGACACAACTCTCGCCATCCCTTTTCCTGGTTGTTGAATAGGACTTTTTGTGGCTTCATACAATTCTACCAAAACCCCAGAATGTGCTTACCTTCTGATGTTTTAAGAAATGTTGTCACGTAGTTGCCAAATGGTCAGTAATTGATGGCTGTGTCCATTCGCACGTTTTCTCAGGATCACAATATCTTTAATATATCACGGTTTCAACCAATTCCACAGAAATCCAGACCTATCTTCTACTGTTGTAAAAAAATGGTGCTTAAGTGCTCAAACGGTCTGTGATGGGTGGTTGTGCCCATTGAAACTTTTTCTCAGGATAAAATATTAACAGCATATTATGACTTCAACCAAGTACACCGAAATTCACATTACAGTTATCTTCTACTGTTTTCAAAAAAGTGGCATCGTAGTGGCCAAACAGTCAGCAATATATCACAGTTTCAAGTAATTGCACCGAAATCCAGAATACCGCTACCTTCTGCTCATTTAACGTTTAAAGGACGAAAGGCTCAAGCGCTGAACCAGCAGTTTAAACCTCCATCACTTCCCTAATCCAAAGAGATGATTTAGGTGTCTGTCTCTTTAGGAGAGATCAAATTTTCCAAAGATGTTCATTTCGTTTACAACGGGAGTCCAGCAGCAGAAGAGTAGGGGGAGAAGTTAGATGTACTAGTTCCCACTCCCCTTAGCATTTGGAGGAGGGAGTCTATCCCTCCAAAGAAGCTACAAGAATAATAAGTAGTATCAATAAAGATAAATAAATATCCTAGTTAGTGATATCCTGTGTATGGCTATTCTTTCAGTGGTACAGTGGTGCTAACTTCGAGAAAAAGCATTTTTATTTATTTTTAAATTTATTTTTCTTCTTTTACGATTTGGACACGAGGGCACAAAAGTTATCTTGTTGAAACATGTCTCACACGCTTTCAAATGAGGTATGCCTTATATCTCTGTACCAATTAGGGACGTCAGGGTAGGCCAAAATATTTCGAAAAATGTGTAAAGAGTGATTTAGTAGGAAAAACATTTGGAATTTTTCTCGCTGGGTATTGACCTTTCGCCCTTCGCTTTTTTACATAATTGTACACAATGTCCGGCGTACATGGAAAACTATTTTTTCTTGCTTATGAAAAGTAACCGTGTTGCCAGCTTTTGACGAATTACTATAAACAAAAAATCTCATTTTTTTCAGAATTTTCGTCTTCTTTTTCTTCTACGAGTTTAGCAAGATGGGGACGAAATCTAGCTCGTTGGGATCTGCGTTCTATAACCTTTACAACAAGATATAAGTCATTAATCTCTGACAATTATAAGGGGTACTAGAGCCGCCAACCTTAAAGATCTACGATTTTCTTGAAATCTCAATCTGTCCTGTAAAAAATGGTCCTATAGTGGTCAAACGATTAGTGATGCATAGTTGTACAAATTGAGACTTTTCATTAGGATCACAATATCTACAACATATCACAGTTTTAGTCATTTTGATCAAAATCCAGAATATCACTATATTCTGCTGCTTTCAAAACAGTGGTCCTGTAGTAGCCAAACGGTGAGTGATAAGTGGATATACCTACTGAGACTTTTTCGCAGGATCACAATATGTAACCATATCACGCCTTCAGTTATTTTCATCTAAATCCAGAATATCACTCTCTTCGGATGCTTTCAAAAATGTGGCCCTGTAGTGGTCAAAGGGGCAGTAATTGGTGGTTATGCCCATTATTTTTTTTTCTCAGGATCAAAATATCTACAACATACCAGGTTTCAGTCATTTATACTCAAATGCAGAATATCGTTATACTGGTCTGTTTTCAAAAAAGTGGCCATGTTGTGGCAAAAGGTCAGTAATTTTTGGTTGTGCCCATTGAGACCTTTTCTCAGGTACACAATATCTACAACATATAACACGATTTCAAACAATATCACCGAAATCTATTTTCCGTAACAATTGAGCGGGGTCCTTTGTCATTTCGAAGGAGCCATTGCCCCCTGAAACTCTTTTCTTGCAAAAATGACAAAACCCGTATTTAGTATTTTGAAGTCAACTTTACATCGGGAGAGTTTCGTTCCTTTAATGTGGCCCTTTTAATCAAGGGGACTCTATTTTGAAAGGGGCCCATTGCCCCCATATCTTACTTTCTAAGATAAACAAAAAATAATCGACGATTTTTATTTGGTCTAGTATATATGTGCTAAGTTTGAAGAAAATCGGACGATGAGAAACCCTTGTCAACCTATCCCCTCTACACTTTCACTTTTTGGACTTAACGGGGTTTTGCCCCAAAGTTTTCAATGGTCTGAAAGAAGGGGATGTATTTTCGCCATTGTTATTCAACTTTGCAATGGAATACCGTATAATAAAAATGAAATGTAGCAACGACGGCCTAGCGTTGAACGATGTTCACCAGGTTATGGCGGCTTATGCTGAGGAGGTAAATTTAATAGGGAATGATAGGAGAACAATAGAAAGAAATGCATAGGTCTTATTAAATACTTGAAGTGACTTGCGCTTAGAAGTAAATCCAGACAAAACTAAATACATCAAAATGCATTGAGAATATAATAAGGAAAATTATCAATGCGCTAAAATATTACATAATACTTCTGATGAGGTGGTTAGTTTCAAATATGTAGGTTCAATATTAACAGATGAAAATAATTTTTATGAAGAAATTAAATGCCGATTAAAAGCTGGAAATTCGTGTTATTACTCAGTTCAAAATCTCTTGTCGTCGCGAGTTCCTTCGACAATTTTGAAGCTTCAAATACATAAAACGATAATCATGACTGTTGTACTGTATGGTTGCGAAACATGGTCGCTCACTCTGAGGGAAGAACGTAGACTGAAAGTATTTGAGAACAGGATCTTAAGTCGAATACATGGACGCAAGAGGAACTGGAATGTGAAAGGCGGAAACGTCATAAAGAGGAGCATAATTTAAACGGTTTACCGGATATTGTTAGGGTCATCAAGTCAAGGAGGCTTAGATTGGTAGGTCATGTAGCTAATATGAGAGAAATTAGAAACACTTTCAAAGTCTTGACTGGAAGACCAATCGGTGAACGACCACTAGGAAGACCTAGGCGCAGATGGCAGTACAATATTAAGATGGATCTGCAGAAATAGGAATACAAGGTAGAAACTGAAACCAATTAGCTAAGGATAGAAGTCAGAGGAGATATTTGGTGAACGAGGCATACAACCTCCTTTTCCATAGGCCATAGAGTTAGTTAGTTAGTTATTATATCTCCCTTCCTTCGCCTTCCCTACATTGCTCTGTCAAAGTGATGTCATACGAAACACACAAGTCCCTAATTTCATCTATGTTGAAAATTCGATTGAGATTGGTTGTTTCATTCAAGAGTTATTAATCATTATTTATTTTTTATAATTACTCCTCCTCCCCCATATCCTAAATTCTACCGACAAACTAAATAGCAATCCGTCACATATTTGATTGAGATCGATCAGACGGTTCAAGAGATTAAGAGTCACATACATAGTCACTTTCAGTTTTATAATACATATTTCAGTCAGAAAATAAAATTTACATGTTCCTTGAATAAATATTTTTTTGGACAGTATCTATGTATCTGTTATACATATTTGTTTCTTATTCAAAATACATCAAATCTTCTATTATGAGCAATTTTCTTCAGTAGCACTCGAAGTAATTGCATTATATAGTATAATAGTGAACTAAATCTGACTGATTCATGATCCATCATACTACAGTACTTATAAGGCTTTATTTCCTATTTCTATGTCTAGACTATTTATCGGATTGCCATTATACTAACGCCTGCACGATATAAACCACGATGAATGTCAAGTTTACAATTATATTTAATCTGTAGACCTAATACAGCAATTAAACTCTCGTTATATCTGTCCGGTTGAGCAAATTTTGGAGCAAGAATTGTGTATGTTCGTTTCAAGCTCCTTGTTATGTTTAGATTTATTTTCGTTATTCACGCTAGTGAACGTAGGTTGCATAAGTAAGTTGTAATTTCATTACGTTGTTTTATGACTACAGGACACACAAATCGTTGTGTATTCTTTTTACAGTATCTTTAAAGGATTATAATATTTTATATGATATATATTATGCAGATTTTACTTTGTTCATCTCGTGCTAAAACACTATTACTGTCCAAAGTGTAGCGAATGTTTGAAGCAAGTGTCTTTTTCACCAACATACGCCAAGTCATTATTTTCAGAAAATCCATTATTGTCTGCCGTGTAGCCTAGCTCTTTATGATTTTTATTTGCAGATAGTCTTAATATCTGGATATTTTACCTTCGGTTCGCATATTTTACCTTCGGTCCCGCAATGTTTATGCCAGAATCAAACTTATAAGAAATAACAACTACGTATCATCCATTATGATGATTCCAGTAAATTATATTGTGCAAATACAACATGAGAACTAAGAAAGTGGTTTCTACGTCAGCCAGCCCGGTGGAATTACGGGATTTGTAACTTCTAATTCTATACGGTGATTTTTCATACTTGAAATAACGACATCATATTTATTAATATTTATATATCTTACATTTGAAGGAAATGTTATAAATTGACGTTAATTTATACTAAATTTGTTAATTATAATTTGTATGAAATATACAGTTTTATTAAAAATTAAATGATTATTTTCTTACGTGTTATCTTGTACAGCAATATAGTAGAAGTATCTTTCAAAATGACAGTTCTGCAAACAATGGCATTTTGCTAATGATTCCATACTTGACTTCGAACCTTTGAATCAGAAAAAATAATTATTAAAGTGTTTAGCTAACCCTATAATTATGATGTAGATTTTGTTCGTAAATATATTCATAGATTTCTGATTAATTAAACCAATTTTACAGTATCTATGTGAATATCAATGTGAAATCCTCATGCTAATCTTGAATACTCCTTAAATTGTGTTTTTATTTTATTTACTAACATATGGTTCAGTTTTCTTTCTCTCTTTTGAGCATTTGCCTCATAATTTTGTATAACCGAGCAGAAAATAATTTAACATTGTACGGTTCTACAAAGTAATAACTCATTAAACAAGCTTTGAAATTTTAATAGTTGTAACTCTTTTTTAGTGACACTAGTCATAGAAAACCAATAGTTTATTAAATAATCGTAAGACATGTTAGCTATATTCCTGAGCATTCCGATGCCACACACAAAGACAGTAGACAAGAAGAAAGGAAGTCATGTAGCAGAGATTTATGGTACACAAACATCTAAAAGCAGGTTTGATAGGCAACGTTACTGGTTATCTGAGTTAACCGCCACGAAATTAGCTTCTATATGTTAACCATCTATTTCTCTCTGAAGCTGATCATAAACTTAGTGCTACTGCATCTCCGTGGCACGGATTAAGTTATTATCTACTATCGTCTAGAGTTACTGTAATGCCATTCTGAATACAAATAAACAATTATAGACTGCTGTAACTAATTGATGGGTGCAGTATAGAAAACTATTTCAGAATATATATTTCTTTTAAATTTGTTTCATGTATAGTGAGCACGTTTCGTTTCCCATGGTTCAAAAAACGCAAGCTCAATAACTTAGTTTTTCAATTCTAAAGAAGTCACTCGTTTAGACATTTTAATATTGATATCACTAAATGAAGGGGATGATTATATGAAGAATGTACGAACTACTAAAAATAGTTTGGAGACACTTTTGTTTCATTGCAGAATTTCCAGTAATTTCTTCTCAAGTTACTATTTTCATAAGTATTTAACCGTTCATGACATGCATCAACTGTGGAAGGGAAGATTATAATACTTTATTAAGCAGTTTTGCATTGTTTTGTATCCAGGAATTCTAATCATACCTTCATTAAACATACTATATTTTATATTAGATATAAGTTCATCTGTGATGGAACAAAGATTTATATTGCTTAGTTTATAGTGCAGGTACCATTGCAGCATATTCGCAGCATTTGACAAAAGATGAGGAGACCCATCACCGACATCAGAGTTTCACATATCTTAAGAATATATTAATATATAATTGACGAAACCCTACATTTTTTCAAAATCATGCAAATAATTTGCCTTCTTCACTCCCCAATACCATCTCTGATTCGCCAAAACAAATGAAGTATGGCTATGTGTATAATTAGTAGTCTAATACACATCTACTTGATGATATGATATTTGAGAATATATATTTTGCTCCTTAAAATTACTTTCTGAAGTCACATAGGGTGGTTACAATTAACGTGCTGCTATTCAAGGCGGTCCAACGAGCTGTCTACTCAACGTGTTACATTGAAATTTGTAAATGCTAATTACAGCATGGGGAAGCGAGATAGGCTGCAGGAATATTAGTCCCACTTTCCGCCACCAGGAGAAATGTGGAGCTGTAGAAGCAACACGTACGTGGAAATGGCCCTAAGTATTTTGATAAAACGATAATCTGGGCCTAAGATATCAAAAATGTGATATAACTAAATGTAATGCAACCAACGTGAAGGCCCGGTGACTGGAACAGAACATGCACTTTAGGAACAACGTGAGCGTAACAAAGTGTGAAATTTTATTTCCATTTAATGGTAAAAGAAGTACTATCGGAATAACTTTATTATCCTTTACTATTAAAATAACTAAATTTATAACATTCCTCATATGGCTACCAGTGACGTCGATGTGTTGCATCCATGCACAACAGTTGCACTCAATAGTTCCAGCGGAATGGTTGCGACATGTCGTCTTAGGCTTTCCCTGCTATCCGCCAGCGACAAGACATTACCCTGGTAGTCCCAAGCTATGTGATATCCTCACAAACAGAACTCACACGGATTTAGATTGGAGGAAGTTGCTGTACATGCCTATAGGAAACTTCGGAAGGTGATGGTATGAGCATTGAAGGTTTCACGTGGCGAGCGATGTGTGGTGCTGCCCCTTCTTGCATGAAAACAATCATCTTCAAAGAGTTTCGTACCTTTGACGTAGGAGTCACATGTCGCAGTAAAAGGTCGAGGTTAGTTATCCGATAATAATTCTAAAGGTTCGGAGTCTGTCTCAAGCTGTGTAGCCACGACTTGTAATTCGCTGGTTTTGAGAGATATGTAGAGGCACACACAAACCACTAACCGATCTCGATACACGAACATTCAATGTAAACGCAAAATCAAGCATAGATATACTAATTATTCAGTTTTAACTTTGTTTATATTTTACAAGTAACAATTTTGAAAATAGATTGAAATGAAATTACTTTTTCTATCTAATGACGTATAATTGTAGCTTTTCAAAATTTACTCAGAAAATTTTAGAGCCTTCTGAGACATTACGGACAACATGAAACATTTCACAAATTATATCATCATTCAAATATTTATCTCGTCTCGTCTGGGGCGTATCATCCGGCATCTTCTCTCAACTTTCCTCTCATTTTCAAGACATGTTTCGGATCTGCACATTTTTGGAGACATTGAGCTAAATTATTTTTCTACTAGAAGCATTTTTCTAAAAAAGTAACTACAAACTGTCACCATTAATGTAAACATATATTACATATTTTAAACCTTATTTAATTTACACCGTTACCGTGACAGAACAACAATCATTATTGCTACGATTATTATTGTTATTGCTGTTAATGTATGAAATTGTATGAATGCTCAATTGTATGAAATTGAGTCTATGAAATTTTGTGTATAAAACTGCCATGCCATATACTATTTATTAATTTGATATCCATTTTACAAGGATAGCTTAATTTCGAGGTTGATTAGTCAGTAGTTTAAAGTTTATCTTAGGAAATGTTTTACTCTATAAGAGTGGGTCTAGGTCAAAATTCCCACAGCCAAAACCCCCATACTCAAGAAATGTCAAAACGCCCACACAAACGGTCATAACCCCCACACAAATGGACAAATCTCCCAAACGCACGAACGGTCAAAACTCCCACACTCAAGAAATGTTAAAACGCCCACACGATTGGTCATAACCCCAACACAAACGGACAAATCTCCCAAACGCACGAACGGTCAAAACCCCCACAGCCAAAACCCCCACACTCAAGAAATGTAAAAACGCCCACAAAATCGGTCATAACTCCCACACAAATGGACAAAACAGCCACACATAGCAACGGTCATAATCCCCACATAAAGGGACAAAACTCCCACTTGTTTTGACATTTCTTGAGTGTGGGGGTTTTGACCGGTTCCCATAAGAGTTATACCGATATATATATATATATATATATATATATATATATATATATATATATATATATATATATATATATATATATATATATATAAACTTTGTTCTCGAAAGCACAAATTTTGTAGTGTATAGTACTCGGTGTTCCATTACTAAAAGTGAAAATAGAAATTTAATAAGTTGTACCGTTTAAGCGTTATGCACGGCTAAATATTTTGACTTTGACCTTAAAGGTGTACTATGTAGGGGATGTAAAAATAGACTATGGCCTTTTAAAAATATTGCATATTTTGTAATGGTTGTATAATTTCTGCTATGTTAAATAATAATTGAAAAATCAATTTGACATTAATTCATATGTAATCTCTTTAGACTTACATAGAAGTCCTTAGAGACATCATATAGATCATAGATCTTTTTTCATCTCTGCAATGTTAAATAAAAGTACGAGAAAGAAGATCATAGGATTACTGTATTGTAAAATAGTCGTCATAAATGAGTGCAAGCTGAATAATCTTATATAATAATTAAAAATGGGTCGTGAAAGAGAACACCAAATCACTACATGGAGTTCCAAAATGCCGTAAAGGTGACATCACTATACGCCAATGTTTGCCTTTTCTTCTGTGAGTACTACAATATTACATAGGAATTGAAAAAGTGGCCCATATGGTTGGGAAAATATATAATGTATGATATATATTAATAGGAGTAATAAAAGGGTTGTATTTTATATCAGCATGAAAAATAAACTTAAAGGAGAACAAAAAGAAACTAAATCTTGTTACAAAATCACTAAATTTGGTAACAAATCTTCAAAAAGCTGTACCCACTCTACTGCTGTTTATTCGATCAGATTAGATGTAAAGCTATAAGTTATGTTTGTATATGAAAACATCCAAATAATCTTATCCGCTTTATTTTAAACAAATAATATCACCAATATCGAGCCATTTCCTCAAACATAATTAACATAGATAAGAACCAATATATTTTAGTGTTGAACAACATATCAATTATAAGTCATGTCTGGAATACGGTAAAATACCAAAATTATTTTCTCATTTTATTTAGTTAAAGTAATCATAAAAGTATAATTTAAAATGTTCTTTCATGTAATGATATCCATCTGTGATATTTTAGCTATATAAAATACTAAATTGTTTACCAATAAAGACATCCTTATTTCATACACACTAGGAGTCATAATGTTAATTGATTGTGGTTTATTTTGACTTACTTAATATTCCTGCATAGCATCCTATACCTTTAACATTGCATTCTGGATACCTTCCTGTTTCAAAAATAAAATTATTAATTATTAATTTTACAAATAATATTCTGACTATCACAAAAATATTTTACAATCAAATTAACATTTTGGATGAAATAGAACCAAATTAATTCATTTCCGTGAATTCAGTATAGAGTTGAATATATCTCAGAATTTATAGTGTGATAGTTTAACATTGATAAATATTATAATTAAAATAAATGTATGAAACCAATAAAATTACTCATAAAGGAATTTTGTTAGTGTAATAATGAGATAATATTTGTTTTACAAAATTCTAAGTATTGAATATTAATAGACTACAAATACATAAGTGATCATAAAATTATGTTCTGGTTCTTCATTGACTTGCAACAAGTCGAAATTCATCATATACTGGCAACTACAATACACCTTTCAAGATTATCGCTTTTTTATCCAACATTTTATTTTCCTCCTTAATTGCTGTTAAGTATTAAGAAATATAACCATGTGTAGGGTTTTTAAATAAAAGAAAATTCTTTAAGACAATATAGTAAAATTTTTGTATCTGTATAACGTTTGTCCACATTCTGAGATAGACGCAAGTAACATATAAAGCTTTATTACATATATATGAATCTTAGGTCATATCGTCACTAATGACAATTTTCATTTTTGTTTATTTGTGATCGTTAGAACAGATCTGAATATGATTGTCTTAATATTAATTATTGATTTCAGTACGATATTTCCGACATTTTTTGAATGATGGATATGATGTAAAAGGGCTGGATTTTTAGTAATGGCAACAACGGTATATCTTGAGATGTAGAACACTTACAAGGTTCGAAGTTTTATAGGCCCTCGATGTAATCACCAGCATTCTGTATCGCGCGTTCCCAGCGACGTGGAAGCCACTGCATGCTGTTGGCTGTGCCTGATCTTTGGATAGTGCAGATGGAGCAATCGGTCGGAGGTCACCAACTATACGGAAGCGTGCCAAACGAAGTGGTTCCTTCGTCCTCTGGAAAAGATTTAATTCTGGAGAATAGGGGGGGTAATATATCACTTCTGAGACCCAACGATGCAACCAATCAATGACAGCATCTGCTGTAAGTGCCCTTACATTTTCATGCTTGATGATCGTCAGGAAGTAGCGTAGTTTTTATCTTACAGCTGTTCGCAGATTGTTTTGCGAAAAATTGCAGTAGTATTCTGCACTATCGGTGTGTTCTTGGGGGACGATACAGTTTATGATTTAACCGTCCATGTCGTATGGAAGAACAAACATAGCTTTCACATTTGTTGGAGTTTTCTCGGTTACCCATGATAACACCAGTCGTTTGATTGCCTTTTCAGCTGTGGTTCATACGCTCTGGCCCAGGTCTCATCAATAGCAATGATCCGCCGTAAGAAGGTCTCACCTCCAGCTTGATACCGCTCCAAGTGTTCGAGCGGCATTATATTGCAGCCATTTGCGCTCTTCAGTTAGATCATGTGGAACCCACTTTGAGGGATTTTACTCAATCCCAGGTTCTTCTTCAGAATTGCCAGCACAGTTGATTACACCAGTCCTGTATCATTGGCCAATTGACTTATCGTGGCGTTTTTATCCGCTACCACTAACGCGTTTACATTCTGTACATCTTCTTCAGTTACAATAGGATGGCCGGAGAGAGGCAAGTCGGTAAAATTTTGTCGTCCGTAGTGACATGAGGTGGAAAATTATCAGCGGAAAATTTTCCATTTCGAAAAATTTTCCGCTATATTTTCCGCAAAATGTTCCGTTCTAAAAATATTAGTAATCAAATAACAATTCGTCAGTAATCATAAAATTGATTGAATTCAGGTATATAAATATTAAAAGTAAAAGATCGTTTAAAGAATCTGAAAATTTTCATGGTTCAGACAATTTTCAGTACTATGTACGAACAAGCGAAACAATTTTTCATGAATCGAAATATTTTCTGCCTTCTATGGAAAAATTGAAGAACTATTTATGAGTTGGAAAATTTTCATCATTTGGAAGCAAATAGTAAAATAACTTTTTGTGAATAGGAAAGTTTTATTGCTCTGTAGAAACAAGTGAAAGGAATATTCATAGATCAGTAACTTTTCATTACGATGTAGAGACAAGTGGAAAATCGTTTCATAAGCCGGACAATTTTGGACATTATATAATGTAATGTAAGGTGAAAAGCTGTCCACCATATGTAACTGCACATTGAGCTACAAAATTGTATTTCTGTAGTGGAAAGTTAGTCAGCAACAAATTATAATTTTCCAATTAGCTTTCGGGAACCGGAACATTTTCTATTATTTCAAGTTGGGAACTAAAAATTTACATACTGTCTCTCTCTCTCTCTGTCTCTCTGCGAGCTCATTCGTTGCTAGGCGATTATTATATGCGCCTTTAGCATGGGAGACTTGCTTCGATTCCCGGCGGGAGCTCGTGTAGTTCGGACTCCACGTTAATAAGTAGGTCCGGTCTCATCTAGCATCACCGCTGGAAGAGACGTTAAACTCAAAATCAACTTCGTTCAATTCTCTCTCTCTCTCTCTCTCTCTCTCTCTCAGTGTGTATTTGTTAATGTATATGTAAAGTGCCGAGACAATAACTCGAGCTCGTAAAGTACAAATATTCCCATTCGATTATTTAAAATTTAAATTTATTAAAAGTGATGAATATTTTCCGATTCGTAAAAACATAGTTCACTTATTCGTACATCATTGGTTAGCCGTAAAATTTATTGGCAATGTTGTGTTAAAAAGTTTCATGAACTAAAATTCTGAAGATTATTTATTTCTTCAAAAATGTTTCAAAAATTTCAATGCGTTCTTCCCTCAGAATCCACATTTGATCTCACAAAATATAATTCGTCAGTTCAATACGCGTCAGACGAAGTTTTCTCGTAGCTTTAGTACTTTTCAAGATTTACATACTGCAACATTTATAAATAAGTAGAGATAATACAAAGTGCCTATTGTAAATTTTTAACTATCTAAAATTCGAGTTTTAGTAACTCATTAAAACAATGCTGACCATTCTCTGAAATAGACACTTATTTATTTATGTGTTCATTCAGAAGATAATGTGGAATATAACTAATAAAGAAGCTGATTTGTGTAGTTGTTCTTCCAATAAAATAATAAATGTAAAAAGCTGCACTATTAGCGTTGCGTTCCATATATATATATATATATATATATATATATATATACATATATATATATGTGTGTCTGTGTGTGTGTTCTATCGAATCGTCATTATCTTCAATACATTTTTATGTATAATAATGGTAGTTTTACAATACAAATATCTGCTCTAAGATATAAATTATAGAAAATTCCAATATTGAAATTATGATTTGGGAGTGTTAAGCACAATAATATCAAAGCCTTTCTTCTTATTTTCTGTTACAAAAATAATCTTCATAAGGAACTTTTATGTAGTTTTTTCATTACATATTCAGGCCTATATGTGAAGAAATAATGGAATTTTCTGTTTTTCAAATAATTGATAAATTCACAAAGGTTTGTTTCCGATTTCTCTTAAATTTTAAATATTGGATCAGCAGCAGACTGAGTCGGATGAATAAACGCGTGAGAAAAAGAGAAAACGACTTCTGTGTCTAGAGTAGTAAATCTCGACAAAGATATAATCAAGTACGTGAAAAATGTTTTCCTATGATATTTGTTCTCTACGAACTCGATGTATGTTCCCAGCCCTTCACACACACACACAAGAACACACACGCACAAAGAGAGAGAGAGAGAGAGACAGAGAGACACTGTCTAAATTTGTACTTTTCAACTTGAAAGATTAGAAAATTTCCGAGTTCTCGAAAGCTAACTGGAAAATTATCATTTGTTGCTGTCTAATTTTCCTCTACAGCAACTGAATTTTCTATCTCAATGTGCAGTTAAATATAGTTGAAAATTTTTCACCTAATATCACTATACATAATATTCAACTCTTTCCGGCTTATGAAAGTTTTTCCTCTTATTTCTACTTCGCAATGAAAATTTTCCCATCCATGAAAATTCTTTCACTTGTTTCTGCAGAGCATAACACTTTTCGATTCACAAAAAGTTATTTCACATTTTGCTTCAAAACGATGAAAGATTTTGGACTCGTAAAAGCTTTTCAATTTTTCCATAGAAAAGAGAAAATATTTCGATTCATAAAAATTGTTTTACCTGTTTCTGCATAGCACTGAAAATTGTCTGAGCCTTGAAAATTTTCAGATCTTTTAAACGATCTTTCACTTTTGAACAATGTTTAGAACGGACATTTTTTCGGAAAAATATAGAAGTAAATTTTCCATCTCACATCACGGCTAAACAACGATGTAGGAATAAGTAGAGAATATTTTTATGAATCGGAACATTTTCCGTTTCAAATTTTTCCCGAAAATGTTGACCACTGGTTTTCCGTCATTAAAGGCTTTGACTGACTTTGCTACTGCACGGTATGGAAATATACTTGAACATCTTGTAATACTTCGTAGCACTGCTTTGCGTTCCTACTTCTAGCGCATTGAATTTTAACCAGATACCCTGGTCTTGTTTCGAAAACATGACTGTATTCCGCAAGCACTCGCACAGCGTAACTAGTCGCCGAGCACTCACTGAGAACTACGCTCTAACTGCTGGCGCTGCATGCGCATGGAGGGGAGGTAGGCGAGTTCATGTGCTCTGAGTTAAGGTCGGCATCGAACCTACCACCGGTATGAATTCTAATAGACACCTTTGTTTCCGAGTATATATACAGCAGTGTTTTCATTACAAAAAATCCAACCCTTGAATTTATTTACAAGTACATTCCAGTTCCTGTAATTCTTAAAAGTAATAAGTGATAGTAACAATATCAAATTATGGAGACAATCTAATTGAAATAATGACATTGTTTAGCACTTCTGCGAAGTTACAATTTATTAGACCGTCCGGACAACGGAATACGAGAAATACACATCCGCTATTCTGCTTCTGAGTTGTTTATCCTAATCATCAAAAATCTTTAAAAAAATATGAGTTATGTGCTTCCGATATCGGATGGGGGAAAGTTATTACTAAAGAATAATGTGATGTATACAACCTTTTCATCTTATTCTTTTCATACTAATATTATGAGGATTTTATGATTATAATTACAGTAGTATTATTTACATACTTTAGATTTTTAAATAAATGCTGCTATTTAAGAGGGCCACGATGTCTCCAAAAGGTGCACCAATTGTTACTTTCACAGTAAGTTTCGTTATCTACCACAATGTACAACAACCATTTTCTACTCAAAGCACGACTTGACTTGACACCGTACACGAAAATCACGTAAACCATTTAACAAGTACTATATGCATTGTTCCCTACAATCTCTCACGAAAACGCTCGATGATTTTCAGGAATAAGCACTTTTTAAGCAAAAAAAGAAAAGACAAATGAACTGCTTCTAACTCCCATTGGTGTACTGTATTAAATTTAAAGTGTTGAATTTTTTCATTAAATTCTATCAAAGGAAGGTCCTACAAGTTGTTCCTCAAATCTGATTACCAGACAGAACTTCTGATAAAGCAAACTTATAACTGAAAATAAGCAAAATTTAAGGTGGTGTGGGCTATGAGAATAGGACCTACGGGGCTTTAACATTTTAATATCCAAAAAATTATATCACGTAATTATCTACGTTTAAACTAATACTTTGAAGACCTTTAAAGGAATCAAACAAAAAGGTGCACAATATAATGATAACAAAATGTATTATCAAAAATCACAATTAGTGTTACCGTAGATGAAGCAGCTTAAAATATTTTGTTGGAATAGTAATATATACAAATGTACACTGATTTAAATGCACTATTGTCACTAAACGTAACAGTGAAGTGTAGCGGTACAGCGTTGTACACTATTAGAGCTACGTGTGCTGTAAATTAACAATAAAGAAGTTTGATATGTAACAACAAATTGTAATAAACTAACGTATTAGAAACTGCATTATACTACCGTAGTTCTGAGAATAAGCATACAACTCCCGAAAACAAAATGTTTTACGCGAGGAAGGAAAGCCGCGTTTCCCAATTCGGGAAACTGCCTTTCCTTGTTACCTTATCTAGATTTGATAGAGTACTTTCTTGGTTTACGTCTTTCGTGTTCAGTGACATATTCTTTTCCTTCCTCTTTTACGCATCATACGATTATGTTACTGTGCACTGTATTATTACCATATTCACGTTGCAGATATAATTATTTTTTTTTAATTTCCTCATTTCGTTTTTAATTATCCCGGATAACCGTGTGCTCTAGAAAGCTAAGCCTTCTACTTATTAGGGATCACGAATTCTCGGTCATGGAGTTTTTTGTTGTACTTTTCACTTTGATTTCATTATCATCTTTCGTCTATCATAGTAGTTCGGTTCCTATTTTACGCTGTAGGTCCGTTCTATGTAGTTTCGGTGCTGACACACGACGCAAAGGTGACCTAACTCAATTTTGTATTCCAATGCATCATTTTTTTTAACATTGCTTATAGTTTGCTATGTTATACTATCGGTGCTATTCTGCATTTGAATTAAATTCAGAATTTTAGACCTTATTCCTTTATTATCCTTAGTTGCCACATATCGGACTTCTCCACTGTACATTTTAGCATGCATATCTTCAGCTATGTGCAACGCTCTACCACTACACTTTACTGTTTTGTTTAGTGATAATAGTGCATTTTAAGTTTTTGCATATTTGCCCATTTTTATGTGGATCTATTTGAAACGAAATGTTTTTATAGTGTGTTGACAACATTGCTTCACCTATGCCAAACCTCTTTGTGGTTTTTGATACGGCATATGTTTCTCATCATATTGTCCACCTTGTGTTTTGATTATTTAAATAGTTTTGAAGATATTTACTTAAAACATATATACTCCCATGATATATTTTTGAATAATTTTGAAGCTCCGTAGGTATTAACCTTCCGGTGCAAAGCACCATAAATTTTGCTCATTTTCATTTCTCACATACTCTCTCAGATGTGCTATGTTGCAGTCAGACTGGAGTGATAAAGAAGTAACTCTCTCAAGACTGAAATCCATGTAATTTTTGTTTACTAATCCATGATTACTTACCTTGTCTTAGGACAACGTTACATTTGTGAAATGGTAATTTTTCATTATTATTTTCATATTTCCTATTCTAGAACTCTGTCCCAGAAGTACTGAAAACCTTGGAAATGTGTTTTAATTTATTTAAAATATTTTTATCATACCTTCCTTATATATTAACCCAGTTCAATCGTCCTACGTCTGTGTCCGACCGTTTGCGCGGAAGACAATGAATACCAAGAAGTATAGAACTAATTAATACCAAATTTCGTAAACATGTTTATGGTCAGCAATTAGAAACCGAGTTCTTTTTAGAGCTGATATTGATAGATGAAGCGATATAAAGTTACTAATTTCAGAATAACATAGATCTCTTTAGCATAGAAACGGCAACAGAAATGGGTATGCTTTTTGTAATTCATATGTGTTTCAATAGTGCATAGCATGTCCTAGAAATTGACTACTGCTTACAATTTTAATATCGATTTGCATAAAACAAGACTGGTAGTTAATAGTGAAAAATATTTTTATCTTTGCGACAATTTAGTGTACTATGAGTACGAATCATCTCATTAGTTAGCCATCTATTAAAATTCTAATTGGTACTAATAAACCACTCCTATTTCAAAAGTTGTCACTCTATGAAGAATAAAACGTAATTGGTAAGCAGAGGTAACTTTCTGTAAATATTTTGTATTAGGCGTCCAAAACGTCTTGTATTTCTACCAAAATATCTACACTGAATTCGGTATTAATACAAATCAATGGTTTATGATTTTAAGGTTGATTTTAGAGTGAAAACGGTAACAGAAATTTAGGAAAGTTATCTGCAATCGATTAAGTGTTCTAAATTTGTTTTTATCTCTACTCTTATATTACTCTTTGAAAGAGGATTTTAAAAGAAAATCCAATTTTAACATTTATTTTCATATTATAGAAACGGTAATGCTTAAACACAACCAGAAACAGTCAATCGAATAACAATGTTAACTACACGTATTGTTCCCAGTGTTAAATCTCTGGTTGAACTGGAAACATTAGACATTCACTGACCTATGATGAGTGTTACAAGAATTAATAATGCAAGGATTAATGATGATCTTCGTTACACGTAGACTGTACTGAAAATAAAATGTACTCTATGAACTCTCATCTATGAGATAACGAATAAAGGGATTGTAGTCTTTGCGCTTCAAAACACTGTTGACGACGATGGACTTATTGACTGTGAAATTAATACACCCAATCCAGACGTAATGTTAGCAAACTGCAAATTTGTGGAACATTACGACGTGGCGCAATACATCTTGTCTTGGTGATCGAGTTTCGTTCTATGTTCATGTCATTAAGCTCTTGTACTTCAACAGATATGATTAAACTGCAATCTGGTGACACCATCACAATACTAAATGAACCCTCTTCACGTTAGACACAACGCATATGTCTAAAGACTTTCCGGGGTGACATTCTGGGATATCGATTTCTGTATTTCCTAGGGGCTGTCTTTGACTGTCATTAGAATTGCTATAAACGAAACGATTAAACACATTGTCCATGAGTAAAATAATGTGTGGCATTTTCATTACACTTTTCTTAACACAATTCTACAATCACGACAATCTCCCAAACACACTGATTCTCGCAATTAAAGAAGAATTTGAACTGCCTTCTGTCTCCGCTTACACCTTTAATATTTGAGTGAACGTTATCCGAACCCATTAAAATCTACTACCTCATTAACTAGATGCAAATACTGGCTGCTATTACCACTCCTCTTTCGTTCATCCCATTTCTCAAATCCATCGTTCTCAGCCACTATCCATGAAAAGAAAATGATCATTTTAATGATTTAAGAAAGAAATCTTTGTTACATCTATCTCCTTACCTTCAATTAACATTACTGAAAAAATTTAGTCCTATCATAAACAACATATATTCGATGCTTTCAGAAGTTGATTGTGATAGTTCTAAGTATGAACATAAATATTAGTCGCCCTTGTTTCCGTATAAAAGTATCAAAACTAGTTAATATCCTATCCCACTCCTACGTACTTCATCTTGTTACGTGTGCTAACTTTATTTTCTTAGGTAATTATGAATTCTATTAAAGTTTCTCTTTTGAGTATTTTGGTTTACTAGCTAATCAGCACCGCCAAGGGGTTGGTTGACGAACCAACCCAACAGATATGTGAAATACGTAAAACACCGCTTCATATTGAAGTTGGTGATATCAAGAGTAGAAAATAATATCATGTTTAGAATTGGTTACAAAGAGTAAACCAAATCGTTGCGACGAGTTGACCAGATTTTGTAATGAAGTTGTGTTAATTCACACTGCTTGTTTAATATGAGTTGCATTACTAAATGTACATAAGGTTGTGCTACGAATTATTAATGTTGAATAAGAAGACTATTGTAAAGCTTAACCTTCGAGTAGTCGCGCCGCGGTCAAAACCACCGCAGGGAAGTTATTTTTTTTATTGTGTGCCCACTCTGTTTGTCCGACAGACTTCACCGTCTAGATAATCTTATCCCTCACCTTCCCGAACATTCCTGCTCAATCACTCTGTTATCCGTTGTTTAGTTTAACTACTAGTGATTGTTTAGTGACTCTGCGGTGCTTTCCACCGCGCGCGACTAACCTTGTAATGTTTTTTCTGTGTTTCGCTCTGCACGTGACCATTGGTTTGGAGATGTTTTAAGCTTTATAAACATAAATATTATTTTAATGAACGGAATAGAGGTCGACAGAGTTAAAAAACGGATACAAAGTGTGAAAAAAGAGGAAATTAGAAAAGAACAGCTTAAAAGAACAAAGGAAAATGTTAGGAATAGACTATTCGGATAATTCAGCGGAGATGATCTCGTAGAAGCTTTGTCTGAGGAAGATCAGAAAAAATGTAGGAGCGAACACGAAAGATGAAGTGAGGAGTCCGAGCGAGTCGGAAGATCTTAAACCCAGAAATGACCAGCGATTCCCCGAATGTAGTCAGAGCAGGAGAGGACCAAATAAGCGACGACGAAGCGTAGAACAGTGTAACTTTGAAGATAACCTAAAATAATTCAATGTAGTGCTGTACAGGTGAAGTTTCAAAATAACAGGAAAGTAAAATAATTCTATGTAAATTTGATTTGATTTCAATTTAACGCCCGTTTTAGCATCAAGCCTAGGTAAGACGTAGACCTACTGCTTAACGTGGGATCCGAACCACATGACTTTCCACCGGGAATCGAACCCGGAAATCCCACGCCAAAGACGCTTATGCTAACCCCTTAGCTACGAGTGAGCTCTAATTGAATGTGAAATGCACTGTGAAGCTTTGTTTTTTTGTTATGTTTATATAGTTTTTATTTTGCTAATTTACTATTGCATTTCTAGACGAACCAAAGAGTTGAAAAAAACAAAAGATCGTCATCAGATTTAGAATTTTCAATAAAACCAGTGCGTAGTTTTCTATCTAAAGAAATATGTAAAAAAAAACATTTTATTCCAAATATGAATACTTGTAGCGAGTTCACCTTCGTGAGAAACAGGAAGATAATCACACCCATCATCAAGAGAGCATATAAGCAGTACTTTGGCGTCGGAACTGGTGATTTTGATAAGAAGTGGTCACCTAATATGGTTTGTGCTACATGTTATTGTAAATTCATTACGTGGTGGCAAGGAAAAATGTTTTATAATTATTTGTACTGCCGATGGTTTCGAGGGAACAAAGGGACCATTTGACAGACTGTTATTTCTGCTTAACAAAAATTCTGGGATTCACGAACAGCAAATCAAAGAAACATATGGCTCTTTTGGATCTGCCGTCCGTAAGACGATCTGTGGCACATTCTGAAGCTTTGCCAGTTCTTTCAAGGCCCACATATATAGAAGAGATGAGGGATAGTGCAGAAAGTAGCACTACAGAACTTATCTTCTCCAGAAAAACAAGGGTTCCCCCGTACCAAGGCACGAGTCCGCCGACGCCACGTGTATTAGAGCAGAGTGATTTAAATGATTTAGTGTGAGACTTTGGACTCAGTGGACAGAAAGCAGAATTGTTAGACTCCAGGTTACAGGAATATAATTTTCTCCACAAAACAACCAACATTATCTTCATTAACGGAGAACGTGTTTTGTCTTGTTTTGCCAGTGATAGTTCCATGACATTCTGCAATTATGTGTGAGCCTTGCACCTAAGATACGATCCTAGTGAATGGAGAATATTTTTGGATAATTCGAAGAATAGCTTAAAAGGTGTATTGCTGCGTATCGGGAATAAACTGCCTTCAATGTCAGTTGCATATGCCGATTTTACCAAAGAGATTTATGAAATTTGAGAAAGATATTTACCTTAATTAAATACAGTGAACATAAGTGGAAGTTGTGTTGTGATTTCAAGGTAATAGCATTATTATAAGGGATGCAAAAGGTTACACGAAGTATGCATGCTTTTTGTGTGAAATAGGATTGGTTTATTACTACCAATTAGAATTTTAATAGATGGCTAACTAATGAGATGATTCGTACTCATAGTACTCATTATTGCAAAGACAAAAATATTTCATACTATTAACTACCATTCTTGTTTTATGGAAATCGATATTAAAATCGTAATTAGCAGTGAATTTCTAGGACATGCTATGCACTATTGAAACGCATATGACTTACAAAGTCAATGCATGGGATAGTCGGGAAAGAACTTCCCACTATGTGAAAAAGGATTGGCCTAAACGCAATTGGACAGTATGTGAAAAGAATGTGCAACGGGACAGTCTTGTAGATCCTAGAAATGTTCTTGTTCCACCCCTGCATATAAAACTTGAACTTATTAAACAGTTTGTGAAGACAATGGATCCCAATGGGCCTGCTTTGGCATATCTTGCTGATAAATTTCCTAGACTATCAGCTGCAAAAATAACAGAGAGAGTGATTGTAGGTCCGCAGATACGAGAACTGCAGAAATATAGAGGTTTTGAGGCGTGTTTCACAGAGAAAGAAAAGAGCGCATGGATGAGTTTTACGAAAGTAACTCAAAACTTTATTGGGAGAAGACGGAGCCCAAAATACAAGGAGATGGTGGGTGAAATGCTTGTAGCTTATCAGGATTTAGGGTGCAAAATGTCCTTGAAGGTGCATATCATGGACTCACATCTGGATTACTTCCCCAGTTACATTTCCAATTGCTGTGACAGTTCCGATGAACACCGAGAAAGATTTCATAAAGATATATCCAACATTGAAAAACGCTATGAGGGGAAGTGGATCCTCATCATGCTTGCATGCTTTTGCTGGTGTATCATTAGAGAGAAGAGAGACACTCAGTACAAAAGAAAAAAGTATATCATTATGTACGGTCGACAGCTGTTTCACATACCTACAATTCTATGTAATAATATATAGTGTCAACAATATAGTAATCTGTTTAAACTATACACAGATATTACGTGCTGATTACTCCAAAACTATCCCAGAAACAGAAAATCTAAAATCAGATTTGAATTTAGGAGTGAAAATCCTTTCAGAATCATTACTTTGCTACTCAGAAATTTTAGAATAGTGTTATTGATAGTTATACTTTTGTACCGGAAGTCGAACAGCGATTTTTCGATAGTAATCAAGAGTATGAGACTAGCTCTTAAGTATGAACTGATAAATATGATACCCCAAACAATCATAACCATTAATGACTAAAGTGAGAAAGTTTGAAATACATTTCAGCTATCCGCTTGTATACAATAGCATAATTAGAACCAAACAGTGGCGGGGCCAAGGGAAATCAATCCTAGTTTTCGCTCTAGTGTATCATAAAAGTGTTTTCGCTCTAGTGTGTGTTCACTGCCAGGTCAAAAGGAACTTGGTGGTAGTATTGCCAGAGCTAATATCTCTCCGAGAGAAAGGTTAGGTCCACTACTTCGAAGTCAAGGAGCCGTGTGGGATCCCAGCCAGACTGTGACTCTAGAAGTAACTCTACAATGGGTGCTCAAATTTTATTGGGTACGAATAAACAGTTTTATAATAGGGATTTAGTAGCATCTTTCGTTGAAGTGTTTACATTAGGACAGGTATCATTGGGGAGATAGATAGCTGTTCATCGTCGAGCTTATTCAATGAACATTTGAAGAGTGGAACTAGAAACAAATAAATTCTGTTAAAGGTCGGAAGATGTTTACAGGTTTTCGGGTTTCCGGAAAGGCATTGATCATGCGTCAGGTGTTTATATACCTTTAAAATTCGACAATAAAGTTTATAGACTGAAGTTCTTTTTGGTGGACAGGCTTCTAGCCAAAGTTTATTATTGGTATAGGTGAACTAAAATGTTTGGATGTTCGTTTGAATTTAGCGTCAGATACTTTGTTCTTAGGTCAAGAAGGCATTTCGTTGCCAATCATATATAAACCTTCTCGTGAGAAATATGTTTGTAATTTGCAATCAACAAGTAGCTGTGCCACATAAATTAAAACTCGAACAGATATTGTGCACCCAACTCTCACCTTTTAACTAAATTATTTATGAAAATTCCCGATTTTGGTTTGGAATCTATATGTTCCACCGAACGTTGCGTTCTGTCAGCGTCGTTGGGTGAGGTCGTGATGTCCAGTCCAGACGTTAGAGAGACCGATGTGAAAAGTGAAGGTTATGAGATTTCATACTTTTTATTAACCCTCAAAAGAGTAATCCGCCATTTAATAGGAAACATTATAAGAAAGGACAGAACATTCGTATTCCGTTGTCAGCGTCGCCGGCGTTGGGCTTGGAAGGTGAAGTGATGTCGCGTTTTGAGATGAAGATTTTAAAAGGTATCGAGACTAGAGACGTCACAGGTCATGGGTGTCGAGGTGTACAGTGAATTAATGCCAAGCGGCGAAATGCAAAAACCATTGGAGTAGTAATAACCAGGAAGTTGTTTTTGATAAGCAGCGAAGTAGATACAAGTTGTCTTGGTTCGAGTATTCGATGTTTTTTCCGTCGAGATGGTGACATCGAGATTTCCCCGAAGCAGCGGGATGACGTATAAAATGTACCCAAGAGTTACTGACTTGTCCATTAGCTGATAAGAGGATGTTCGTAGGATCGGAACAATGTCGTGCTGTTAGTCAGAAGAGGCGTCGCAGAGGTTCCAGTCCTAGGAGGACATCAGCGTTGGCGCCGCTGGTCAATAATATTATAAGTGATGATAACTTAAAAGACCAAAACAGTGATCCATGTTTCTTTTCGGATTTATGGTATACAAAGTTTAATGTGTTGAATTGAGAGCGTTGGTTTCACTTTCATCAATTGAAGCGTCGGCGTCGGTGGTCCAAAGTCTTCAACGTGATTCCTGCAGTGCGATAACTGAAAACAAATCAAATAATAATACTTTGTCCCCTCTTCAGAGAATCTATGGAAGGGGGTTTAGACGTAGGCATCACGATGGTACGTATAATGATTCAGAGTCGGCGTCTAAAATTAGTAAAAGCGAATTTTGGAGTAGAGGCTTAGATTTTTCTATTACTGTGTATTATGAAAACTCTCTGTGAAGTTGCGTTTGTCTTAATGCAACTAACGTTGGGCATCGAAAGTGGCGTCAAGTGAGCGAGTAGAAGAAGATAACAGTTTTCAGTCAGATTGTTTACTAAGGGGACAGAACAGTTAACGGAGGCATCTGGTAGTACAGTAGACGGTTATTTGATAGAAGGGACGTCTCAGTCGGTATCCGATTCTGACACCAGTGTTGCCAATCTATGGCAGGGGGACATTAATGGTGTTGGTTTTCGGAATCCAATTTAATTTTGGAAGCTAATTGAAAATGTTTCCAGCAACTTAAACCAGCGTTGGGCGTCGCCGTCTGTGATTACACTTGGTCCCAGAGTTGTTATACCCAGGGCTATGATTTCATTAAAAGAAATTTCAGTTTTCCTCTTAGTGTACGACAGTCAATGGGAACTAGTCAGATGGACATGATTCAGTGTCCGTGTGATTCATCGTAGCAGGAATCTACGCAAGATTTCAGGGTTGCCGTAGAAGTCAGTGTAAAGAAGAGCTTCATTGATGACATTCAGCAGGAGTCTTCATGTATACAGTACTTGTTGCGAGTGCCTTCAACTGAACTTGAACCAGCGTCGTCCAGTGGTATCGGAGGAGGATACCTGCAGTGTAGCGAATCCGGAATTAGTAGAAGTTCACCTCATATCCAAAACAGATACGAAATCGACAATCATTTTCAAAGATTCGTCGGAAAATGGAAAGTTGAGATTTGGTGCGATTGAAATGTGTTTGGGACATCGCCGAGTATCAGCGATGCAGAAAATAGTATTTCTTTATTCAGGACTTCGGACTTCCTAGGACATTTTAAAATATGGATATACAATTAGTGTCGTCATAGAAGTATAAGGGGTCAGAGGACCAACGGAATCTTAGGTAAGATTCTTCGAAGTCGACAGGAAATTAACTTAAGTGAATCTAATAAGAGTTGAGTTTAAACTTCTTCATACCAGGAGGCTGGTTTAGCGGAGTTCGTTTAGTCCTTGAAATTTTTGTGTGATGACCATCGGACATTGAGAGATAAGGTTTCCTTTACCATTTGATTGTACTATCATTGTTGGTTCATTTCAAGACCCACGTTTAGACAATACTAGTCAGAATAGCTTAAATTATTGTATAGTTAGTCCTGTTGACATTAGTGACGTGTCTGGGGGTAGTCCGTCAACTTTAGATCTCAGTCAAGTCCACATGGAACCAGAGGCTACTAAGGTCTCCGATGGAGGTCGTGTATATGTAGGTCTGCCCTCAATCTTCTTGGGTAGTCAACATGTGTCAAGCCTATCTATGGTCAAGATTAGCGGTCCTATCCATTCCAATATCGATGTTCCAAGGGTAGAGTTGCCCTTGATCTGCACTGGAGGTAGAGATGATCTAGCCCATATCCAAATGTGGAGTGGCGACTCTGGCGATCTGTTGGAATCGACGGAGAATACTGATGAGCAGAATGATTCCATGGTACTTCATTTTGGAAGGAATGGTATCAGTGGTCCAATCAAAGATGGAGATGGTGGTCACTATCCGATAGCTCAGGGTGTGGTCAACTTCCGGGGACAGGGAGTTTCACATGTTTATTCCAGCCAAGGAGATACATGCAGTGCGGAGAGTTTAGGCATGCATTTCCAGTTACGTGAAGATGGCCATTCTGTTCCTATTCAAGTGGATCCTGAATTTACCGAGTTGCATCCAGACTTGCAAGTGTATGCGGAACATTTAGTTAAAAGATTTCCTACTGTGCTTTAGATCGTGTATGTCTGATGAAGAACTTTGAGTATACTATACTTTTTATTGATTATTTTCCAGTTAGGAAAAAAGCTTATCCTGTCTCGAGAGCAGACCAGAAGGAGTTAAGTTGATTTCCTGATAATCTACTAGAACAGAAAATAATTCAGAAAAGTCAAAGTCGTTGTTCTTTTCCGTGCTTTTTGGTAGGTATTAGAATGGGGGACAAGAGATTAGTGATTAATTATCAAGATCTGAATAAGAAACTCTGTATCAATGCACAGTATACTGCAAGCATAGAAGATGTGTTAGCAAGTTTATCTAAGGGTACTATTTATAGTAATTTCGATGTAGAGAAATCATCTTGGCATTTGGAACTTACCCCTGAATCGACTCAGTATACAGCATTTTTAACCAATACAGGCCTATTTGAATTTAGGTTTCTTCTTTTGGGTTAGCTACCGGATCCTATATCTTATCGAGCGTTTTAACGGTACACGTTATATCCATTTAAAAATGAAAGTGTCCGTTGGTTCCTCGATGACGTATGTTGCGTTTCCACAGATATTGAATTGCATAACCGTATTCTAGAGAAAGTGTGGGAAAATGTTGGAAAAGCGGTAATAACATTGTGTGAAGAAGGTTAAATTGTTTCGGAAGATGATTTTGTATTTGGGTTATGAAATAGAAGAAGGCAATATGTATTTGGATCATTATCGTCTAGAAGTGATAAGAAATTACCAGCCCCAAAAAATAGGAAAGTTTAATATCATTGGTCTGTTTTCGCCAATATTACAGGAAGTTCATCCCTCAGTTTCATCAAGTCATAGAACCTATGACTCGCCTTCGTTCACCAAGGCAGGAGTGTCACTGGGTTGCTGGACAGCCAAACGCTTTGGAGGATATTAATGAACGTTTCAACAGTGATGTGCTCATGAAACTTCCAGATTTCGATAAGAAATTTATAGTCTGCTCTGACGCAAGTTTAAAATCCATAGGCGGCTGCATTGAGCAGGAGGATGACCAGAGCCGGAGGCGTCCAAATGTTCTCTTTTCTAGAAAGCTGAATCCTTATGATAAGTATATATTTGTTTTGGAGTTATTAGCGGCTATCAAAACCATGGAGAGGTTTAAAACGTACCTTCGTTCGAAATTCAAATTGCAAATTGTTCATTTGGGACTAGTGTATGCGTAAGCTGCGGAGACTTGAAAAGTATGGTAGCTTGCTATACCGATTATTTGCCTTTGATTTTGAAGTTAAGTCAGTCTAATAAATATGAATATCTGCAGATTTCCTTCCTAGTGTTAGGGGCAGAATCGGGACAGAATCTGTTTTAAATTAATGCACATGCCGTTGATAGATAAAAAGAAGAAAGCTTGACTTGTTAGTAGTTTTTGAATTATAATTTGTGATACGTAATCGGATCATGGAATGAGATTTATGTTAAAGACGTAACCTGGAATATTGATTAATTGTTAAATATATAGTAGAAATTGAAACGTTGCTTTTAAATGATAATTAGGCTATGAATTTTTAGCATTGATGAAGTATAACAATATTGGCGCAGTCGGTAGGATTTGTAGTAAACGCTAGAAGAGCCATGTTCAGGGATCCTATTTATGTTTATTTGAAATGTAATGGACAAATTATCAAGTTTTTAGTTGATACAGGAGCAGCTGTTTCTGCTATAGGTTATAAATCACCTTTGTTAAAAGACACTTCGATCGAAACTTTTCAAGGTCGTTTGAATAATGCAGACGGATCACTTATAACACCGTGGGAAAATGTAAGGTTACTGTAGAACACAAGAACTACAAGGATTTTTTGTCCTTAATGATAGTAAAACAAGATCCATTCCATCCGATCTTAGGCAGAAGTTGGTTAGATGAGTTAGAACCACAGTGGAGGAATCAATTGATAAATATATTTGGTATTACAGATGATCTAAGAAAGATTCAGGGAGAAAGTAGTCCATCTGTAAATGTATTGAAAGAGCACTTATTGAAGCAATTTGGAGAGGTTTTCAAAGGATGTATTGATGTACCAATTAAGAATTTTAAAGCAAATATTCCTGTTAAACAAGGTGCTACGCCTATATTTAGAAAAGAGTACGATATACCGTATGCATTACAAAGCCAAGTAAAAGACGAATTGGATAAATTATGTAAGGCAGGAGTTTTAAATAAAATTAGAGAAGCAGATTGGGCTACACCTATGGTAATAGTCAAAAAGAAAAATGGTACTCTAAGATTGTGTTTAGACTTCAAAAGGACCCTTAATTTAGTTACTGAAAAAGTAAGTTTTCCTTTACCTAAAATACAAGATGTACTCAATAAGCTAACTTCAGCCAATTATTTTGTGTTATTAGATCTAAAACAAGCCTACTTACAACTAGAAGTGCAGGAAAATTCTCAAAAATACTTAGTGGTAAATACTCCTTGGGGTTTATATTTGCAACATCGATTACCTTTCGGCCTTAATTGCTCAGCTCAAATATTTCAACAATTCATGGATACAGTAACAAGATATTTGTTTGGAGTAATTTGTTATCTGGACGATGTACTTATTTGGGGAAGTACTCTGGAAGAATGCCATCAGAGAACTGTCCAAGTTTGGAGAAGTTCAAAAACTACAACATACAAGTTAATAAAGACAAAAGTATTTTCTTTGTGGAATCTATTACTTACTTAGGTTATGATATCTCTAAACAAGGCATTCTACCTGCCAAAGATAAAATGAAACCAATTTTGGACACACCTCCCCCGAAAAACATTACACAATTACAGTCGTTCATGGGTATGTTAAATTTTTACCATAGGCACTTACCATCCTTACCATCCCAAATTCCTACCTTATACGGATTATTAAAGAAAGGTGTGCGATGGGAATGGTCTAGTAAGCATGAGCAGGAATTTCAGTTGGCAAAAGACTTGTTAAAAGAGGCAAGAATTTTACATCCTTTCGACGAAAATGCAAAAGTAATTTTAATGACGGATGCATCGCCAGATGGTGTAGAAGTTGTTTTATATAATGATGTAGAAGGTCAATTTAAAACGGTAGCTTGTGCATCAGCTACCCTTTCAGAAGCAGAGAAAAATTATTCACAGTTTGAAAGGGAAGCTTTGGCCATAATTTTTGGAGTGCGTAAGTTTCATAAATTTCTATTCGGAAGGCATTTTAAAATTATTACAGATTCACAGCCTGTAAAATGGATTTTTGGGTTGAGAGCTACACCTGATGGTGCTTCCCCGAGAAGGCAAAGATGGTTTTTAATGTTAACAAATTATGATTACGATATTGTATATAGTAAATCTGTGAAATTAGCGGATTATTTATCTAGATTTCCATTAAAGATGTCAACGGAGGAAGAACATGTAGCTCCTGACTATATTAGTGAAATCTCTTCCACTATTTTAGAGAAAGATGAGATTGAGGAAGAATCCAAGAAAGATCACATGATTTTAAAAATTAAAGAATGGATGATGAAAGGTTGGCCTAAAAGATTGCCTCCTTGTTTTGATTTTAAAAAATATCAGGACATGTTCAAAAAAACGATTTCAATACATACGGAATGTGTTTTTGGAAAGGACGAGTGGTAATTCCTAGACAGTTAAGGGAACGGTTACACCAGAATCATCTAGGAGAATATGCTACACTTAAATTAACATCTAATGAGGTTTGGTGGCCAGACATGGTTAATGATTTGCGTTGCTATTTAAGGAAGTGTGAGATTTGTGCTGCGGTGGCAAACAATGTGCCTAAAAATAATTATTCTTCCTGGCTTACTTCAAGCAAGCCTTTTAATAGGATACATATAGACCATTGCCAATTGTTGGGTTTCCTGTTTTTAGTTATAGTAGATACGTTTCCCCATTGGATCAAAGTGTGGAAAGTAGATTCTACTAATGCAGCTATTACTTTAGAATGTTTGGAAGAATTATTTCTATTAGTTGGATTTCCAGAGACCATTGTGACTGATAATGGACCACCTTTCAAAGGTCAGAGATTTCAGGATTATTGCAGAAAAAGAAATATTAAATTATTAAATACACCACCTTATTCACCGGAGAGCAATAGAAGTGCAGAAAGAGCAGTGCAGACTTTTAAAAAAATACTGAAAAAACGCTATATTCAAAATGGATATAAAGTTAGCAAGCAAGCAGTGACGCAGTGGTTGAAAGAAATTAATTACACTCTATTGCATACTCCTTTGAAGGTTATACATACATCACCGGCTTCTTTGGTATTTTCTTTCAAACCTGCGACTTGGTTCAATGTAAGCACTTCAGTACCGAACAAAGAAAATAAGTGGTGTGTGAATGAAGAAAAGCCGGAACCACAATTAAAGGAAGGTATGAACGTTTGGGTACGAAATTACAGAGCAGACCTTCCTAAATTTATTAAAGGAAGTTTTATTAGATACACAGGCAAGAACACATTAGAAGTACTCGTTAATGGTTCAATACGTAAATGTCATTAGGAGATAAGACCATTATTAAGGTCAATCATCGACAGAATAAAGCGGAAGGAAACAGTTGATGACTATAAAATGGTGAAGGGAATGTTGTGTAAGAAGACCAAGGCTCATAATAATCCGTACAATATATGTTTATCCAAGAAGAGTAAGCAGTAAGTATCCGAATAAAATACAGTATCATCATTCCTCTATTTTGCCCGGAAGTCACCTAGGATTGCGGAAAACGATAGGAAAGGTGTCTTCAAGATATACATGGGACGGGATGCTGGATGAAATTAAAGATTATGTGCTATCGTGTGACTTGTGACAGAAGAACAAAAGTAGCAACATGAGGTCTATGGGTTAATTGATTGTGAGCCATGCTGTGGTAGTAAATGGATTACGGCATATATATGTACTAGGACCAATGTCAGATACAAGGTTTGTATGATTGTGGTTGACTTATTTTCCAAAATGATGTTTTTGGAATTTTTCAAGAATCTATCATGTCAGATCTTGATTAATAAACTATACAAATTGACGTGTCGAAGAGGCCTTCCTTTTCCAATTTTGCACGATGAGCATTCTGCTTACACGTCAAATAATTTAAGGATTTTATGTTTAGTAATGCAATCAAGGATGTGTGTATATCAGCATTTCATGCGGCTTCCTATCTGGGGGAAAGAAATATACGAACTGTAAAGTGCAGTCTAAAGATATTCTTAGGAAAGAGGAAAAATCAATGGGAGCGATAATTACTGGAGATTGAGTTTTTGATAAGTAATGCCCAGCATGCTGAAACGAAGTATACTTCAATGGAAATGGCACTTTACTATAAAGTTTGTGATCCATTGGATGTAAAATGGAATGTTCCCATTCCCGGTGTGATGAGGAAAGATCATATTTGTTAATAAAAGCCTTGGAGAATTTGGAAATACCCTGGAAAAGGAAGAGTAAGCAGAATGATAAACGTAGGTTAGCTACTTCATACCAAGTGGGAGATAAGGTCTTGTTAAAAGGACAATTGAATTCGTTGCTAGCTGTTAATGGTACCAAATCATTATCTAGCCGTTGGATTGGTCCGTATGAAATCACTCGGTTTCTAATACAGAATACCTTAGAAATTAAAAATTCAAATTATCCCAGTGATGTAAGGAAATTTCTTGTGTCATTAACGAAGAAGTGTCACTAGTTAAGACAGTACTTGATGAATTTTGAATGTTTCGAAATGGAAGTAAGAAAATGTATATAGTTTTAGAAATGTAAATACATGTTGAAATATTTAATATGTAAACTATGTATATACAACTTAATAACAGCTGTTTCTATTTGCAGATCTGTATATGTAATGGTTGATATGATTAGGAATGCCGATTATTGTCGGGATCTATCCGATATTGTAAAATTTTGGAACTATTAAAATGTCATAGGAAGAATGCATGAGATGAAGATGTTTGAAGAGAGCCTTCCCTGGAAAAATTTATTTTCTCTTTTGTAACTTTGAATGTTTGTATTTATTCCATTTTCTGTAAGTTTGTAGATTTTGCATCTGCAGTTTATATTTTGAAGTGTATATGTTTGTTTAATTATATTTTTGCTCATTTTTTATTATTAATTAATTAATGTTGTTATTTAAATCAACTCTTTGAATGGCTTCTAACGAGTATATTATTTAGTTCTGGGTCAGACCTAAGACTTCTAGTTACCTATTAGACTAACCAAAGTGTGACAGTTTACGTGGGGGAATTTTACTATTTATTTCTTTTAATCTAATTATTCGACGCATGATTTGGGTGAATCCTAGTAGGTACAGGAAAAGGTGGATGTCGTTGTTAAGAACTAATTTAGACGACAAGACGAACGCTACCCAGACTTTGTTAAGCGTTCATTAATAGAAAGTTCATATTATTTTTTAGGAGGCGCTGCGATGTTGTTACATGTAGTAACTTTATTTAAAAAATGAATTATGAATAAATTAAAGTAGCGTTTTTGAGTATATTTATTTTGCTATCTAATCAGCGCTGCCTAAAAACACGTTTGTGAAAGACATAAGACACTGCTTCATACTGAAGTTGGTGGTACCAGGGGTAGAACATGATATAAAGTTTAGAATTGGTTACAAAGAGTACACCAAATTGTTACGACGATTTGAACACCCTTTTTAATGAAGTTGTGTTATTTCACTCCGCTAGTTTAATGTGAGTTAAACTACTAAATATACATAAGTTTGTGCTACGAATTATTAATAAGAAGACTATTGTAAAGCTTAATAGCTTTTCTAAGAATCTTTGCACGGTTAAATGGAAGGTGGTAAGTCGCATTTGATACATATGTTTGTAGTGCATAAATACTCAATTGTTCCAGTTTTGTCAGGTTACTCTATACACGTTTGTTTGAATAGTTCGCATAAAGACATATTTGTTCATAAGAACTTATCATTTAACCTGAATGAAAAACTTAGTGAAATAATCGATTTATTACACTTTGATATTTTGTGCCAGGTAATTAATTTTTCTAGTGAAAGAAAGATTTTTTTTATACGGTCTATGAAATACTCCGATGAATTTCGTGAACACTTCTCTGTGTCTCTCTGTTTCAGCTGCAAAATTTAATAAAACAGATGTGGGATGATTTCTCGACTGGGATCACCTTAACCTATGCGACTGCCCATGTTTACTTCGCTAAGATTACACGAGGACAACGTAACAATCTCTAATATTTCTATGAAACCGCAAGTGCTAGAAATCTTCATCCATTTATGGTTTAATTAAAGAAACATTTACTGGTATACTTCTCTGATGTCACATCTTTGGTGTGCGTGTGAGCGCCGCGTTAGTATTGTAATTAGCTTCTATAAATCACGGTTTTACTAAAGAATATGAGAAAAATTAATAACACAAGGAACAAGAATTAATAACACAAGTCTTCCATTTTCATTCCTTTCCATTATGGGATTTGCTACTTTACTTGAGAGTTCCAATAAGCATTTTAGTCTTATCCTCTATTGTTACACCACTGTATTCGTCAGATAAAATTCAATTTTCCCTATTTTAATCCGGGATACCTATCCATAATTTCTCATGTGCTATTGCGTTTTAAATACTATTATGATGTCCTAACGGCCATTAGGAAGACCTACGCGCAAATGTAAAAATAATATTAAGATGAATCTCTCAGAAATAATACACTGTAGAAACTCTATACTCTTGGCTAAGAATAGAAGTCAGTGGAGAGCTTTTGTGAACGCAGCACTGAACCTCCGGGTTCCTTAGGCCAAACAATTACTTAGTTATTTAGTTCGTTGGATTCAACAATTTTTGGATGTAATTGGACAAAACCACCAATGGTGTTGTAATGATTTATAAAACATTTCATTATCATTATCATTTGCATTTGCATATTTATTTGCATTATCATTTATAAAATATTTCATGCAGCATAATATCGGAGATTATAGGCTATGTTACTAGTTTCAATACAAAAGTAAACCAAATGTACGTACCTGGATTATAAAATCCAGTCAAAAAACATTTGCATACATCAACAGCCTTACTGTATTTACATTGTCTTCTGCATGATTCGTATGAGTAAAATGTACTTATTTCCAGTTTTCTTTCGTGTCTAAATATACACTTCCTTTGACTGATTGTTAGGTCTCACAACGCTTTCGTACTGACCATCTTAAATGAATGCACAAAGTAAAGTATTCTAGAAACAGTACGTACTCTGTTACTGAATAATGCGTAGTTATCAGTAGTTCTTGGATATTCATACTTGTTGCTAAGGTAAATCTGAAACAATATATATAGATATAGATAGATAGATAGAAGAATAGATAGATAAATATTGTCGAAAAATGTAGGTACCCTATGACAATACTGTATTTCTTAACATTTTTGCTTATATTCCTTATACTTATATTTTTATTATATACTTATTAAATTTATATTGCTCATATTTGCTATACAAATAATGTTTAAACCTTCTTAACTGCAACTACTCAATAATTGAATGACTATCTCTTGCATCGTGTATTTTATTTCAGCCAGAATTGCATATCTGGTTAATACATAAATATATGAACACAATTATATTCCTAATCGAGTAGACAAAATATATTACACAGGCCTACAGAAAAAAATTTTTTCTTGGTGCCTAAAATTTTAGAGCTGATTTTAACTATGTGTGGGGCGCTGAATCCAATAATGTAAGCAGTTTTTTCTATCAGCTCTACTTTGGTAGATACAGGCTACTGTACCAGTAGTGTTATTTACGTTACAATGTATGTGGAAGAAATATTACAATCCAAAATAAATATGTAAATTATAAATGATGTAACCACTATTTCTGCATGCTTCTTGCAATAGTATACAAAATAAGCAAAAGAAATACAAATATTCTCGTAATAACAAGTTTGAATATGATCTTACAAACTCTGCAACTCAAATAAATCCTACTGTGCTCTATAGAGATTTCTATTTGGAAGAACGGCGCTCTTTTCTCATTAGTGCTGCTATCTGTCGGTACTAAACGGAAACTAGTCATATAGTAGTTCCAGGAACGTCCACTAGATTGCATTGGTATTCTACTTGGCTAGTGGATCGTAGTTGTTGTCTTGCAGGTGGAGTGACATGTTGGAACATGTGAGTTTTGTTCTGAAATCATAACTTGTATCGCGTATACTAAGGCTTTATATTTAACATCCGTGTTAGTGGCCTGAACATAAAATGAGTTCAAGTCGAAGAAGTTGTGTTAACCATCCTGATGTGTTTTGCTACATATGTGGTGAGTACACATTTAAAGACAATAGAAAACATATCAGTGACTTTGTAAAAAAAAGCATATCATGCATATTTTGGTGTACGCCTAGGGGACCAAGATAAAACGTGGGCTCCACATATTGTGTGTAAAATGTGTACTGAACACTTGCGACAGTGGACAACTGGAAAAAGAAAAAGTTTGGTGTTCCAATGGTTTGGAGGGAACGCACAAACCATGTTGATGACTGTTATTTCTGCCTGGTAAATGTTACGGGTATGAATAGAAATAACCGGAACAAGTGGACATATCCTGATCTGCCTTCAGCAAGACGTCCAGTTGTTCATTCCGATGAAATACCAATCCCAACGTTTCACCACTTGCCAGAGCTTTGTGATACTGAAAACGAACGTAGTGAACATTCTTGTGACATGGATGATGGAAGTGACAGTGATTATGAGGGAATGTCAACAATTCCTCAACAGTTTAATCAAGATGAGCTAAATGATCTAGTTAGGGACCTTAATCTTTCAAAAGAATCGTCTGAATTACTTGCTTCCAGATTGAAGGAGAAAAACGTACTAGAACAAGGAACTAAAATCACATTCTACCGAACAAGGGAAAAGGAGTTTTTACCATTTTTCACTGAAGACACAAATCTCGTATTCTGTCACGATGTTAGAGGTCTCCTAGAACACATGGGTCTTCCAGAATACAATCCAGATGATTGGCGCCTGTTTATTGATAGCTCTAAGCGAAGTTTAAAATGCGTCCTTCTACACAATGGCAATAAATATGGCTCAATTCCAATCGCTCATTCAACACGACTGAAAGAAGAATATGAAGCAATTGCTTTGGTTATGGAAAAAATTAAATATCAGGACCATCAGTGGGTGATTTGTGTGGATTTAAAGATGGTGAACTTTCTTCTTGGACAGCAAAGTGGCTACACAAAATATCCTTGTTTTCTATGTCTGTGGGATAGCAGAGACAAAGCAAACCATTGGTCAAAAAAAGAGTGGCCGCAGAGAGACGACATGGTTGTTGGTAAGAAAAATATTATTAACATGCCTATTGTTGAGTGTGACAAAATCATTTTGCCACCTCTACATCTCAAGCTCGGTTTGATGAAGCAGTTTGTAAAGGCGCTAAATAAGGACGGGCCGTGCTTTGCTTACATGGGAAACAAGCTACCTCAGATCAGCACAGAAAAATTAAAAGCTGGAATATTTGATGGTCCCCAAATAAGACAACTCATGAAAGATCCGGCTTTCGTGGAGTCCATGAATGAGACTGAACGTAGAGCTTGGACCTCATTTGTAGAAGTTATCAAGAATTTCCTTGGCAATAATAAAGCTGATAACTATGTTAAGCTAGTGAACCAGATGCTTAATGCATTCCAAAAACTTGGATGTAATATGAGTATCAAAATTCATTACCTGCACAGCCATTTGGACCGTTTCCCAGACAACGTAGGCAGTCTGAGTGAAGAACAAGGTGAAAGATTTCACCAAGATATTAAAACAATGGAGGACCGCTACCAAGGAAGATGGGATGCCCATATGATGGCAGATTACTGCTGGAACCTAAAAAGAGACTGTGCAAAGAAACATTCAAGGATGTCACGAAAACGAAGCTTCCGAAGTGTTAAATAGATCGTTTTGAACAAATTATTTGATTTTTTATTCATAAAAACTATTATAAAATGTAGTTACAGAGTTATTATGTACTTGATGTTTGTGTTTATATGGTTTTCATTATTTTCAAAGTGTTCCAAATAACAGATTTAAATGTCATAGTTTTCTTTTCACTTACAGTAAAACAGCACCTATGCAATTTTCAACGTTGTAGCAGGTCAGTCTTGCAATTCCTATATCTCAAAAACTAAAGCTGTTAGGGGAAAACTAACGCCATATTTTGATTCAGCGTCCCAATTCTACTTCAAATCAGCTAAGAAACACCCGGCACCAAAACCACTGTAAGCCAGTGTTATAGACACATTTCGACCAATGAATAGGATGTTAAGTTGTAAAATCAATTTTTGCTTATTCAAGATTCTACCTCATATTTATCGGAGCAATTATTTTGGAAATTACACCTTCTGCATTCTAACATATTTTTCAAATACGATTACTTTAAAGTTTAGCACACCACACTCTTACGTCACACGAATTTATTACTGAGCACAGTTAAATTAACGTATGGCAAGATAGCCCCCCCCACTTTAGAAAATTGAAACAACGACTAGGTCATTCGTTTGTACTACGTTTGTACCGTTTGTACCGAAAATATTTTCGTTTGTACCATTTTCCTTATATGGTTACTTGAGAGGTCGACTGGAGGGGCTATCTTGGCGCCAAGATAGCCCCTCCCGTATCACAGCACAAAAAATTGGAATACACCATTCGAAAGCAAATCGTTTGTACCGTTTGTACCGAAAAAAGTTTTGCTAGTACTCTGATAGTTTTCGAGAATCAGGGGATGACATTTGGGGGGGGCTATCTTGGCGCCAAGATAGCCCCCCGTATCACAGCACAAAAAATTGGAATACACCATTCGAAAGCAAGTCGTTTGTACCGTTTGTACCAAAAAAGTTTTCTTTGTACCCTGATAGTTTTCAAGAAACAGGGGATGAGATTTGGGGGCAATTTTGTACGCAAGATAGGCTCCCTAATGTGTACATTTTCCATGTCCTTAATAAGTATTATATGTTTATCCATGTGAATTGATGTGTATTTAGAATTCTGGTTATGCATATCAAAATAAAAAAATGAATTTTTCAGTAATAACTCAACGTTAGAATTGAAACTGTAAGTGGGAAAACAGTGTGAGTCCAAAATAAACCATTTTGAAGTAAAGGCAAAAATAACACTAATGATGTAGAACTACAAGTTGTAATGAAGAGAAGTGCAATTTGCAAGACCTTGCACGTTATAACAGAATGCTATAATGTCGACTGTACATTTGTGGTATTAACAAACGAAAGTTATTTTTTCAAATATCTCAAAATGCGTTTTGTGGACTAGTAGTGGTTTTCCATTCACCGATTCAATTAAATTTTCTCTATTTGTGCCCTTTTCCTGAAATAAATACGTATTATTCAGCAATGGCCTATTTGCTTTCGTCTATTGTCTATGAAAGCGACAAACTTCTCGAGCCGTTAATGTGACAAATATAAACAGCTAATTTTTTCAGTTGGTGAAAAGCTGAAACGTGGAAGGACACAGTTTAGGTGAGCAAACATTTAATCTTTTAGTTTTCTTCGTTTAAGATTATTTCTGTAAATCCAGTTTCTTTCTGAATTTGTACACACTTCGAAATTCTTTTTACGGTATTTATTTACGGAAAAGGGCACAAATAGAGAAAATTTAATTGAATCGTTGAGCGGAAAAACAGTACTAGTGCACAAAACGCATCTTGAGATATTTGAAGAAAGAACTTTCGTTTGTTAATACCACAAATGTACAGTCGACATTGTAGCATTCTGTTATAACGTGCGAGATCTTCCAAATTGTACTGCTCTTCATTACAACTTGTAGTTCTACAACTTTAGTATTATTTTCGCCTTTAACTCAAAAAGGCTTATTTTGAACTCATACTGTTTTCCCACTCGCCGATTCAATTTTAACGTTGCATTATGCCCAAAAAGTCCTTTTTTTATTTCGATATGTACAACAAGAGTTCTAAATACACATAAATTCACATGAATAGACATATAATACTTATCAATGGGCATGGAAAAAGTACATATTAGGGGGCCTATCTTGCGTACAAGATAGCCTCTCAAATGCTATCCACTCTTTCTCGAAAACTATCAGGGTACAAACAAAACTTTTTTCGGTACAAACGGTACAAACGATTTGCTCTCGAATGGTGTATTCCAATTTTTTGTGCTGTGATACGGGGGGGGGGCTATCTTGAGGCCAAGATAGCCCCCACCCCAAATATCATCCCCTGTTTCTCGAAAACTATCAGGGTACAAACAAAATTTTTTTCGGTACAAACGGTACAAATGATTTGCTTTCGAATGGTGTATTTCAAATTTTTGTGCTGTGATACGGGGGGCTATTTTGGCGCCAACCCCCCCAAATGTCATCCCCTGTTTCTCGAAAACTATCAGGGTACAAACAAAACTTTTTTCGGTACAAACGGTACAAATGATTTGCTTTCGAATGGTGTATTCCAATTTTTTGTGCTGTGATACGGGGGGCCTATCTTGGCGGCAATAGAGCCCCCCAGTCGACCTCTCAAGTAACCCTATAAGGAAAATGGTACAAACGAAAATATTTTCGGTACAAACGGTACAAACGTAGTACAAACGAATGACCTAGTCACTGTTTCAATTTTCTAAAGTGGGGGGCTATCTTGCCATACGTGTTAAATTGTCCGCAGTTGTTTTACATTAGCCGTTCAAGTGCCAAACCGATTAACTCCATCAACCTACAATTTCAGTAGTGAGCATTTTTGTAACTTACAAGATCTGTCTCTTTCTCACTCACAACCTTCGAACATCAATATGTCACCTAAGAAGTACATGGAATATAGAAAATAGCCCTATTAGGATCGACGATATTGTGAAAACATTCTGGAAGGCCCCGTATTCCATCGAAACAGAACTTTGTGAGCCGTGAAGTTAATAAAGTATCAAGTGAATTTTTCACCTATATTACGGTTTTGAAATGATTTTCTTTAAGGTGATTGTCCAAGCAATGCAACAGGTGATATTCGAACAGTGTAATGTCCACAAAGTATGTCGGATGCAATATTGTTTCTCATTCAAGGCGCACAATGATGTCCCGGGTCATCCCAACAACCCATAACCACCTCAGGTGTTTCGAGACTTAGCTTTTCCTGTAAAGAAAGACCTCTTGCTTTTCAGAAGTGCTGGCTCGAGATTTGAGTTTTTGATGAAACGACTCAACTGCTGACAATACACAGTTGAATTGATGTCCTGTCCAGCTGGTAGTAGTTCCTGATGCAAGATGACGCAAAAGTCCATGGAGCACATAGAAGGACCTTTTTTGGTACAGTGCTGGTTTCGGCTGTTTTGAAACCAGTTCAGGGGATGCTGAGCAACGATTTCGGGGCGGTGGAGCTTCGTACTGGACCCACTTCACATCACATGTAAACACAATGTCCAGAAATTGCTCCTTCCTCTGACAAAACAGCAAATAAACACATTTATCTCCTCGTGTTACCTTCTACCATGGAGATAAATAATGTAGGAACCATTGACTCAATTGCGCTTCCCCATTTGATGGAGGTGCTGCCAAATGGTTTCTCTACTCACACGGAATTGTCGTCCAAGCTCCTCACATGACAGGCTAATTTTAGCCTCAATTGCTGCCTGAAGATCTTCATTCTAATCATGTGTTGATCTTCCGGAACGATATGCGTCTTTCGATGTTTCGTCAGTCACCATAAACTTGTTAATGCATCGCCGCACCATCAACGTACTCACTCCACCTTTACTAAAAACTTGGAATATCTTCCGTCCCACTACAGGGGCGTTTGACCCCAGTTTGAACTCTAGAGCCAACAATCACGCACTTATGCCGCTCTGTGCAGACACCACTTTCACTCTGTCCTTACGCAAGTTCACTGTGTAGTTGAACTTCCACAATCAGGTATAATATTGGATACAAACACACCAACAACTGACTTTTGCCTTTTCTGCATACGCATTTAACACGAGGTATGAGTGTTAATTGAGCATAGACCTCCACGAAAGGCGGCAGAACTTTCTTGGTTACCTCTATAGATACAATGCATTTAAATAAGGGTAATCAGAACATTTAAGCTTTCTAGCGGTAAGTTGTTAAACTAAGTGCTTGATCGACTTTACTTCTCAAAAGAATTATCTTTTGCAGGTCAAAAATGTGTAGAACTGAAGAAAAAAACAACAAAAAATGAAGTCAATCTTTTTGGGTTTTGACCGGGTCAAATCATCAATTCATTTGTTTTTGCATCTCCAATATAATGTCTACCATTAAGGAAGTAACCACATTTTTTTGCCCATGGAGTATATAATGTTTTGATACCGCCTGTATCGAAGGTCTGTATTGAATTCTAGGCTTAGCCACTTACGTGAACGAGAGATTATAATTTTTGTTTTACGGTTTGCGAGATTATTATCAATATTGTCATTGCATAGATTTTTCTAAAAAACGTTCCTTTATGAATGCGTGTCAATTTAACATTATGAAAGCCTTGTTAATCCCTACCAATGTGGCTGCATAACCTACACGTAGCCTGTTAAAGTACACAACCCAGGTAAACCACATATTATATACTACTTGTAGTTATAAAATTTCCTGCTTTCCTAACTTTTCGTTCCGAATATTCACCTCAGCATTTTATTATAAATTACTCATTAAACTGTATCGATTCTTACCTAAAAAAGTATCATGAAAAGACACAACACAATATTAACAAAGAGTGTTTTATATAGTATGTATATTGATCTTCAATCTTTCCATAATTTGAAAGATTAATTGAAATGATCGAGAATGGTTTCCTTCGTTCTCGCGGTGGAATATGATTAATGCTTATTTCTTTGTCATAAACTCTAAATTGTCTAGCGTAACACATACAACATAATTTATTTCTTGCAGTCTACATCATATATGACCTACAGACAGAATAATCATGTTTTCAAGGCGACAGCAATAACAGATGAAACGAACATCGCGAACCCTAAGATTAGGATCAAAAAGGTGTCTTGAAAATTTATCATGTGGACCTATTAGAGTTCGATCGAATTCTGGATTGTATATATATTAGATTCATGCAAATATTGTAACTCAAAGTCTATAAAATATTAAGATATATTACAAAATGTTTCATGACGAATATCTCGTCCATTGCACTTTCATGAGAAGCGCAATTACAACAGTGATTTTGCAATGTGTGCTCTCAAGACCTTATAAATAATACCATAAATAGTTATAAGTTTTCAAATTAATGAACTTGAACATACGAAGCTCATGGCAAAACTTCCCGATATATTTTACTCATGTTTTGTTAACTCTGATGACGTTACAAATGCGCATGTGTATACCCTTTGTTATGTGCTTGATTTCTCGTATATGCAAGTAGCATTAACACGTTGACTGCCAAGCTTTCCGACGGAATTTTTCCATTCAGGCCATTATTACCATAAGTTCCCATTCCTTCTAAAATGTTTATTTATTATCTTATTTGTTCACGTAGAGTGACCGTTTCGAAGAAAAAAAATTTTTTTGATTGTCGGTCACGCGTGCCCAAAGCGGCGTAGAACTTAAAATTCCTTTGCCTGCGCCGCGTCGGGCAGCCTGTCGGTCACCGTCCCGATTTGCATCTTTATTATTGTCTTCAACACCTCAAGGGTTCTGGTGATTTTTTTGTTTTATGCTATTACTCTAGCCTGGTATGTAGAAAATATTGAAGTATTAGTTTTGTCTGTTTCATCAAGAACTCATTGTTCATACGAAGAAACCTTTTTTCGTTTGTTGGAATTATAGTGCGTTGTATATAAAACTGCAATATGTCTAAACGTAAAATCACTCTGAAACCACGTAAATTGTTTGTATCACCATCAAAAATTGAAAATACACTTTATGAGGACCTGTCTGATGAGAATTTCGATATATCTTCCGACGATGATTCAGATTATATACAAAGTGTTTCGGATGAGAGTTCTTGGTGTACATCAAGTGTCAACGAAGCTGAAAGTGGTAATATAAGTGGTAACGTAAAGAAGAAAGTACACATTTCTCCTCCGGATGGATGTGATCTCTCCTCTGCCTCTACGTCTCAAGGAGAAAATATACGCAGTATATCGCCCAACAGTTGTATATCTTCAACGCCAACAGCACATAATCTTCCACGTTATCATCAACGAAGTAAGGAAGTAAGACCTGGTACGTACCAGCAATGGACACAACCTACGGGATGCCAAGCGCAAGTAATACAATTTATGGAAAACGAAGGTGTGAACCCAAATTTGGTTGCAGCTTTAGCACAGAGTGAACCTGGTAAGTTTTTCTCTTGCATGGTGGATGATAAGGTGATAAATTTGATAGTTGATCAGACTAATGTGTATGCCACTCAAGTGTTAACAAGTGTCTATGATGTAGGGCCGTCGTCAAGATTACACGATTGGGTACCGACTGACAAAAATGAAATCAGAAAATTTCTAGGTCTAGTTGCGTATATGGGAGTAGTGAAAATGCCATCGTTGTCAGATTATTGGAGCCAGGAAGACATGTTCAGAAATACTTTTGCGCCTTCTATGATGTCAAGGAACAGATTCGAAATGCTTCTTCGTATGATCCACTTTGCTGACAACAATGCGTGTCCTCCAGGAGATCGGCTTCATAAAGTTCAGGGCCTGATTGATTTGTTAGTTGACAATTTTCAGAAAGCTTACACACCATCTGAAACAGTTTGTGTGGATGAGACTCTTGTACCATTCCGAGGGAAACTTATTATGCGGCAATGTATCAAACAAGAGAGACACAAATATGGTATTAAAGTATTTAAATTGTGTTGTGGATCTGGTTATACATATAGACTTTTAGTATATGCTGGTAAAAACTTGGAACACACCAGAACAACTCCTACATCTGTTGTTATGTCTCTTTGTGAACCCCTTTTGCACACCGGAAGAACAGTTTGCACGGACAATTGGTATACAAGTATTGAATTAGCAAACAAACTTTTAGATGCCGATACTCATTTGATTGGGACGCTACGTTCAAACAGAAAGGGCAATCCTCAAGATGTTGTAAACAAGAATCTCAAAAGAAATGAAGTTGTAGCTAAACAAAATGAAAGAGGAATAACGGTGTTAAAATGGAATGATAAAAGAAACGTTGTAGTTCTGTCGACCAAACATTCAGATGAAGTTGTAAGTGTGCAGCGCAGATGCGGACAAATCGAGAAGCCTAAGATGATAGTGGAATATAACAAAGCAAAATCGTCTGCAGATATGTCAGATCAAATGACGGCGTATTCATCTCCTCTAAGAAAAGCTTTGAAATGGAACCGCAAGCTGGCCTTCGAATTACTACTTTCTACATCAATGGTGAATGCCCTGATTTTGTACAAAGAAGTTACTGGAGATAATATAAAAGTTGTGGAATTCAGAAAATCAGTAATCCATTACCTGGTCGCTCAAAACATACAACCGGAAGAAAAAGCAATTCCAATGTGCAGGCCCAGAAGATTTCGACACGAATTAAGAAGACGACAGAAAATACTGTAAAAACTGTTACAAAGAGAATACTACAGTGATGTCAAGGAAGCTGGCAGCAAATCGAACGAAGAAAGTAGTTACCTACTGCACAGGATGTGAAGGTGAACCAACGCTTTGTTTGAAGTGCTTCAACAAATGTCACAGAGATCTTTCCATGTAAATAAATGTTTAAGTTTACAAACATTCATAATGTAAGAGACAATTTGCAATATATAAAACAAAATTTGATACTAAAGAATATACTGTATGTAACATTTTCTACGAATTTCACATAAAAATATTTTTTCCCATTTAACAAGCATTACATTTAACATACCATGCATTACATGCATCATAATTTAACCAATCAAAAACCATAATCTAACCAATATAACACATGTTATCACCTACAGAATAATATATATATGTTATTTCTATTTTATGTAAGGAATATGTAACACAATATTGGTTCAAATATGTAATAAAATATGTAAAACAATATTTGTATATTGAATAATGTATGGAAAATATAAATATCTCGCTCCGAAATTTATTGTGTTCTTGAAAGCAAAAATAGTAATTGGGGAAAAGTTTAGTAGTGCACTTACTTATACAATCCATTGTGTGTACTCCGAAGCAAATTTAAAGTTTGTGCAGTAATTCAGTTCTATTGTTGAAATAAATAAAGAAACCATTCTTATGTCGGTCACCAGTGACCGACGCGGCGGATAGGGATTTCTTAGAATCGGGCACACGTGCCCGACGCGGCAGTCAACGTGTTAAAAGCCAAATGCAAAGGTAAGAGCTGGCATAGGACTTTGGAACATCAAAGGCAGAATGCAGCTGATATCACAATGAGATGATGAGTCCTTCACGGAACGTATTCAAATATGCAGTGTCTCGGCAAGTAGTTAAATATTTATGATCATAAGCACAGCACAAGTTCTAGTTTTCAGACAAACGATCCGTCGAATGTGTTAGTGGCAAACATCAATCCGGTTGCCAGTTCACAATTACTAATCTTACAAAAATGTTTCCCAAAGTTTCTGCAAAACCAGTATTAAAACTCTTACTGGTAGGTTCGGTTATCACAAATTATGTGAGAAATCGCGCCATAAATGCTCACAAAAGGAAAGTAATGATAGCTTTATGAAAACGTTGACCTGCTGAGGGTGTATCAGGGTGACAAAATTTGTGGTATAATGACATGGGAATTAATTTAGACATTGTATACTACTGAGTATCGTAATATTAATCAATAGAGTAGCAGGGCTCTGGTTTTCGTAAACCAAAGGAACTGAATCATTTCATAAAGTCACGCTAACTGTGATTTGGAACAATAACTGTTTGATTTTTGTGGATTCATTTAAACCAGGACAAAGAATTACAACATATGTAATTGTCAAATATGCAACTGCAACGTGCAATTCGAAATCGCTGGAGTAAAGTGCTACGGCTTGAAGTTCTTGTGATTTCTGACAACATGCGCCCACATATAGTTACTTGTAGTGTTAAGGTAATCCAAAGATTTCAATAGGATGATCTTGGAAATTGGTCTGTCCATTTACAAATGGAGGAGATTGAAGTTTACAATAGTGGATCAGAACCCGAGTTATATTTGCTGGTTCTGTCTCTCATAATTTTACTGTTGCATTAAAACAAAATTTGAAAACGATCAGTAAATAGAAAAATACGTGACCTTCCTCGTCGTTTAGCAAACATTCCTATTAATGGAAAGGACTCGCGTTCGAACCCCTGTAATCACTATGATCTGATGTCATCTCAAATTTGAAACCGTTTTTTGTCTCAGCTCTTCTTGTAATTAACAATATTTTTCATTATAGGTACATTCACTGATAGGAGACGAAGTGACGAGAAATAAATTCCTGTGATATGGGAGGATAATGTAACTATCTCGGAATAGACGCAAAAGGATAAAAAAGTAGTGAAGAATCGTTAGAAGCCGATTATAAATATAGAAATTTTATCTCGCGTTTACATCTCACATAATCTTTGTTATTCTAATTGCAAGCACGTGTGGCATTAACACATGTAATCTGTGTTCGATTCCCAACGAGGAGGCACGGAATATTGTTACATCAGCATATATAAAAAATTACGCGATATCGAAAACGTAGTTATCTATTAAACATTATGAAAGATAAGTAATACGACAAGAAAAAAATACCATAATAAAGGACGATCAAGGATTACAAAATTATAGATAAAAGAGCAACGACACCAAACTTTCCTAATTCCCTATCATACCAGCCTGTGTACGTGCTGGTCCTTGCACTGACGTTCTCCCAAAAATCAGAAATATCAAATGGACAAAAGGATAAATCAAAAAGGAGTCATCCACACACAAATTAACATTTAAGCTCTCTAAAATTGTCACACCTAATTCAGTTTTGATTTTACATTACGTCAATAAATTAGATAAGTTGAAACAGAGGAAAACAGAGTTAAATATTTTTGCAATCAGAATCCATTTGTCAGGAAGTGTAAGGATTTTACGTTTGTGATTAACAATCTCACGTTTGTTACAAAAAGTATTTGCTGTCGAAAAGGAAGATGTAGTAAAAAGAATTTCAATCAGTTTCCACTTCCACTTCTCACAGTGGCTTCTGCTTCTCATAGTTGGCTTTAGTATTCTTTGATATTGGAATTTGAAAGTGTAGCATAACATCATGTTTTGTGCTTAACTGCAGAGATCATTAAATGCATATTTGTTAATAATGACGTTTTGCGAATGCTAACTGAATTTGTAAGGAATCTCAAGTGTGTTTTCAAATAAAAGTGATTAGTAATTGCGATAAAAAAATTATGTAAACCATTCCGGTTTGCAGAGATCGTCACTCCTATTAAAAATGCAAAGTTTTTTTCCATAACAATATTTGATAAAGTTATTAATTAATGTAAATAAAAGGAATATGTATCAGGAATAGAACAGTTCAGATGCAGATTTACAGTGCAATATCATCTCTTAAGATAGACGATTTCAAAGTATGTCACAACATTGCCTGTTACGTTAAAATACGCACTACAAAGTAAATCATTGATTGGTTTGATAATTTAGTTCTGAAAGCAGACTCTGCATAATACTTCTAGGAAATATACATCCATATAGGTGACATAGAGCACAGAGAAAGAAGGATATATAAGATGTATAACATCTATTTTTATATTTGAAATAACTTAACTAGATTTATAAGGCGGGTAAAAAGTGCAGGGATATTTTGAATTGTAAAAGTTTAAAATGACAGAAAGAAGAACAAATGTAAATAAAATAACCAACAAAATAATGTAATTTATCTCTCCTTCTTAATTTTAAAATATATACTTTAATTCTCGTATTCACAAGTATCCTAAGGTCTCACCACGAGATAAAGCAAACATCTACACTTCAAAAGTTAAATGAAAAAAACTATACTTCTTAATTAGGTCGTGAACAAGAAAACTGTTACTTTGAATCCCATCTACAACTACTTCGCTAAATGCAATTCATTATTATTTCTTAGAACTGTTAATATTCCGGGACTGGTGATAATTATTTGTTAGATTTCATTCCTTTACCACTTAGAAACGTATAAAGTAAGAAGCATATAAAGTACTGAATAAACGTCACCTTTACGTTTCACCCAAAGTCATTAACGATTTGAGAAGTAGTTTGATCCATTGTTACAAGATGTATGATTTACTTACGCGTAGTTAAAAGAAGGTTTGTGAAATTTTGAAAGCAGTAGACCCCACCTTTTCCACCTGTCGCCCCTTTAGTAAACCCTTTACACTTCACGTCAGGATACTTCCCAACTTTTCGTCTGCCAATTTGTGTTGCAGATTTACCAAATAATAGGTTAGAGTAAAATGAATCTAATAATAAAGTAATAACGCCAATTATTATTCAATTCTTTTAAACTGCTGCAGACTGATGTAGTTTTAACGTTTGCTAAATAATAACTTATGACGGAATTTACACTCCTCTGATACCCATTAATTGATATTACTAAATTCTTTAGTATTGGGTTGATAAAAAAAATATTTATTTTAGTTAATAGCTGAATCATACTTAGCTGTATATCTATTGTTCCCCATGTTTCATCAAAAACAAATATGCATCTAATTCCATGAAAATATCTCCATAGAACAAGTAAAGACCATAATTAAACATCACTCAGGAAACTTCATGATCGTTGCGTAAACTCTGACGCACTTCTAATACGAGTTTAGGGATTTGATAAGGTTTTTAGAAACGAGTAGAAAACCGAGTAGATGCATCGTATACGCAGATGAGAATGTTAATTAATCTCGGTGGGTTTTAGTGTTTCTCCCTTAGTGTTAGTCCTCTTCGTGCATTATGATAATCAGAGGAAGAAAGAAAGATATGCAGCACTAATCAATATTGGAATTCTTGGAAAAATATACACGTATATATTTATCTTTCATTACCTTAATTGATTTCAACTTTCGTTTCGGTTCTTTTCGGAACTGCATTTGTTCAATAATCTGAACTGTGAAGTTTCCCGTTTTGTTTAAGTTAAACCTTCAAGTATGAAAGATGATAGAACAACATATATTGCTGTCAAGTTTACGAAAATCGTTTCAATATACCGTGATATTTTAATGTTCATGCTCTGAAACAGTAAGTATGGAAAACGTAATTTTCTGCGTAAAATATTCTTAGCATGTCGTTATTTAATCATCTCGGGAATTGGTGCTTTCCTTCTTATATATTCCTAATTCAACATAATATATTCTTAATATGGATTTATGTTCCGTTGTCAGTATTTAGGTGTTTGATTGATATTACTTGAACACTTAAGCTATGGAATATCAATAGTTTAACGTAACTTTATAAAATCAGCTTTCGCCTTTACCACCTGATTATTAATTACTTTAAATGGCGGACACAGCTGGATCTGAAACGATTCAATAGTCTCATTTATCTCCCATTTCAGCTACCAATTTATTCAATGGAATAGCATTTCTAAAAAGTTTCGGAGGTTTTTTTCTGTTGTCTTACATCTACAACAACAACGGAAGTGTTAATCCGCGATCGGTCCAACAGTAAGAAAAAACTAACAATAATGTATTTCAGCTAAAAAGGTTCCTTATCTTTTACACAGAAGTTAATTTTAAAACAACGCCTCTATTCCTACATCGTTTTCTTCGTGAAATTGGTAGTTGCTGGGTAGCTATACGGGAATGCATATCTTGTTTAGACATAAGGTCTCCAAGTTTTTTTGATTTTACTACATACGGGACAAATTGCGTAAGTGCATTTGTTAGATTATTTCTAACGACGCCATCTTTGGAGTAATAACTAGTTTACTTAACTTTTTCCCTCCTTCCGTGTCAATACCATAGCTACGAGTAATATTATTAGGATTTGGTTACATGAGGAAACGTCTTATGACACATCGCCAGTGAGATTATATGATACTGATGTATCTTACAACAAACTATGGGTTTTGGAAGTGTAGTGCTTGATAGATAGTTATACTCGGATTTATTACATTGTATCTTTCTTAAATTGAAACTATACACGTAATTAGATTTCTTGTAATATGAATAACGTGTCAATTTTTACTACTTATATAGTAATGCATACAATGTTTTACACTCTTTCAATAGCTTACGCACATCTTGATTTGCATTAACAGTCCTAGGAGAGTTTATATTATATATCTTAATATTAAAATAAATCATACCTTTGAATTCTTTATTGGGTGTTGAATTCCTATAATGCTTATCGGTACATTCTTCATTGGATAAACTTCTGCACTTGTATCACTGTCAAAAGAAGAGTAAAATGTCAAAAACTCAAACTAACTGTTTCTGAGTGTACACAGCAACTTTAAAACTTCTCCACTGTTATTTAGAAGTTTAATTACTGGAATGCATATATTATTGTAAATACTATATTACTGATAATATCATAAAATATAAACTGTTCAAACACTTATGTTTGCTACAGGGAAGACAGTGAAAAATATCACTTACAGAAAGGTATTTTGCTCCTAAAATAATTGTATAACACGTAATATCAGTTTATTCTAAATTCTCGAATTCCTAGTGATATTGTTGTTCTTAATATGTATTATTCCACATCTAGTATACTATTATCTCCACGTTTTTAAACGATCGAATTGAAAGACGACTTTTGATAAATGCAAACATTATGTTTCATCAAATGTGAATATCCAATTAACGTACGGTAACCTAATATGGCTTATTTAAGAAAATGTGGATGCTATTTTTGTATTACTGATGATAGCACATTGAGATTTGGCATATAGAATAATTAGCAATTAGACAAATAATGTCGCCTTCGTGTTTAGTAATCTTATGTCATAAATTTTACTAGAATTGTTAACAACAATGTTCGAATTTAATATGACACCAGTTAAGAGACATCACTTGGTAGAATCTGAAAATTTGAAAGGTAAAATGTATTTAATCTCACATTGCCGAAATATGAACCATTATTGCTGTGAATTTCAATAATTTCGTACTTATTTAATTAAGATAGTTTATAATTGATATAGAAATAATACAAAATAAGTACAGCATAATTGAAAATCGATGCACTCGAATTGCTATGGCGAATCCTTGTTCATTGTTAATTCATGGAGCATTTCGTGTTAATCCGTTAAGGACTTATTCCAAGTTATCTCGTTTTCTTTTTTTAAAGTAATTAATTTTCATCCCGAGTTAATTCTTTTGCCTTTGTAATTTTTTTCTCCATTCTACTTGTCACGAAAGAAGTAGTCTATTAGTGATCGAAGTAAAAATTTTGCCCAACAGAGGTCTCTAGGAGTATTGTAAAATGTCTAGTTGCTTTGTACCGCAGCGCCCGTAGCGAATCTGTGTTGAAGTTTAAGTACTTCTTCTCTGCATTACTCTGTATCCAGAATGCTCGAGATAAAAATTAAAGTGGGGAATTTGAAATGTTATTTTATTATGCATTAAGCATCACATTATTTATATCATTTGGCAATAAATATTATATCTGCACGAATATTCCATCTATAATTACACGTCCCTATAAATTATTATAACCATGAAATCAAGGGTAAATGGACATCTGAGAAGGTAAGAGACGCATAACTTAGCGTCATGCCCCGTGCCTACCATTTTGATCAATGTAAGTTATTAGAAAGTGGGGGACGCCGTATATATTTTTAGAAGTGGGGTAATTACGTACTTCGCTTTCCCCTCACTATTACCCCTGCCCGAGATAATTTGTGTTATAATCTGCATGTTTCGTAGCTTTTTTTTTCTAAGCTCACAAAAAATATGAAGAGGCAATTTAATATATACTCTTCCATATTCAAACAATTCAAACAAACAATAAAAATATTGACATTTTTGCCAGATAAGCTCCTGATAATTAAACTTTTAAGGGAGAAACCACCAACATGATCGTTAAAGTCAATTGTGAAACATCCTAGGAAACCAAGCTAACATCTTTGTGGCACGAATCACGGCAAGATATACCCCAGTGTCCAACTCCAGTACACACTTGTTCTGAGGACAGAAACACGTGGTTCACTTCATTACAAACTACAAATTTGACAGCAGATGGGATTAGAGAATGAGGTTGTACTACTTTATCTTCCGATTCCACATTCTTCAACATTAAACAGTGAGTTACAGATAGTGGTGAAAGTAGCAAAAAATAAAAAGAAGAAATGAAAAATAAAAAGGTGATATAATTAACGTGTATATTAACAAAGCAACCGAGTGCTGCAAAGTGATCGCCACATTTTAATGAAAATATGCAATAACATAGTTAATCATGAAGAAACAGAAACATATTTGCAGAAACTGACAAGGTATCATTCCGATTTGGTGAATTCAATTGCTGAAAATGATTGTTGGCATAGAATTCAAGGTAACTGAGAAAAAGAGATCGTTAATTGGAAAATAGTATGCGAGGTGGTAGATAAATGAGGGCAAAGTGCAAATAGACAACGTGGAAAATGTCTAGAAATACCATGATAATTTCTAAATGAGTAGAGGGATTGAGATGAAATATTGGATACGAGGAATATATGTAGGGCTTCATTGAATAGCAGTAATGTGATCAGTGTTTTAACAGCTAATTGTATGTAACTGGTTTTGAGAAGAGGCACCAGTGTTATAACAGGCACATTTTGTTGGAGGGTGTCATTAATATATCAGAACCCTCAATGTTACAGGTTTCTTTGTGCAGGGCACCACGCCAGCATTCATTCAGTGGAACTACTTCTCTTTCCGTTACGCGTTAGATTCTTCTTGAAGTTTCAGTATTCGATTCTATCTCTTTCTACCCCTGGTGAATACTACATGCTCATGGACTATACTAGAGTGTCTCTAGTTCCTCATTCACGTCACCTTTACGACAGTATTGATATGTTGACATAACCGCGAATTATTCCTGTTACAGAGGCCCCAATCTATATTGACCACTAAAGATTTCAATAGAAAGTGTGCGCCAAGAGGCATATGTGACCTAACGCCTTTCCTGTATATTTTTTGCGCTTAGTATAACATGGTGGCTTTTCAAATGTCCCCCATAATTCACATTACTCCTATTCAGTAGACCTCAGCATGTATTCCTCATGTCCATCATTTCATATCAATCCCTCTTGCAATTTGAAAATTAACATGGAATTTCTAGACATTTTCTACGTTCTATCTTCGCACGTTGGCCTCATTTATTTCCCACCATGGATAGTGACTGACAAGAAACCACATCTTTTTCTCTTTTCCCTTTGATGCTGAGTCCAGTGTTAGCAATCATTTTCAACAATTCAATTCACCAAATCGGAATGGTCCCTTGTGAGTGAAAAATGCACATGTTTTTTTTTTTAACGAATTAATAAATCTGTTAAAATTCTCAAGCATAACTCAAAGAAGTATATAGTTTTCTATGTTGTTTTTCCTCGTAGCACATACCTATATACATGGAGAAATGATAGTAAGAGATCAAAGGAATAAACATCCATTCGAAAGGAAGGCTTGTAGCTGTATTGTACATTTAACCTTTTTGGGATTTATAGTAACTTCGTTACCATAGCGTAGTGTTGCTTTGACCGCTTATTTATATCATGTATCAGATATTTAAGCCTGATGTCCTTATTGGTCAAGTCAAGCATGATGCAGAAAGGACCCCAGATGCGTTTTAGAACCGGGTGGTCAACCTGCGCAAAGTGAGGAAAACGGATGCGACATTTTTTCTTAAGTCAAATTTAAAAGAAAATGTCCTTAGGTTGCAGGATATCACATTGAAATTTTGCACGTAACTGCGTACTTTCCAATAGGTTTTCAGATCCTTATATAAACCCATTTCCGAGCCAGAGGAGCGGAAAATGTATGAATTTATTCATAAAACTCTTGGTTAACCCAGTTTTCCCATTTCTTGTGCATAGTACGGACAAGCAAGTAATATCTGTCTAAAGGATACTTTATTGTGAACAAAATGAGTTACGAACCATAATCCGACGATAAATAGTAAGAGAACAGTAGCTGTTTAATTGAAAGTCTAAAATTTACCTCAAAAACTGGAAATCTTAAAAGTGTTAATGAATATGTTTCCATTTTGGTGACTTGCAAAGTGGAAAATATAAGTCTGCCCACATTGCCTTTCTTTCTCATTTTGTTAGTAATAATGCTTATTTTTTGATAAACAGAAATAATAAAATAGAGGTATTGTTGAATCATTAATTTTCTTCAATGTTTTATTTACATTTTGTTTTTGTTGAAATTATAGAGTTTCTAAACGGTTTCCCACAGCAAACATGGCCTGTTGATAACGAACTGAATAGTAATATTACTGTTTTAAAACATATCAGTGTGATAATCTGACTGCATTCTTAAACATGATAGTCAATAAGAGAAACAAGACCTGCAAACACCTTGGCTATCCTTAAAGCATTGCAACGATTTATCTATTCCAATTCGTATAATATTCACTATGTCAAGGATGTCTCAAATTTCATGCATAAATATTGGCTATTTGCTATATATATATATATATATATATATATATATATATATATATATATATAGAGAGAGAGAGAGAGAGAGAGAGAGAGAGAGGGAGAGAGAGAGAGAAACACGTTTAGTTTACCATAGCCCTTTGAAATTTGTGTATAGGAGTCTCACCACGTAATAAAAAATGCTGTTATTCTACACTCTTTTAGTTTAACAAAACATATATGCTTCAAAATAATATAATCCAAATTATTAGTTTACGAATGCACGAAATACATATCTTGTAGGGTGAAACAGAAAAAAACTCCACGAAAGTTTTATTAAATCAAAATTATCAGTCTTCTAAATATACTGTATATCTAGATTGTCTAAGCTTGGGGATGGTATTGAAAGTGTTCATTTGGGCCCTAATTTTAAACGCTCAATTTGATATCCATTTAAAAAGCAAAAACGAAATGAAAATGAAATCTTTAAGTTTTACGACCCACGGTTATGCCGGTTAGGCTAAAGGAGACGGTGATAATGAGAGATGAGTGAAATGGTGGAATGAAGAAAGTGGGAGGAAACGGGAGAACCCCGAGAAAACCCACGAGCACGGTGTTTGGCCACCACAAAGTTCACTTGGCGGGGAGCTGGGATCGAACCCGGGACCCCAAGCACCAGAGGTGAACGCTCTACCACTGAGCCACCGCGCCCCCCAAAAACGAAATGACTGAACTTAAAGTTTCGACGAAGAACTCTATAACGAAATTACTTATAAGTTAATTTCATTTAATGAATATTTCCTAAATCAAACTCTCACTAGAATTAACTTGCTTTTTAAGTGTCTTTCTACGCTAAATTAACACTGCAACTCGGACGGCAAACTGGAGGAAGGAAACGAAATATAATAAGTAAGCAAAGAAACAAAGCAAATAAAGTGAAGAAATGTTTATACGTGTAGAACAATGCTTTGGAAAAAAAAAACTAGCCATGGCTCTTTGACTCCCGGCTGCTGTGTATTTCTCGGTGGATTCCGCTCTGTAGTTTTTAATATAAAATGTACTCACAGATATAACCCTAAATTCTCGAAGGTGATATATCGTCCAATTTCAAGTAGAAGGCAACAGGAAAGTAAACCGTTCTATTATTGCTATTTTGTCATCAAATATTGTTGACGTTTGAACAATATTACATCAAAAATTATAGCCGTGTGCTATCTATTTCATTAATATACGTAACTGAGTTTGCTGAGTTAAACGTGGTAAGTCCAAAGTCATAAATTGTGGTCATATGGCAAAGATTGGGATTGAAAATTTTCTGCTTGTGCAAAGTCTTAAAAAATAAAGTTTATTAAGTGCTTTAGACTGCCTGGGAACATTTTGGACTTAACATCTTTTGCGGAGCACACACAGTTACGTGACCTTCATAATAAACTTCTACAGGATATGGCTTTATTAAAACATTGCTATAGCAATAATTAAAGAAGATAATCATTAATACGCAACATGAGCTTATGCATTACAAACATATTAAAAGAGAAACTAGTTAATTTTCTGTTATGATATCTGTTGGAAAATATATGTCCGTTATAAGTATGTGATATTAAACTAAAAATCACAGCAAATCAAGAGAGAACCTAAAGGTGGAATTTTTTTTTTTTTTTTTTGGATTACTAAGTTAACTTCATGACATTTTAAAACAAATGAAATAAGTCCTTTTTCTTCTTAAAAAAATGACGGGCCATTGTCATCATAAGTAAAGATTAAAATCCATAAGTAAAGCAAGGACATTAATAGACAAAGGCTGATTAGGCTATGCTACAAGAACACAAGAAACCTATCGAAGAAAGCTAATCACGGTATTTCCTGTGTGATTCAAATTACAATTCCGTTTTTATATTGTATTGCTTCAATATTTGTCAGAATGCCATCGATCCATAGCGTCCGTCCTTATATCTATTCCCCGTTTACAGTGCTTTTTCTCGTGTTACAGAAGCATAAACAATTTTAAATCCAATTAACTCCACACTTTTAAATCATGATCCTGAGCTGAACGATGAAAGCACTAGCATATAATTTCGTTGTTTCGTTTCCTTGGTTAAAAGTTATTTTTCGTGCTCCAGAAGCTCAAATAATTCGAAATTTTCCAATGGCGAGAAGATTACATTTATAAAAATACCACTAACAACGAATGTCTAGCTATTCTCTTTGATCTGTATGTTTTATACATCAGAATTTGTGGCGACTGTTCCGTTGTCACACTTTGCTCCAATGATTATTTGAAAAATCAATTTGAAAATGCGCCGCAGTATAATGCGAGATATCATCGGTCAACACATTGACAAGACCATGTTCATGGATGAGTGTCCAATGGGTTAGGAAACTAGGTTGAATTATCATCTAGGGTAAATGCTGACAAGTGTGTTCAGATTTTGGAGGACTGTTTGTATTTAGGCTTTTAATTTAAGATAATTATCGACGCGTTTCAGCGTTTAAGAATATTTTCTATACAAGAAAAGAATTCGGCGGATGGAAAAAAGTAGCACAGGGTTTTAAATATTAAAATCAGACCATCATATCTGGAAATCTTAGACCATAGGCAGAGCACACGTGAGGAACTGAGAACGAAGTCTCCGGCTAGTCGAAAGCTAGTTTTAAAATAAGCAGAAGAAATTACTATTAGCTACATTCATCTGAAAACTGGGATTCTAAGAATGTGTAGTAATAATAACCATTTACTTTTCACTCAATCCGTATTTGTCTTCTTTAGATGGAGAAGAATATTTTAAAATAGAGAAAATTAACATTAAATGGAAATGCTAAAACAATAGATAAATTTTTTTCTATTTGTTTGAATTTTTGCAACACACAACATTGCAGGAGAGGCTGAGTAAAAACAATTTCATCAAGATATTCGGACTCACCATGTATAGCAAAAATTCATTAGAGGTTCTTAGAAGAACTTACAACATATTCATAATTTCAGGAATTCTGCAAGAATTACGTAATGGAAGATATATTTCATTCCGCCAACGTCCAATTTTACCTACAGGTGACACTACGTTAAAGGCGTTTTTTAAATCACCAATCGTCCACCAGCGGGTAATAGTGAACCACGTTAGCACCAGCTACTTATCCAGGTGTGTTGGATCATCACACAGAAAAGTTACGAAGTCCCAGTATTGTACAAGGAAGAGACGCCTTTAAAGTTGTGTCACCTGTAATTGACACTGGGCGTTGACCGGATAAAAACTGTACTCATCGCTCGTGTTTTCTCTATGAACTATTACAAGATACTTTTCTTTGTTTGGACTGTAAGTAGAAATCCAATGATTCTTGGGAGAGGTTTACTGAAAAGCTAAACAATCCGAGTAATACAAATAACAAAGTTTCTACGAGATTTTAATAGTACTAGTTTGTTTTTTATATAAAGGAATCATTTGCCCGTTGTGGGCTGAGTAGAATCTTTTCCAGCATTGGCATAGGATGCAAATACTATAAACATACATTATTACAGCTTGAAAACTTGTACCAATCTGAAAATATTACTCCAACTTACTTGCAAATACAGAATTGTTATTCCTATCTTTGCTGCTATTATGTACAATTTCATGAAACCAAATACCAGGAACAAGTAACCAAGATTGATTTTTCTTTTCAGGAAAGAGTAAATTAAATATTGGGTTTGAATTTGGTTTAATTTTACTTTGAAGTCTGCTTTCAGTATATCAAATATGGATCGACAGTTCAGTTTTGCACCTACGGGAAATAGATCTTGAATCTTCCTCACTAAGAAAGATAATATTGATATGGAATTTCAGAAAATCTCATAGGAGCTGTTACTGTTCCGACATGCATTTGGCGCTATCTCAAAATTTTTACAGATGTCCTTAAATGAATTTCCGCAAAACTTGTTGACAATGATCAGTTTCTCATACCCGAGAAGATGTATTGTTTAAGTTTCTCGAAAATTTATAGAAATATAGATCTATAGCATTTAAACTAAAAGATTTCCAGATGTTTTCTGCTCGTGTCAGCGTAAAGTAGAATCATACTGTCGTGTCCAAAGGAACTCTTACCAAATCAATTAGATTATAGGTCTCTTTTTTACATAGGATTTGCAATCACTCAACTAAGAAAGTATGTTAAAATTCACAATATGGCAATTTTTGTAAAGTGTAAGAACTATATCACTTTTTGGAATGCAAACTTGATATTTTTTCGAACTCGTTATCATCAAGTTCAAAATCCTTAATAGAGTTAATTCTCTTTCGTCTGAGCATTCTCAAAATATATTGATATTCTGCGCTTCGATGAGTATTTGACAATCTTGAGCTCGTAGAAAGACAATTATTTAACTTACCAAACGAATGATGATAATTAAGCTGTCACTTCTTTAATCGATAAATCCAAACATTAAAGTCCCACAATTGCTGTAGAACTTTTAAGTATGGTTCGCAAAAGGTTTAGTTTGATTCAACCTCGCGGTAAGTGTCATTTATAGTGAAAAATCGCTATATATGAGTTTTCTTGGAGTTTTCCTGTTTTCTACAACTCTCTTTATTCCTCCGCTATATACATCTTCATGATCACCAACTTTCTTAGTACATATATAACAATGGGATTTTAGACTGAACAATTTCATTAGAAATTTTCACTGTTTCTAAGAAAAGGTTCGAGAATTTTCGAGAATTTTCAAAACAATCTTAAGACTCAATTAAGGAATGTAACTTAGAAGATGCATACTTTCTGTTGCAGTATTCTGAGACTAAAAGCTATATTAAAAGCTATGAAAGGAGTAATAGGGTGTGTCATGTACTTGCATATAGACACATAGCACTAATCTTTGTTTCCCCAGAAAAGTTCATTCAGCTGTAATACTTTTAGTGTCTTCTCATTCACAGCCCGCTAGGAGCAGCGTGATTCAACGTCATCTATAGAATGCCCAAATTGTTATTTATCAATCATAAAATTATTTAATTCACTCTTTGTGTTTCATTTTTGCAAATAGTCTAGAAAACCAACTTTAAGATCTATATTTCATAGTTGACGATAGCATGGCAATTATTAATGAGTTTATGAAATCAGGTGAAAAAATGCTTCAGCAAGCTCCTAACAATCTATAGGGAAAACAGTTTATAGCTTTGTCTGTGAGTAACAATTATAGAAACTTAAGGCAAGAAATTGGAACTGTACTTACATATTACTAAAATGCTACTCTGTCCCTGCAAAACATGGATCGTCAGTTGCATAAATCAATACAACATCAGTACCCTATCTAGTTAAGAAGGACAAACACACCAGTCATATTTTATTGATATTTAGTTTTCGAAATGTAATTCTTCCATTCCTTAGATGATCCTATGGCAGAACAAGACCATATGGTCTCCAAAATTTTACTCACTTTCCCTTTTTTCGCGTTTTGCTGTTTCTCTCAAAATAGATAAACTGTTTGCTGTAACATCACATCCTTCTGAGTTCTTAGAAGACGAAGTATGGATGTGTACAAGGAGGAAAAATTGTATATAGTTTATTAATATTTCTATTTATATTAATATTGTTAAGATTTTTCATTAGTTAAAACGATTAGTTCACTTTTGTAAAAAAGTTTTCTTTTAAGAAAAAGAAGAAAAGAGAAAAGTACTTAAAAATTTGAATGGAATATGTAAGGAGGAATTGACTTTAAACTCTTGTGCTATGACAACTAGAGAGAAAAAAGAGCTTAGCGCGCGATCGTTCGAGGGGCGTGGCTTGTCTTGCCGATTCTACCTGTCTCGGTGACTCCTGGTTACGTTATCTAGTTCCTTGTGGTCAGCCGGAGATGGTGGATTTATTGGCTGTTACGTGTTCTCGGCTTAGATTGTGTGTGGAGTAGGACATGTTGTTGAAAACGTCTACGTGGGCAAATCAGAGTTCCGTGCCGGAAAAGTTAATATTACTATATATTCTTTTTGAATTAAGTGATTTAAAGTATTACTTATTGTGAAACAAGTTTATAGTTTTTCAAGAAGAAATTGGTAAAGGAAAAGGTTGTTTTAGTGCATGTGGAAAGTTACAGAGTCAGAGAGGGAAAGTGAGCATTGATAGTAATTCCTCATTTCGCTCTATTATTCGAAGTCAGAGAGTGAATTTGACATACAATTTGAGTCTGTTTCATTACTCCTTATCTTTCTGGAATATTCCTTTTTTCAAAAAAGAAATGTATTAAGGGGAGAAAACTTGTGGTGCTGGGCAATTCTTGTTAGAGTCTAAAGTGATTGCTGGTTTAGACCTCTTTTCTTCTACCAATCCGAAAGATTTGTCCAATGGTGAATCTCTGTAATAATGTGATCTGATGTTTGAATTGGTCTGAATCTCGAAAGTTTGAAAGCAAAACTTCTGGCACAGAACAAAGAATTGCTAACGTGGTTAGTCTTTCGTTAGTCAAAGAGGCCAAGTGTCCAACAAGAGGAAGGAATCCCGTAGGTAAACCATTAAGTATTCCGAAAATTGGGTGAGTTGCTACTCTAATTTCTATATAAAGTAGTTGTGTTTCGTTGAAAGTGTGGATTGTGCGGTTGTGTGTAGTTTTGTTTCCAAAGGGATTAAACTCGCGGGCCTTTGCTTTCCACTAGTAATAAAATTCCTCCCAGATTTAAGTGGCGATTCTTATTTTCTACTTTGGTCGGAAACATCGAACTAAAACTTGAAACGCCTGCGGATCCAGTATTTCTGTTAATTAAGTATTTTTATTTACAGCTATTTGAATATATATTTGAAAGGGGTGAGAGATTAGCTATTTATCTCGAAATACGAGTATACTCGATTTTTTTCTCCAAAGCTGTCATCAGCTTTAAAAGTAACATTTTTGATCTAGAACTACTTCTTTGCTATCTTTTTGATTAATAACAATTTGAAATTGTTGAAAATGTTGTCAGAAATATTATTTAGAAGAAATTGCAATTTTAGAATGAAATTGATTTTGAGCAGTCGATATTCATAAAAATGAACAAGAGATTTATCATTATTAAAAGTCGAATTTTTGAGAGAATATTAATTATTGACTATTGATTCTTTGAACAATATAATTGAGAGTTGAATTGAAAAGAATATTTGAAACTGCTATTAAAGTAAAAGATGATTTTTTCTGGAAAGTACTCAAATTAACCAACAGAGAAATAGTTGTTACGATAGTGGTTTATTGCACGTTTAATCTGACTGTATATGCGCTATCCTAACGATTTAGTACATATTCACCACCCGCCATTGTTATTAAAGTTGTTGTATTTCAAATTGAAACATTGTGTACATGTTTATTCAGTTTGTGTTTGAGATCTTTACCTTCCTTAAAAGAGAAATATTGGATCTGCAATTCCTGCCTGTACTTTGTGAGTAGATTACGCGATACGGCTCGACTCCGCGCTCCCAAGTCCTCTCTGCCAGGCTTTGTCGTCTGAGCCCAGATTGACAGTTTGTTTCATTTTTGTTTTCATCTTTTTTTAATAAACTCTCAATATTGTTTCGATTAGTCGAGGCTAGGTGGAAGGGGGCGCTACATTGCCAATGTACCTTTGGTGAAATACAATTGTGGTTAATGTTAATGTCTAAGACTTTTGGCTACCCCTTCTGAATTATCGCGTTTCTCGCTATCGTTCGAATATCCTAATATCCTTCAAACACGGAAATTCAAATCTGCATAGTTAATTTATGCAGTTCTTCGCACACAGAGTTTACATAACACACTTAAATTGCTCACATGCTATGGATTTTTTTACAAAGAATAAAAAAATATAATTTGTACTCTGGAGTATTTGCAAATTTCAAAAATTTGTTCTCTCACTTCATTTTTTCCGCTTTCCATTCTTTAGCATGCTTTACACTGGAAACTAGTAGCTTGTTATATTGAAGGTGATATGTGCTAGAAATGCAAAGTTTACAAGCGTCTTTTTTTAATACATACAGTCATAAGTACTACTAGCTGAACCAGTGCCGTATACACAGCGCATCGTTAAAATTTGAGCATAAATCTCCTTGTCATTGCTCACATCTATACATGCCCCTTTAGAGACACAAGTGAAGGACGTCTTGAAAAAAATCTGCAAGGGATATCATAAATGGGACATTTTTCAACTTCCCTCAATATCTTGCACCGTTTGCAAGATTTGAGAATATTTCCGGTTGGAGTTTCTAATTCATGTATGATCATTGTTTTCTTTCTTCTTGTATGCAGTATGTATGAGTTAATACATGGAACATACAATTAAGTATAACGCAAATTGTATATTTTATTCATTGCTCAAACAGATCAAAAAATAAGGATTCATCTTAGTCTGCAGAAATGGTTATTTTTCGTTTTAGAGTATCGTTTCGCCAAGCTAAAAACTCAGGAAGATATATACTAACCCCATGTAAATATGTGTGGTACTAGGTGTATAACTCGTAGGATATGATTCCTTAGTATTTTTTTTAATTTAAACACTTCCGATGTACACCTATAAAATTTAATAAGAAAATAATGGCGATGTATTAAAAATATTTAATTAGAACTTAATAATCTACCAAAAAATTCTAATCAACCAGCGAAAACGGCAACTTTCTAGAGCTTGTAGTTTCCAAGATATAATTGTCAAAATAACTGGCCTCAAACATATCAACATCCACCAATGTATAATGTTTACGTGTCAGAAAACGTATAAACCTAATATTTTAATATGCAGATCATTCAGTATTTCGTAGTTTAATAGTTACGTTTATTATTTGTAAATTCGCATTACCTCATAGAACTGTTAAACGCACTGTTATACGCAGAGCACATCCCTACTTCAGTGAAATGAATTGAATTGAATCGACGCTTCCATCCATGAACTATCACATTACTTTGATGGTACTGATGAGTCTGTAAATCGTTAATAATAGAGAGTTATTTTAACACAGTTAAATAAGTGAAAAGCAAAATACATTCTTTTATTCTGTATAACATTTAGGAGAATTCTCTTTACCTTACTCTTAAAAGCTCAATCATATTTTGCATATGTTATAATTTAATTTACCACTATACTAACGACAGAACCTCTCTAATATTGAGCCGAACAAAGGATTGTCTTTAAACCATAGATATGTAATGCAGAATAATGATAGCTGATAGCTGTTATTCGGAAAGAAATTGTAGAAAAAAGTCGCAAGAAAACATGTTGGTAGTTTCGTTACATCGAACGACTGAAAAAAAACGGACAAAGTACTAATATTATAAACACATTAATTGAACTTAATACTAAATTGTGAAACAACGTGTGTAGTTTTTACTTTATCAATACATTGCTTCTCTTTGTGTCTTTATCTATCTATCTATCTACCTATCAATATATATTCTTAATAAATATTTAAAGGAGACCCAGAAAGTTCTGTCGCTCTTTCACCCACCACTTTCGAACATCGATATATCACTTAAGACGTATCTGGAAGATCAATAATAGTAAACAACAGCATCGACGACCTTCTGCAAAATTTCTAGGAGGGCATGGATTCCATCGCGGTAGAACTTGGTGGCCCGTGAAGCGAAGAAGGTATTAAGTGCATTTTGCACCTCTAATACGGATTTGAACTAGCGCACATTAAGATGATTGTCCAAGGGATGGGTCAGGTAATAATGGAACAGTGCAATGTGCGGGGAGTATGACGGATGCAATAGTGTTTCGCATCCGATTCGTAGAATAATCTCCTGGGTCAACAAACTTAGCCTCGTGGGGCTTTAGCGTGACTGAGTTCAGAACAAAATCTAACTTTAAAGTCGCTTCAATTTTGTAAGTCTTTCAAAAAAGAAAAACAAATCTAAGTATGTAAATATTCTAAATAGTTCACACCTCTTATGGCTGGGAAGATGGGAAGGGTGTGGGTGGAAGTCGAAGTGCAGCTACCTTCTCGTGGTAAGTTCTGGCTTCTTTATATATATAAGCAAGCGAAGAGCTGCACGTTTGTGTTTGCTTTGGAACTTATTTGTGATAACCTTGCAACTCTCTCATTAAAACATTCAACATTATAAAACATATTAGAACGCATGTCATTACATCAGCACTATAAGCTATTAAAAATATCGCAGTTTATAATTATTGATTTTAAAAAAATACGAACAACATACATTCTTCTTAAAATTCATGGGCTTTGCGCGATCGGAAGATATTCTCTAAAATCATAAAGCAACTGTTTTATTATTAAATAAGGCATGTTGTACCGTTCTATCACTACAGCGTAAAAATACGAGTAGTTTATTTTAATAAAGAGTGCGAGAAAATTAAGTTTTTTGTGTTTTTTAAAAAAATTCAGACGCTTTGCTCGATCGAAAAAAAAAAACATTTAGACGCTTTTATTTATTTTTCAAGTCATCACTAACCACAACTTTTCCGCGGTATAGCAACTCGGAAAATAAAAAAAAAGTTTTCTTTGATTCACCCTACTGTTTACACTGACTCTAAGTCTACACGGGTCAACTAAACAGTGTTGCCATCAACAGAATATAAAAACGTGTTGGAAAATATAGATTTAATCAGTTATAATTAAGTCGCTTTTAGGTTGTAGGATATCATGAAATTTCTAACGTATTCCACATTCGTGTAAGTTAATGTGACCTTACCTTGCTAATCATTTCAGCTTTGGTATGCAAAGAAAGACTTTGAATTAACTTCTTATCAAGATAAGCCTATAACTGTGAATAAAGCAATTGCTCTATCACGGAACCCTCAGCACTGAGCACGAGGCTAGAAAAAGAATGAAACTGAAATTTTGTTGGAATAAAAAATATGAGATGTAAGTGAAGTGGATTGAAGTCTTAACTACTAGCTAGGTATGTGTAATAGTTTCAATCCCTTAGACATACTTTAACTTTGGAAAATTAATATGTCCAAGAAGCTGGAATAGTTTCAAGAAATTAACTACAAATACTTGCATTTACCAAATGGAACTTTAATGATTATATTTACTAAGAATACATAGTAGTGAATATTTTCGTAGCAAATATGGTGGTTCAAATCTATTCCAAATATCTTTCAATGCAGTAGACACATCATTTCGCACAGTGTTCTCAACAAATTGGCGTGTTGCAACTACAGAAACCCAGTGATGTCACCCTTCTGTTTGCTGAATGGCAAACCATGAAAATTATACGAGAGTGATATTGAGACTGAACCGCATTCTCAACTGATGCCATTGCTTTCTGTATATCCGCCATATACCGCCTGCAAAATTGAGTATTGAACCCAATGTTGACGATACGGCTGAATAAAACTCTTGTCGATTTCACAGTGAATTTTCATATGGAAAGAAACATCTAACCTATTTTACCACGGAGTGATCATACATGATGTAATCATTAACCTGCGTAATGATTATGATCCCAAAGAAAACACGAGTGTCATCGTTTGGTCTTATGGATGCACTCGTGTAGGTGTAATGAATTAACTATCCCTTTTGTTGTATTATGAGACTAAATTATCTGAGGTTTCTTGGAATCTGTATCGATTAAAGGGTTCTCATAGCAAGTGGATACTAGGAAGACCAACTTAGTATTCTTTACTTTGTAAGAATTCATTGCTTATATTCCACCAAACTAAAACATGCTTGTCCCAAAGTTCATTCCCTTGAGATGTTTCTGTTCTGGGAAATTTAGCTGTCTCTTCTAAGAATATCAACAAGGTTAAGTTTCTATGATACTTCTAATAGAGGTAGCCAATAGTACAGTTGTCAAGCGGTTGATGGCTTATACCTAGTGAACCATAAAAACATGTTGACAACTTTCTGACAAAAACAAGCTTGAAGTATTCCTTCTGTTCCTAATGTTTCTTGCAGTTTAGGAGACAGCATATACTATGTACGTAGTAGAAGTGTTACAAATCAAATCAAGTTCTTTTCCACTTGTCAAGTTTGATAGGGATGTACGTCTTAAATGTGCAACATCTACTAAACGTGAGTAACTCTTCATCAATTGTTAAAAAGAACCAGGCATGAAAGAACTTCGGCATGTGTCAACATAATTTCCCTAGATATCAATCACAGGGGAACATATGTCGTTTGTCCTTCTTACAGCTCTACTCTTATAATAATCAAACCGTAAATATTCTAGCAAAGAAATTGAATCGATTACAACTAATAGTGATGTGGTACAGGTCGCCAATGACTTGTGCGTGAAACATCTGTTCTGATGAAAGATGATTGCCCTTTTGTCCTGCTAGAAAGATATTAGTCGGAACAGTAAATCAAACTCACTACTCCGTCTCTTATTATTGACAGCTTTTTGCGTGATGTTTAGCTTTGATTAATAATCAAATTTGTTTTTAATTTTGTGGTTTAAATAAAGGTTAGAAGATTGAATAGGTAACAATTTGTTTTCAGCAATACCAGTGGGACAAAGGGTTGCGTGAATAACATTTCCAACAGCCGAGTCTTGTTAGTCCAACGATGTTCATTTTTTCCTCAAAGGCTGAGTGTATCAGCAATTACTAAATGTGGATCTGATGAAGGCCTAGTTTATGTGTGAGAAGAATGCTCAGTAGATAAATCCGTGATGCTGGTGTTTGGTAGTGTTATAATCGCAGGACAATTACAAGGTTTTTGCGAAACATCAGAGGTCGGTACAGGAGTTATTTTTGTCTCCCAGTAAAGTAGCTCTTTCATCTGAACTTGAACCTTATCTCAATTTTTAATATGCAGGTTTATAGTAAGGATCATCATGAGAATCGACGCTGTTTATATCAATATCATTTTGCATACAACCTTGTTCATTGCCAGAACTGATATACTGGTAGGAACTATCACTCTAACACGCATTTAGGTACTTCAAATTGAGATTAGTGTCATCAATACTTTTCAAATTCATTTAAATTTAACTACAAAAAACTAAATTTTAGTATAAAATATAATTAAGACTTTCACTAAAATGTAAGTGAAATGTAAATGTAAACATTAATAGCAGTGAATATACGAAGAGGCAAGCGTTGTTCCTAACATACTGTAGTTTCTTACGAGTGACTATCGTTTTCAATTACAAAGACAACAGGAAAGTGACTGTCTTAGAGATGAGTGCTCTAGCAGAGAGCAGCTGATACCTCTACTACTGAGTGAAATCACTTTTACACTTAACATATCCTAAGATAATAACTATACTAGCATGAAGTACTTTGAATGCTATAATGTAAAACGTGATGCTAAAAGATTTGTATTCTATAAATTAATCATAAAACACTTTCTTACAATTTTAATAAGAATCAATTTATCGTCAAGTAGATAAGGTCATGTTTATTGTAATTTAGCCTGTTATTTTTAATGATACACACTTGCTGTCACCTAAAAGTAAACAAACATTAACAGTTTAAATTCAGGTTGTTGAATCCGATTCTTACGTCCCGCTCGTATGTTTACAGGAGAAATTTGTATTGCCTCCACGTGGTTACAGATAATATGAGCATTCTCTAATAGAAATCATACCATCTCAACATTACTTTCAAGAAAATATGCAAGTGAGATGTAGAAAAAGATTTTGAAATATGACTATATATAGAAATGAAACTAGAAAATGCCTTTATTGTAATAGAAGATTGAAGTTTTTGAAAGGTGCACTTCAACAAACAGTAACATAAACAAACGGAGGATACTAATATTAAGCGCTCTATGTCTAGTGGAAAAGCAAGGGATTTCGCATACATTGTTCTTTCTAACATGAGTTGGACGCCTGTTCACAAAATCATATGTCATTCTTTACTTAATAAAGATGCTGTTTTGCACTGGCAAAAAATCCACGTCTTAATTAAAACGTACTTATTAATCAAAGTCAAAATTCCTTCATTTGTATCTAAATTTAACTTTTCAGCAGCAGATCAATTTTCGATTACCGATTACTGGAGTTCACATTTTTCGCATTTCTAGTTAAAGAATTGACCCAAGTCTCAGATAACCTCGATGTTGAAACAGATAAACCGCAATAAAGCAGAGTCATGTTTATTGTTAATCAACAAGATAAATCAACTTGCTTATTCCCAAACTTATTATTTAGAATTTTTTCCTTAGTCAATTATTGTGCAGGAAAACAAGTTGTTGCTAAGTTACATCCATACTAAAAGAAATGTTTCTTTTACATATAGTAAATATAAACACCGGAAATTTGAATATCGTTCAAATTGCTCCATTTTTGATTTTAAAATTCGCACTTTTCAAAAATATTGAATCATCTATTTTTAGAACATTCGGCACGTTCTGAATAAATATAGAGAGTTGCGAATATTATACAAGGTCTACCCTTTCCTTCCATTAAAGTATATTTTTGAAATTGATGAAACAGGGATTTCTGGCATTTAATATATATATATATATATCGAATTACAGCTCTCAGTTGCGGATTCGTAAGTTTATTTTATTTGTTTCATGTTGAACGACTATGCCGTGGAAGTTAAAGGAAAAATAATTCATAAGATATTTAATTTTGATAGCAAATGCGCTTTCCTTGTTAAGTCACCTGAGATATATATTTCATTAAAACATTACCTATGATGTATGTAGATAACTAACTAACTATCTAACTAACTAACTATATGGCCTATGGAACCCGGAGGTTCAATGCCGCGTTCACAAAAGCTCTCCACTGACTTCTATCCTTGGCTAACTGCACCCACTTTCTACCTTTTTATTCCAATCTCTCCGAGATCCATCTTAATATTGTCCTCCATTTTAAACCTAGATCTTCCTCATGGTCGTTTTCCTATTGGTCTTCCAGTCAAGACTTTCAAAACGTTTCTACTTTTTTCCATTCTAGCTACATGACCCGCCTACCTAAGCCTCCTAGACTTGACGACCCTAACAATGTTGGGCGAACCATATAAATTATGTAGTTCCTCGTTATGAAGTTTCCGCCATTCCCCATTCCCGTTCCTCTTCGGCCCGAATATTCGTCTCCGGATCTTGTTCTCAAATACTTTCAGTCTATGTTCTTCCCTTAGAGTAAGCGACCATGTTTCGCAGCCATACAAAACAACAGGCATGATTACTGTTTTATTTGTTTTAAGCTTCAAATTCCTCGACAGAGTTCGCGATGGCAAGATGTTTTGAACCGAATAGTAGCAGGAATTCCCTGCTTTTAGTCGACATTTAATATCTCCGTGTATATGATTTTCGTCTGTTAATATTTATCCTGGTTATTTGAAACTATCCACTTTATCAAAAGTATTATTTAATATTTTAACGCGTCCATAATTTGCTGTATTCCGGTAGTTAGTTTTCTCTACATTTACATCTAAATCCTTGTCACTACAAACGTTTATGATCTCTGCATTCCTTTCTATTGTTCTCCTCTCATCCCATATTAAATTTACATCATCAGCATATGCCATAACCTGGTGAATACCGTTCAAATGCACGCCCTGGTTGATATCTTTGATTTTCCCTATAGCTTATTCCAGAACGAAGTTAAATAATATTGGCGAAAACGCATGTCCTTGCTTCAGGCCATTTTCGGCGTGAAAGCTCGTGAAAAAAATACTTCCTACCTGGACTTTAATTTGGGATTCATTTAAACATATCTTAATTAATCTGATTAGGTTTCTCGGTATTCGAAGTTCTTTAAGAACGTTTATAATGTTTAACCCCTAACCGAGTAGTATGCCTTTCTAAAATCAATAAATATTTGATGTACCGGGGTTTCGTATTCCAGTATTTGGCGAAGGTAAATATTTGGTCGATAGTTGATCTATTTCGTCTGAATCCGCAATGGTAATCTCCAATAATTTCATCTGCGTATGGGGTCAATTCTTGTGGCAATTCTTCCTTGTTGCAGATAAGGGGAATGAGTTTGTGTATCTCGTTCCACAATTTTTCGCCTCCAGCTAAAATTAACTCAGCCTAAATTTCATCTACACCCGGAGATTTATGTTTCTTTAATTTCTTTATAGCGGTTTCTACTTCTATTCGATTGGGTATTGGAATATACGGTTCTGTGTTGTGTACCTCCTTTTTTCACGAACGCTAGTTTTTGGTTGCATGTTGAGCAAATCGTCAAAGAAATCTTTCATCTATTTAAAGCGGGGATCCTGGGGTGGGTGAAACTTCACCCAGTGACATTTTGGCTAGTTGCCACTAAATGACAAGTTAATCTAGCTAGTTGAGCATCTGTGTATTTTCATTCCAGCTAGTGTAGATTAAGGCAGAATCACGTTCAGCTGTGCTGTGTGCGTAGTAAACGCTGTGTCGGTAATTGTTGGGTGAAATTTCACCCATTCTAGTAATAAAGTAATTGTAATTATCTAACTGTTTTGTCCGAACACGGCTTGTTTTCGAGGCCTTACATAAGTTGAAATTAAAAAAAAAACATGTTAACGGATGGAGCAGCGGAAGGCAGTTAAGACATAGACGAGGAAACAGCATTTGTCGTTAACCCAGAGGATGATGTCGTTGAAGAAGACGACATAGAAGACGACGAAATAGATGGCATTGATGACAGTGATATTGATCCTGACTATAAACCAAGTGATAGTTCTTCGACTGAGAAATCAGATAGGGAGATAGTGGTGCAAGCAAAAAAAAAAAAAAAAAAAAAGGAAGGAACTTGAACTGCGTACTGGCGGTGTTCCTGTGTCTGAAATTACATCTATGTTTAATGATGGTTATTGTTCGAGTGGCGATTTACATAGAGAAACTGTTGTGATAGCAAGTAGAAAAGATGGAATGGTAGATGCGGAGAGAAGTGGTTCAAAATTACTTTCAGTTCCTAGTATTTGAAAATCCAAGGTAAAAGGTAGGACTATGTTCGATATAGATAAGATTTGCAAAGCAAAACATAATAATATCAACATTCTTGAACTGCATAAGGTTTCTGTAGGCAAACACTCTGCAAAATGGGCAACCACTGAACCGAAAAATAGGGGCAAAACTCGTGCAAAATATATGGTTAGGAAAATGCCGGGTCCGAGAGGAGATGCAAGAAAATGTACTTCTGAGTTGGACAGAGCATGATTGGTGTTCGCGGCAAAGTATTTCTTATGATCAGTACCCATTAAACATGGTCGGATATAAAAAGAGTAATCTTCTGTATACCATATGACCATCTATGATCAATCGTATGATCATCTTACTTGACATCAATCCAGTTTCTATGTAAATTTTCATGTGCGCCTGACCTGCTCTATTACTGTTATAGAACCCTATAAATGTGGTTGACATTTGAAGTTTGTTATACTGTAGTGTTATACTCTGAGTAGAAAATCTGATATTTAAATTTCCATATCATCTGAAGATGTGGAATATGTAATATTGTGACGTAATGCTTCTTAAACTTTACGCTTTGACTTGAACAATACGTTTTAGCATCACTTTTAATCTGTTGTGTGGTAATGCATGATAAATACTTTTTTTCTGTTGATATTTAGATGTTATAAAATTTCAGTGTTTGATATATAATAGTATAAAATTTTGAATGGCCCAACCTGTATGTATTTTGAAAGAAATTAGAAATGTAAGATTACACTGTAAATATTTAAATATATACATTGTCATGTGAGATTTAGTAAATTGAACGTATTGAAGATGATTTCATATTAGAGAGAAGGGAATGAATTATAATTATTGTAATATTTTAAATGAATTTTAATTAACCCTAGAAAGACCAAGGGCGATCAATTTTGTGCACGAGTTCTTTTATTATTTAGTTTATATGTATTAAAATGTATTCACGATTCTGTGAATGTTGTTATTGTTCCTTTTGATGAAAGGTTCATTTTCGCTTTTTCTTCAACTGCAATTTTCTGCATTGTTTTATGATTTTAAAAAAATCATGTTTTGCGGGCAGATTTACTTTCATATATTTTTCTATGTCTGAACATGTATTTCATTTTACAAATTTTACTTTTTTCTTTCATAAAAACACTAAGGCTTTCATAGAACTTGCAGAGTGTTAGTATAATACTGGTTTTCTACATAGTATTATAAGAAATTTGGTATAACATATAAGGAGTTTCACGCACGGTATTGAGTCCCTTTTTTTACATACAAAATACAAAATAGCCGGGAAAGTTTCTCTTTGAATTTTAGTTCAACACGATAACTCAAATTCAAGAAATATACTCAGTAAGCTACTTAAAATGAGCGCAGTCACGTAGCACATACGAGCACAGTCTTCCTAGGGTTAAAGATGGTTAAATGTTTGAAAGCAAACTTTAGTACTTAAATAATATAGGAACACCCTAACACTATGTTTCTTTAACTAATACATTCCAAATATATGTGTCTATGTTAGGGACATTGTTCATTAATCATAGTTTATTTTAATTGTATTTTAACTTTAAATAAAATATACATCGTAAATAACTATCAACATATTCTTACCTGTTTATACAATTCACTAATAGGAAATGGGAAATTATCGTAATTCTCATATTTCGTTAAGTTATATATGCTGCTTCCATTAATATTTGCGATTTTCTTTAAAATTCGGAAATAATGCTTCCTTATTTTCTTTGGTTTTGTGGCAAATTTTCTATAGAGGAAGATAATCATAATAGTGTAATATTAACCAAATAATAATAGCATTGCCCAATATGTTATTAACAACACTATTTAGGTATTGTCGATAAATCTATCGACATCTTTCAGAATATATGTATAATGCCATGTAAATGTATTTACACAGGTTGTTTCTAAACAACACGGACAACGTTTGGGAGATGGTTGTTAACACCAAAGTAAGGCAATAGGTATAGACGAACCTGGTTCCACAAACACTCCCTTTCCGAGATGTATGCTGTCAGAAACATGAACAAAAATGAAATTTAAAGGTCAGTAGGTCCTAAACTATGTGGCCTACCCTATGCGAGTCAAGACTTCAATAGAAATTAATATGTGCTCTATAGAAAAATGAGTATCTCACAATCCTAAAATACTTACGCATCAACTTCTATAGAGGAAGTTTGGCTGCTGGCATTTCACTTGAAGTAGATAAAACATGCATCTATAAAAATTTTTGCGAGAATGATACAGGATTCTCAAACTTGGATATTTAGATAGGGCACATACTAGAACCTATGTGACGTCTTCGGTAGGCTATAACTCCCAAAGGTAGCCTTTGTGCAGCTGGGTTGGTCTTATCTTGGAGTCAGAAATCATTTCCCAACCGTTGCCGGTGTTGTTTTGAAACACCAGTATATACAATTGTTTTCATACAATTTTGTTACATATAATTAAAAATGTGAATGATGAGAATACTTTAGCACAAAAATATATGTTCATAAACATAATCAGAGTATCTACATTAAGAATAATGATATAAACTTACGAAAGTTTATATGAAGGTATGTCGTTATTTGAAAGTTCCTGCTTGTTTATTATTTATGAATTTATATTGGTATGAGGCTATGATATAATAGGAATTCTAAATTAACTTGAACTCGGTCCAATGATGCAATTTAGTGTGGCGTTTGCTTCTTTGATATTATTTAATTTCATGAAGGCAGATTTTAATTAATCACTGATATATATTCGTTGTGGTTTCTGGTGTCTATAATTTCTAAATTTTTTTAGTGTTACTTACCTTCTAAAATACTTCATAAAATTCTCATCAGTTGCAACATCTATCGGGCACATAAACACAGATAACGAACGGAAGTACCTATACGTTGTGTCTTGAAACACTTTGCTGTAGGTAAAAGTAGGATGCTCCTGAAATCTGTTCCAACTGCCCGTAGCAACCCAGATGGCAAAAAAGGATACTATTGTTAGCAAAATAATCCAAAACATTCTCAAAAAGCTTCTTTCACCTTTTGCATATAAATACCTTACACCATGGAATGAAGTCTGTTCAAAGTATCCCCTTAAATGTAACATCATTTTGCTCTTATTCTTAATTATATTTCTATTAGCAAACAATCTGAAACAGGGAAATTTCAGAAATCAACTCTGCGATATTTTCATCTAATTAAACAAGCAACGTAAATTTGAATAAATTATCAAATATAAATACATGATTAGCTCGTAACAAACCATATACCATCTTCCAGTGTAGAATCTACAAGAGACATTCAATCTCTGTTTGAACATTAGATATAATCAGAACGATATATTCACCTTAAACAAAGGAAAAACGTGCATTATTATGCTCGACGGAAATCAAAGTACCTGAGCATTAAGTGAACATATAATTTGGTGTATGGAGAAACTCCACATTGGGTAAAGTTTCATTCATATAATATGATTACTAGAAATGTGATATTGTTTTACTTTAAGTTAATTTTGAATAGGTAGTAAAATAACTATTTACTCCTACAGGCTTAACACTATTTTTGACATTTCCATATTACCTGCTTCATAAAAAAAAAAAAAAAAAGAAATCAGGGAACTGATTCTGCTTTTCTAAGACAGTCTTCGTTGTAAGTCTCTCAATCAAATTAATAGTTTTTAAGGACTGAAAAGTGCACACAAATTGAATTTAAAATTAAAAGAGCTCTTAAAGATCTAAAACTATACTTTTGAGGCAATGAACCATTTTAAGTATGAATATTTGTACATTCTAGCCATTGGTCATAAGGGATTATAAACTGGTTTAATTTGCAAAAATATTACCCAGTTGTAGAAAATAGTTTACTAACATGTTACATTCCTACCGAAATATTATAATTTCAATATTGTTTCATTACTATGATTACAGTTTCAAAAACTATCATTTATTTTTAACATAATCACGGCATTTGCTGGGATTCAATTATGACTAATGGATACGAACTTTAAAGTAAAGTATTAGGAAGTAGTTCCTCTTTTCAGAATGCCTCACTGATAAATTGCACGAAGTCACTTTTACGTATAAATCGCCACTATGTCTTTAGCGTATGAAAGTTTCATGCATAGCTCGGGACAAATTATGTTGCTTTTTCCAAAACACAATTAGCATAATGTTCATGGTTGCTCATTTTGTTTCTAAGTTTTATTTTATACAATAGTATAATCGAATTATTCTAACAATTCTAAGGGGCTGCAATGACCCAGTGGTAGAGCGTTCATATCTGTAGCATGGGATCCCTGGTTCGATTCCAGAATCATCCCCGAGATTTTATTTATTGCTGCTCGCGTGAAGTTCGACATAAGACCCTACTCAGTTAAAACTATAGACCAATTTTTGTGGGTAATACCAGCAAGTTATTACTTATTTGTATTAGAACGTTTGTTTCTTATTTGCTAAATAAATGTAAAGCCGATTATAAAGTGCATAGTTCCAACTAACTGCCACACAGAAGTACCTTGTTTCTTCCTATGTATTCCAAATGCGTTTAACAATATTGGACAATGAGGAAAACAACAGTTTACGACTAGCAAAACAATTGCAACATTTAGGCTGATTTCGTCATTGATATTCAAAATTCGCTACGTTCTAAGTGTTACAACTAGTTGGTTATTGTCTTGACATGCAAATCTATTTCATATCAAGAGCTGTCAGCTGTTGAGTGCAAATATATGTTGATTTATATCATGCGCGGAGTAATCTTAGTGTTATAAAGCTGAACGTGTTATTACGTTTATTTCAACGAAGCATTTTAAAAGCTCATTTACATCAAATAACTATTAGGCTGTTGTTTCCCTACAAAAACACATTTGTAATCCACGTGCACTTTTGAAAACATATATATCAAAGAAGATTTTTGATATCATAAGTTATACCAAAACGCATATGTAAACGTTCGTTTGTTAAAAACTAAAGACTTTAGTAACAATAAAAAATAAAATTATATCCAGATGTTTAACTGAAAGAGAGCAAATGCAAAATGATTATCGGAATAAAGCATTTTCTTTCACTTAAAGTGAAGCAGAACAATATACAAAAAAATTAATATCTCATGTGCATCTCTGTCTACCTCTCCCGTCACTTCCCTAGGGAATTATATACACTTTAAATAACTTGAGTGCAAACTCAACTTTACTTCTTTCTTTTATTTGGTGTGAATCATACAATATACAAGTCTAAGAACAAACACAAGCTTGGAAATTTGTGGATACTCGAAATGTCAAAAATTTATATTTTTCGTTCTAAACTGCGTAAGATTAGTATTGTTGAATAATTTGGTGAACCATTTTTTTTAAATATTTTGCTAAACAGTTATGAAGCTATATCGTGATCGAATATTTCTTTTCACACTTTTTGTTATTTTTAATTCTTTTCCTCTCTTCAAATTTATTCCACTAATCCATATCCCGAATTTGACTGCAATACAAACAACAAAACTCTTTAGTTACATCATAATAATTGAATTATATACCTCTAAAGTCGGAAACACACTTAATTGTTTGCCTACTTCCAGAAAACATAGAAACACCAAATTTCTCATACATGTTCATCATGTGATGTGAGTAACGGAAAAATTCCGACATCTTGAAAAACGCAATATTTTCCATGTGAATGAAGTGTCGAAATTTTTAGTTGTTTCGAAATGCTGGTTTTTAGAGTAGTTGCACACATAATTGAAACGTCATATTTTGTCAGGTAGTGAAGCTAGGAACATAGTTTGTGCTAGGAAAAAGAGCATTAAAATTCATTTTCAATTGGAGGCACAAACCGAAAAAATGTGAAATTTGTAACGGCTGTGTGTAGGACGTTGAAATTTCGAGGTGATGTTTATTATGATGCGTAGTTTGTGAATCCGCCCTTAAACTTGAAAACAGTAGTCATCATCGGTGTAAGAAAGTGCTAGGAATGTTATAATTGGTCTTCTAATTCTAGACAAGTTGTAGACATGGTGGAATCACGAAATTGCGTTCAAGTGTGTAGATTACAGCCTAAATAAGGGGAAAAATCAGACATGTTGGAAAAGTCGTTATTTTCGATTCAAGATGGCGGTTCAAAATTTTGTAACCATGAAAATTGTAAGTTATTCTGACGATAGGACAGTCACGTTTTGCTGTACTCTTAAGGATGAAGGGCAGTTTCAATGGAGAAACAAATCATTGGAGAAGTCGCCATCTTGAATGCAAAGTTGCCATGTTGTTGAATTGGCTTGATCTGCATTTTTATGAGCTATATTAAGCATAATAGAAAAAACATAAATCAACGTACGAGCATGGCTCAGAGGCATACTGTGTTTGGTTGTTGAAGTGTGTAGACGTGTCTTCGCTCGGTGCTACAAGGCTTGACGTGTTTACCTTCAGCGTTGCTTTCCTTAGCAATGAAATTTGCTGTTTTTTTCTTTTCTTGTTGTGTTTGTCTTCAGGACTGATTTGGTTGAATACATCATGTCATTAAAAAGGGTAAATACCTTAAAATACGATTTTGGTGGTTTTTCGGAGCGACCAAGTAGCTTGACCTTGCATCAGTGGCTAAGTGATAATTTTCGATTTTCTGTTGATGATGTATTAAGCATAGAAATGGATGTTTATCGTAAATTTTTGTTTGTGAAACTTCGTACGGAAGACTTATGTGAAAATGTTTTGCGTACTTCTGATGGAACTGTGTATTATACTGATACAAATGGGAAACACACAATCCCAGTTTCGTGGGCTGATGTTCAAATTGTGACTGTTAAGTTGTTATGTACTCCAATCGAACTTGCAGATTCAGACATTCGAAAAGTACTTAGTGACTATGGTGTCATATCTAACATCTCTGATGAAATGTATTCTGTCGAACATGTGTACCCAATACGAACGGGACGTAAGCTAATACGTATGGAAGTAAAAAAACCTATTCCGTCTTTTGTAGTTATTCAAGGGCAAAAGTTTTGTGTAACCTACCCTAATCAGATACGGACCTGTCTCAGGTGTAATGGTGCACATATGTATTCAAATTGTCCTCTTCGCGTACCCAGTGATCCTAACAGTTATGCTGGAAAAGTGGCTCCTACCATTAAAAATAGTGATCCTTCAGCTACTCTTATGCCTAAATTTGATAGCATGCCAGTTCCATCTCGCAACAGGAAGAAGGTATCAAATATAGTTTCTTGCCCACCTGACCCCAGTATGCCTGCCTTTGACGAAAATAATTTTCCAGTACTATCAAGTTCCGTGTGTAGACAAACAATACGAACCCTCTTTCGTCAGGAGTTTAAATAAATACATCTAGTGGTATTCTTACTGAGAAGCCAGTTAACTGTGATCATGATCCTCAGCTACCGTTATCTCCAGTACAAGAGGTACACATTCCAACGGAAGTCCCTCCATCTAATTCTGCACATGACATGACGATTATACCTAGTGAGCAAGAAGTTTCTTCTGATAAGTTGTATTCTACAGAAAGTGATTGTCATTTTTGCAGTTTCCCTTGTTCCCAAGAGCGGAATGACTTGCCTGATAACAATGCAACTAATAACACCATGTCTACTCAGTCTAGGGACATACAGGTTGATTCTCCTATCACAGACTTAAGTGCACTCGTACTCGTCGCAAACGTACAAAAAGGAACGAATTAAGTCAAAAGTTGTTCAAAAAGTCTGAACCTGACGTAAATATTTCTAGCATGTCTAAAGGAGGTGCTGCTATGTTGTAATTCTTTCTCTTGTAAGTTGTATTTTTATTGGGTTAAGTTACACTGGGTTCAACTATGTTAGTTTCTTTTTTATTACTTAGGTCAAGTTTACTCTATGCTATTTATATGTTCTAAATTTTGTTTAATTAATTCCTATGTTGGTTGCTATGCTATTTTTGCTATTTTCTTTCAAAAACTTTATTTTTTATTGGTCATTGTGTGTATTTGCCAATGTGATGTTGAATAAAATAGCTACAATTAATATTAACAATTTACAAAGCCCCGTCAAGAAATTTGCAATCTGTGATTTTCTACGAAGTGAAGGAATTGATGTTGCTTTTTTCCAAGAAGTTGGTGTACCGGACCTGACTCTAAGTCCATCATACATAGTCGAAACTAATTTTAACAATAGTAGTACAGGTACAGGAATTGCTTTCAGGTCTTCCACTCGTTTCTCTTCTCCTGTGTCTCATCCGTCTGGTCGCATACTAAGTGGTAAACTAGGAGATATCAATCTTGTCAACCTTTATGCGCCGAGTGGCTCACATGCTCGAACCGACCGAAGTTCCTTCTTTTCCCAGGATGTAGCTCTTACACTAGGACCTAATGTTGACAGATTAATTATGGCAGGGTATTATAATTGCGTTTCACGGCCTGAAGATCAAACCCCAGACTTTAATTTCAGTCATGCCCTCCAGAAATTAGTGACTGGACTTCATTTACAAGATAAGTGTAAAAGTGCACCTTTCGATTTAATAATTTTAGTTGCGGGTCCGGTTGGAATGAAATGCCGTGTATAATAAAGCGAAGCTTATTTTCAATCAGCTATGCTATAAAAATAAACTTTCAAAGAAAGAAAAAGTGAGAGAAAAACTTTTTCGGAATCGAACCCAGGTCTCCTGCGCAGTAGGTTCGCGTTGTTCCTCTTCACTATTCAATTCCTTAGATTTTCGACTTCCTACTTACTGCTCACACAGTACTGGTACGTAACGGACCGGCTACTGTGGAATTATATACCTCTAAAGTCGGAAACACACTTAATTGTTTGCCTACTTCCAGAAAACATAGAAACACCAAATTTCTCATACATGTTCATCATGTGATGTGAGTAACGGGAAAATTCGGACATCTTGAAAAAGGCAACATTTTCCATGTGAATGAAGTGTCGAAATTTTTAGTTGTTTCGAAATGCTGGTTTTTAGAGTAGTTGTACACATAATAGAAACGTCATATTTTGTCAGGTAGTGAAGCGAGGAACATAGTTTGTGCTAGGAAAAAGAGCATTAAAATTTGTTTTCAATTGGAGGAACAAATCGAAAAAATGTGAAATTTGTAACGGCTGTGTCTAGGACGTTGAAATTTCGAGGTGATGTTTATTCTGATGCGTTGTTTGCGAATACGCCCTTAAACTTGAAAACAGTAGTCATCTTCGGTGTAAGAAAGTGTTAGGAATGCTATAAGGGGGCGTCTAATTCTAGACAAGTTGTAGACATGGTGGAATCACGAAATTGCATTCAAGTGTGTAGATTACAGCCTAAATAAGGGGAAAATCAGACATGTTGGAAAAGTCGTTATTTTCGATTCAAGATGGCGGTTCAAAAGTTTGTAACTATGAAAATTGTAAGTTATTCTGACGATAGGACAATCACGTTTTGCTATACTCTTAAGGATGAAGGGCAGTTTCAATGGGGAAACAAATCATTGGAGAAGTCGCCATCTTGAATGCAAAGATGCCATGTTGTTGAATTGGCTTGATCTGCCTTGTAATGAGCTATGTTTAGCATAATACAAAAAACATAAATCAAGGTACGAGCATAACTCAGACGTAACGTGTAAGCTTTCTAATTAGCAGGTCTGGGTTCTATTCCAGATTAAACGATTTTGTATTTTTTATCACTATTTCTTCGTATTAGCAAAGTACTTTCTGTTCGTATTGCGGGAACAAAATATTTTCATTATTACGTACGTAGAGGCAACTTTTGAGATGGTCCCCAAACGAGGTAGTATGTTCGTGTAAAGTTTCGAGACGATACTGAAGTATTCAAAATCAAAAATATGTCGCTTTGAAAATGGATCATCACCAGTGTCCCTTTGGGAAGCAATGTTCGGGGGGGGGCGGGTGGAGAATTTGCCCGGGGCACTGCTGATAACATTCTATTTGTTATTGTTTATAAACGTATTATTTTGATCTTTGCAGGGGCGTTCTTAGGAGGCAGTGTCCCCCAAAAAGAGTCTGAAAGAAACATTGGGCATCATTTTCACGATAGAGTGTCCATACAAGACAACAATAGGTTTTGTCTCGCGACAACAGTTTCTGCTTCAAACCGGAAATGATTGCAAAATATTTCTCTCCCCTTTTATGTCCCTCGTTAAGATACATGCGTATACCAAATTTAAAGTGAATACCACAAGTGGAAAGTATAAAATATTAATTTTATGAAAATACACACACACACACAGGGACGTACGGAGGGGGTGTTTCTTGGGGTATCCAGACCACCCCCGAAATTCCAACTTTTGTGTAAATTTAGCCTAATTTTAGGGACAAGTTTAGGAATTTCATTATAAAATACCCTGATATTGAGTTTGGACCCCCGAAATAAATTCCTGCGTATGTTACTGAACACACACACACACACAAATGGGCACCTCTTGAAAATTTTCTCGTAGGCAGCGTACATAGTTATAATATATAAGATAAGTGTAAAAGTGCACCTTTCGATTTAATAGTTTTAGTTGCGGGTCCGGTTGGAATGAAATGCCGTGTATAATAAAGTGAAGCTTATTTTCAATCACCTATGCTCTAAAAATAAAATTTCAAAGAAAGAAAAAGTGAGGGAAAAACCTGTTGGGAATCGAACCCAGTTCTACTGCGCAGTAGGTTCACGTCGTTCCCCATCACTACTCCATTCCTTAGATTTTCGGCTTCCTACTTACTGCTCACAAAGCACTGGTACGTAGCGGACCGGCTTCTGTGAAATTACACCTCTAAAATCGGAATTGTAATCGGGCTAAATATGCGTTTTTTAGTATCATTAAGGAAATGATGTCTTGTTGTTTAATTGTAATAATAAATGACAAAGACAAATTCTAATACACTGTTCTACTACAATGCAGAAAGTGGTGTTGTTTAAGATGCTATAAACAATTTTTTAAAAGCCTCCAATAATATTAATTTTCTAAATTACCTAGTAAATAATCGTCTTCATTGAAAATGTAAGAGTAAAGACAGAGGGAAACTGCCCAGTATAAATAAATATTTCAAGAAGTCTTGCTGCCCAATAAGTACATTTGTACCAAGGGACACCATTATAATACAGTGTACTACGTTGCAGCGCAAAAACTAGTGTTCAATCAAATGTTATGAACTAATGTTTAAAAAGCCTTAACAAAATTCATATTTGTATACTTCCTACAAATTGTAGTCTTCATTTAAAATACAAGACGAGAGATACAGGTAGACTGCAAGAAATTGTCCAGTAAACATGAAATATTTCAAAGTCTTGCTGTAGGTAATATGTACTACTATGCCGAAGGATTCCATTATAAGGGACTTTTCTACATTACAGTGCAAAAGTAGTGTTCTCTCAAATGTTACCAACAAATGTTTAAAAGGCTCCACCAATATTCATATTTGTAAATCACCTACAAATTGTAGTCTTCATTGAAAATACAAGAATAAATATACAGGGGCACGGCAAGAATTTGTGCAGTATATATGAAACTTTTCAAGAAGTCTTGCTGAGGTAATATGTACAACTATGGCCAAGGTTTCCATTACAATTCACTGTACTACATTATAGTACAAAAGGAGTGTTCACTCAAATGCTATGAAAAAAATTTAAACACTCTCGAACAATATTCATATTTGTAAATTACCCAGTAAATTGTAGTCTTCATTGTAAATACAAGAATAAATGTGCAAGAAGCCTCAAATAATTTCCCACTCTTATATCTCAGATATGAATTACTTTTCCTGCAGGTAATATGTACAATTAACAACAACGATACTATTATAACACACTGTACTAAATTACACTGCAAAACAAAATATTAAAAAAATGCTACGAATAAATATTTAAAAGGCTGCAAAAATTCACATTTGTAAATAGTGGGTGTTATCGGAAAATGCAAGGTTTAATAGGTAGGCTATTGGAAGACAGTGTACGCTGTTTATGTTTCAGAAAATAAATTCTGTAATTGTCTCTAACATGTATAGATGTGCGCAAAGTGTACATAATAAGCCACGAACATGATTGCCAGAGTAGAAATAGTAATAGAGTTCTTTCTAATAAATTGTGTGAATGCTTTTCAAAGTTGCATGGAAGGAATAATACCGGCTGAATTGAAGTATGCGTTGGTAACAGTTGTCTGCTGTAAAGGGAAGTGAATTCCTCAAGGAATAGTTTTCTAGAACTTGACACCTCATTGCAAAGACATGACCGGGGGTCTGGGGGCAGAGCCCCCAGCAAGCTTTAGCGAGTTTTATCTATAGTCGCAAACATTAATTTAAGATTTTTATTGGGAATTACCAAAACCAAATTAGATTTGTATAATAAATGGTCAAGTAAACACAATTTGTAAGGAAAAATATAGGTGGAGATATATTAAACGTTGAAAGAAAAAAAATGTGACACAAATTGCAAATCAATGCTCGGTAACAGTATGTGAAACAGATAATGGACGAAATATATCTCCAACTAATATTCGGTTTAATAACACCAACGATGTTCACTCGTTTTTGTAGTATAGAGAAAGCGTGGTATAGTGACAAGACATATACTGTATATAGCAGCAGAAGAGAAGCCACGATAGAGGTGCAGAACAAGCACTTAACGTTGTAAATTAAAGAGGTTACATGGACTGTGGGGAATATGGCTAGAAAATGTAAAAATATAAATTTCGAGCAGCTTCAATTCGTGATCTATCATTATGAGAAAGTTCGTAAATAAGCTAAAATAGTTGAAATATTATACATCCGCAAGAGTACCGTAGGAGACTTTGACACGAAGTATGAAAACGAAGGTAGAATAGAATATATGCCACAAATTAGAAAGCCCAGAAAAATGTCAGTTAGTGACAAACTTGCTATGTTTTTCAAAATTAAGAACTATTATAGGCTAAGTAAAGTGTGAATTACGGCATAACTGAACTCCGAGTCAGGGAAGAATATTATCCCAGAAACAGTTCGCAGACTGTTGAGGTATTCCGTATTTCATGTTAGGGTACCTGTAAGAGCCCATACGTAAGTACAGTCAGTAGAAGATATATATCTAATTTTTACGAGAACATGGGAGATAAGTCGGAAGAACGTCTTATTTGTAGATGAGAGTAAATTTTAGTTGTTTGATTCAGATGTTCTTCCACCAGTCTGCCGATGTATCCACATGTGCTCCTCGAAAAAAATCTTTTTCTTCTATTGAATGTACTTACGTCAGTTTTCTTACTGGTCCCTTGCCATATCCGACTTACCTTACCAACACGATTTACTCCTTCAAAACACGTCGAATGCTTAACGTTTAAATGTCTTTTCTCAAACTATAAACCCCTTCCCACTTTTGTCTTGCAACATGTACCCGCAGTTACTATTGCGAGAACAGTCATCTGTCACACGTTGTAATCTTTCGGTCCTTGTTAGCTTCTAGTCACTCACCATTACAAATATCACGCTCTATGATATCTTGAGAAACTTTATTTGAAGCACATTATTCACCCACTTTCATCTTCTTTCAGGTATAGTTGTCAATTCAAAAACTATTACAAACATCTTAAACATACTTTTTGCACAAAATCAAACTTCAGTACCGGGTGTACTTCTTATCCAACGTTGTGGTAAAATTATACATGGAGCGAATATCCGAGTTACACAAAAATAGCTTTTGGAGGGAAGATAGTATAAAACTTCTGTAACTTCTTTTACATCCGTAGACACGTGATGCATAGAGACGTAAATAAAAACTCTCAAATTACGAAAAGAGGAAACATTCAATATTCAAATCGATCAATTGATTGAAAGTTAACTTGATAACCAAAGCCGGTTAGCAGAATTTATTGATCACATTTAGTTCCTCACAATGTCTTCTCGTTTAATTTCAGTGGTTATGCCAGAATGTTATAAGCCTCTATTTTGTAGGCTGACTTCTATGATTATTCCATTATTGATTCTTTTAGATGGTTAAAGCATGACCAACTGACGCCCACAGTCTTAATTAATCGATCGATGGTAGGGGCTATCTAATCCAGAGCTACATTAATGGTACTCCAGCTAAAAGACAGTCTTTACCTGATTCAGAATTTATTGAAAGGACATAAATCTAGTAATTAAAGTAAAATGCCTATGAAAAGGCCCAGTATTCTAGAGGAAAATGACTGCTATCCAATGATAGAAGCCCACCCTCGAAATGCAAACGCCAGCTATTCAGTTAATCTTTAATTCACACGCAAGTTTGGCTCACATTCCATACTTTCGTAACCAAGTAACATAAAAAAAAACTAACATATTGACTGAACAAGGATAACGTTGAAAGATATATGGAAATTATAAAAAAATCCAGTGGATGTTCTACAGCTCCACAGTAAAACATTGTTTTGCTAGCATTGAGAGACAAAGCATGGTTGTCTAAACTGTCACAGCTTATTTGATGATATTCAAAACCTTCGTACCAAACTATTTTAAATTTTAATAGCAGAAACGATAAATCCTTTCTAAAAATCAAAATAAAGAGAAACTATGATATAAATAAAACTTGTGTTTATTATGTTTTGTTCCAGTTAACGAAGGACAATAGGGGAATTAAATTATTAATAATTAATTATTTAATCAAGTAAGAGTTTCACACGTGCATGGCCTGAAGGAATTGGATTTGTGATATTTTGTCAATTTTTACTTTTATTAGACACCTCCACCCATCATCCATAAGTGCCTCTATCACTTACGAAAGTTGAATCAATGTCCAGGAACAACTATACTATTACTTGTGAATCCAACCTTCAATTTCAACCCGTTATACGAACAGATTTTGAAATAGTGAATTTATTGGATATAAACTTTGGAACTTTGAAAGTCAAGATTCCTAGAATGCTAACAAGAAACCATCAGCTGTTATTCTGCATTAAAGTCTCCTGATATATAGCAAAAAAGCCTTCTCAAAGTTATCTGAGGTCGCATAGGAGAAACCCGTTCAACAATCTCCGAAAATCACTCAACAAAGGTGTTACTCCATGTAGTCCTAAAAGTATTTTTGTTTATTATTTTTATATCAATGTACTCAACGTACTATTTATATCAATGTAAAAACGAAAGGAGAAGAATTCCATTCATTACAAAGCGAAGAATGGAATCAAAGAATTAAAAATCAATCTATATGTTGCATTAGGTTTTCTATCCGCAGCAATACTCCTTTACAATTAAAATACTGCCTTATACTTCAATAAATTGCAAGTAATAACAAATTACTCTCATATTTTCTGTACGAAAATAATTAGTGATGTCATTGATGAGCATTTTAGCGGTACGTTTGCTTCTTCTAAAAAAATATATAAATAGAATAGAATAATTGTAATATTGTATTCATTCTTATTGTTTAGTCTTTCTGGTTTCATAATCATTGCATCTTTGTCATTTGCCATCAGGAAAGTGAAAATTAAGGAACCACACCGAAGTGAGACGAAACCGCAAGCAACTACTTGTACCGCCATGCACTCGCTCACATGATAAATGGGTAGAAACTAGGGATGACCACCAGTTTCCGAACTCCCTATTTATTCAGAAATCAGGATTTTTCCTAATTCCAGAAATTTCCGATTTTATTTTCTGGATACCGTAGAGTAAAAACTCAGGATTTAGCCATCACTAATAAAGCAGATATGTATAGACCACTCGTACATATTAAGAGATCAGTCACGTGTAATTCCTAGAAAAACGGGAAAGTGGAAAAAACACTCTGATACTGGCCAGCCAATATACGTAACGTAATTTATTTTATATGCTGTTCCTATTCTTTTTCTCGTTCACAAGCAACAATCAAGTCTGAACAACTAAGTATATACACAGGCGTTATCCAAAAGTATAAAGCAGACGAGTCTTATGAAAACATAAATAATACAGTTCCCATGTATAACCTGAGAAACGAAATTACTAACCTCACTAAAACGAGCTATTATTTAACCCTTGTCAGCGTGGTTCAGAAAATATACGCTAATGCGAATGCAGGGCTTCTGAAGCCCGATATGTCATTTAAATGGCTTAAACATTTTATTGGGAATTTGCATAATACAGTGGCGGATTCAGGATATGATCAAGGGAGGGCTAAAGAATATTTTACCGTTTTATACAGTGTAAAGCAGGATTGAAGCCTATTTTATACCTGGGCGTCAATGGGGGACTATAGCCCTCCCTCGGATCCGAAACTATATATATATATATATATATATATCAGTGTGGTGGATGCAGAATATGATCAAGGGAGGGGCTAAATCATAATTTGCCGCTTTATCCAATGCAAAGTAGAATTGAAGTATAGTATTTACAAAGCGATTGATAAGAGCTTGCATATGTATTGCATCGCCATCTAGAGGGCATAAAGCATGAAGTACAGGGCGTAAACCACGATAATAATGATAAGAAAAAACATTAAAACTAAATAACATCTTCTTTTAGAATCAATTTTATTTAGAAGAAATGAGTCAAAGAATGAACACACCATTATTATTTCATTAGGGCTTCCGAGGCCCTGCATATGTATTTAAGGGGTACTAAATTAAATCAAGTTTTACAGACTTACAGGTAACGCAAAAAATATTCTAAAGTTACTGATGAGTGCATAAAAGAATGTTAAAAGAATACACAGATAACAAGACTTATTAATTGAACAGATCCGTAATAGCTTTCAACATAAAACCCCACACGGCCTGAGAGGCCCTGCATATGCACGGTCTATAATGCATATTTGCACAATCTAGATTCTGTCGCATAAATGCACACTAATATAAAAGTCTGCATAACAAAAAACACGGAACTGAATCCAGTTCTGATACTGCAACGTTCTTACAGGCATATCTGGTCTTGTGAAGAAATGGGTGCCAAGACGGAAATGGCGTTGTCAGACAAAGGACAATAAATATCTTATAAGTAGAAAAATCTCTATATGGAACTTGTGACAAAAATAAAAATAGTTGTACCTACTATACGTTGTACATTCATACGTTTTGTTAGGTGGTATGTATGTAAGGAATTCCTCTTATGAAATTTTCGTGTTATCTGTTCCAGTCTGAAGCAATAATTATCATAGTAGAGAAATTATAAAATATGACCCCTACTCTGACCCACCTTAAAAGGCCAGCCTCCTTTATTAAATGAGAACGTTGGTTAGGGAGCGACATGTTAACATACCGAAAATTATAATACGTCCAGGATGAACGGACAGGCTGAATCAAAGAATATTATTGAAATGTAAATATGGATCATGCATGAAAGTGGTCATACGAGCACTAAAGGTTGCACTTATGAACAAAAACCCGTTCAGAAGCAAAACGACTAATACTTGAGAACCAGAAAAAGCACAAGGGACCGGCAGCCAGGCTAAAAAAATGCCTCCTCATGGAAAATAATGAAGATACATAAATAACAACAGCACAGAGAAACGGAGCAGAATATCATCTACAGAATGTCATTTTTCCACATCGTTTCCGCCATTCATTATGCACATTTTCCAACGATGATCAAGAGCCTGCTTACCGCGCTTGTAAATATCGGAACCAACCAATGCTAACCACTTCCTTACTTCATTGACATCAGCTTTTGAGTCTTGGAAATGTTCTCCACTTAGTCCATCCTTCAGAGGCCCAGCAACATCGCTATCCAGAAAATTGTCACGTTCAACATTGTATTGGTTCTGCAGCTTCAGACAAAAATCCATTCGCTGAGTTTTGTGATCTTCTGGAACCATCGGTGGCACTCTTCGCATACAGACTTTGCGATAACCAAGATGTTCCAGCATTTTTTCCAAGATATTACAGCCGATATTCAGCTTTGTACACAATTCTGTGGTAGTCGTTCGGTCATCAGAGCGTATGGGTTGATCACGACGCTCTTCAATGCGAAGGACGACAGCTGTGCAGAGTCTACCTAAAGTAGCTTACCATGGACAATTTTGTCAGCCCGTGAGCGTGGGTTTTCTCGGGGTTCTCCCGTTTCCTTCCACTTTCTTCATTCCACCATTTCATTCATTACTCATCATCACCGTCTCCTTTAGCCTAACCGCCATAACCGTGGGACGTAAAACTCAAAGATTTCATTTCATTTTTTCATTTCATTTTTGTCAGCATCTTGAAAATGCCGCACGCATCGCCTGATATTGCTCACTTCTATTATGTCGTCTACACAAACCATAGCCAGCGTTGACGGATTTCCATCGACATAATTCCGTCAGCAGTGAGGAATTCTAACACAAATCGCTTTTTATATGCACGTTTATTACAGGCTCAATTTCGGAACTCATACGCTGGCGCCAACCACTCGAGAACAACAAGACAAGCTGCAAATAAAATAGGAAGATTCAAGCATTAACACTACACCAACGAGATCTGGCAAGAACATACAAAGACAACACAAAAATAGCTGGGGATAATTTCGGAACGAACCTCGTAAAAGATAATTGATGAGACGGTACAAATGGTGTTATTTGGAACCAGCTGTGTGTATATATGTTTGCAAGTACATCCAAAACCTGAGGGAAAATAATATAGCATCTCAGCTGTTCCATGATATATATATATATATATATATATATATATATATATATATATATATATATATATTGTAATATCCCATGTGAAGTTGTTTAAAAACAAATACACGCATCAAATGTTTATAAACACCACCCGTGCTTCATCACGAGGAACTTCCACCATGGGGACCTGCAATCACCTGCAGACGACGTTTAGCCCCTCCCACGGAGCAGAAGACGAAATTGAAGCAGCAGCGCCACCACCACCCAAGGGACGCTATAAATTGGACAGAAGAATCCAGCTAAGTACCAGTTCTCTGGTGACCCTCCTTTAGTCTGCTACGGGACTCTTGGAATAACCTAACCCCAGGCCTCTAGTCTGCTACGGGACTACGCCTATCCTATCCCCTGGCTTAGCCTGCTACGGGGCTCTGTCTGGGAATCCCAACCTCAGCCGCTTAGCCTGCTACGGAGCTCTGTTGACAACTTAACCTGCCTCTGCTTGCTACGGAGAATTGGTTCCTTAACTCCATTCCTCTTAGCCGCTACGGGGCTCTGTTGAAGATCCTGTCTGCGACCACTCTGTCAAAGACTACCTTTTATTTACCCTTTTTAAATAGAATTCAGATTGTATTGTATTTTTGTACAAATACTCTTATAGTGGATTTTTATAATAAAACTGGTAGTGGGAGTCGATTCCGGACACTCTTTTTATTAACAGCTCTACCTCTTCCTTATATGAGACGAAATCACACAAAATTTTACATGGTGGAGGCGCCGTAAAATTATAAAAAATTAATATACCACACCTCACTAAGTATTGGGGACATGTTACGGAGGATCCCGATAGGTTCTTTATGTTCTTTGACCATCTGGCATTATTACATTCGCGGAACGAACAGAAAAAGAAAGAACTATTTCCTATGTACTTACAAGACGTAGCACTTGACTTAGTCCTACAGTTAAAGGCCCAAAATCAGTTAGACGCGCTTAATTATGAACAATTAAAAGACAAATTAGTTGAACTCAGTAGACCAAGATTACCGGCATACCGGGCGGAATTTGAAATTTTTCAAGTCCAACAAGGTGAAAACGAGCCTATAGATGCGTATTTTCTCAGACAATTAAGAGTCAATAGACAAGTTCTGCCTCAGGCCATCTGACGAACAGAAAATAAATTATTTATCCTTAGGTTTAAAGAAAACTTTTTTGCAAAAGATAGCGTTAGAAACATTTACTTTTGTTCACGCCTTACAAACGCATTTACACAACCTCGAAAAAGCAAATGACCTAATGAAGAAACATGATTACGTGGAATTACAACAGGCATTCTATTCACTCTGCGATCAGAGTACACCAGTCAGCAGTTTACATTCATCAGCAATCGCTGGCGCTTCCTTCCCTGTGCATCAACAACAACTGACCTATCCAATATGTAACCCAACTCCTAGTTGGAATCAATACCAGCAACCAGCTCCATTTTTTCCTACACCTTCAGCACCACAGCTACAGTGTGCATCACAAAATCAGATAATTCCAAATCCTTCCCCCCAAGTTGGTAATCCGAATCCCCCTTCCGAACCCCCCGCGCCTAGCACATCTAGTAATTCCAGTGCAAACAATTCATTAGATTACACTAAATTAGCAAATCAAATAGCTGAACTATATCTTCTTGTAACTCAAAATGCTATAAAGAACTCATAATTTAGGAGAGGTGGCCGTAACAATTATAGGTCAAAATACAAATAATAGAAATCAAAATCGGCAGAGAAATGGAAATAAGAACAATTCTAAAACTAATAATAAAAATAATAATAGTAATCCTAGGCCGGAAACAGTTACAGTATGCGGTACGTGCTATAAAAAAGGTCACTCTTCCAGTACATGTTATAACAACAATCAGCAGGGAAACGCCTAAGAGGGCCCCAGGACAAACCCTCTCAAGAACATGTTCTGAGGGCCGAGAAACAGGAAAGAAGTGAACAACAAAAATTGGCAAATACATCACTTCATGGAGTGGTTCCGTTATCAGATAGAAGGGAGAGCATTAAAATGCTAAATCAAGAACATAAATTATTAATTAATGTAACAATTAATAAAGAAAAATATCCTGTGTTCATAGACACTGGCAGTTCATTGAGTCTATGGCCTAAAAATTGGCTTCCACGAAACACAAAATTGATCCCTTTTAGCACTAATCTACGAGGAATTGAGAATTTTTCGGAAAGTTACGCTATGTAGCTTTGATTACATTCAGAATTGACTCAACAACATTTTCTCATTATTTCAGAATTTTAGAGCATGGAGATTTTTTGCCTTTATTCGGTGGACATTCTAAACCGATTACAGACCAAAATTGACTTAAAGAATAACATGCTGCCAGTATACAAGAAACCACGGCCTCCGCAGTATCCAATTGAAATTTATACCCAGGAAAAATTATCTGCTAACGCTATGCATATAATAAAACAGCACAAGTCGACTGATGTTTTTACAACTCGAAAGGTTACCATACCAGCCAGGTCACATTTCTTTTTACCAATTAGTGTCAAGAATCGGCAAAGGAATAATGAATATTTTTTCATCTCTCCATTAGAAAATTTGCTGGACAAATACGGACTACAAACGTTGCCTACTAAGGTACCTAAGAATAATTTGACTTTATTAATATCAAATCCTACTAGTAGACCGGTAACGTTAGTAAAGAGCACCCCAATTGCTTACGTAGAAGAGATCTTCAAGAAATAGATTTACAGGGTAATTGTTCACATAGTGACCATGATGACGAAATTTTTTATAGATCAGAAAAAGAGATTCAGGATCGATTAGAAGAAACAAAAGCATTTTTATATTAATTTGCTTGACATAAATCCGGATTTATCAGAAGGAAAGAAAAGAAAGCCTTTAAATATAGAGATGTTTTTTTCTACACACCAACAGATATTGGATATTTCCGAGGTTATATACATAAAATACGGATAGACAAAGGAGCATCCTTCCATCAAAGATCTCCTCCGGTTCCATTAGCAGTAAAACCTCAAATTGACTTGCAAATCAAGAAACACTTAGACGCAAATATTATCAAGGAAACTAGCGATAGTTCGTTTTCTTCGCCATTGCTCATTGTGAAAAAGCCAGGGACTTCGGATTCCGGCTACTTTTGAACCTCCAAGCTTGTAATAGGTTCTCACACTACTTAAGTATTACATTTCAAAATACGGAGGATATTCTCCACGTTTTAAGAGGAAAAGCCTGTATATCCACTATTGACATAAAATCCTCCTATTTCCAGCTATTGTTGCATCCTAAAAGCCAAAAATGATGACTTTTGAGGTCAACCATACTAGAAAGCCATATAAATACAAGAGGTGTACCATGGGTCACTCCAGTTCCGTCGCCGGACTCAGTATAGCTGTACGCATGCCTTTAGAGGGCCTACCACCCCGTATAACTGCCTTTGCTGATGATTTGGTCATAGGAAGTAAAAATTGGAAACAACAGTTATCGGATTTAGAATTACTTTTTAAAAGATTAAGAAAGCATGATTTTCGTGCCAGTCCAAAGAAGACCCACTTATTATACACAGAATTGGACGTTATAGGCTTCACAGTTAGTGGGAAAGAAATCAAGATTTCACCTAAAATCGCTGACAAGATTCGAAACTTTAAAAAACCAACTACTAAACGAACTCTGAAAAGCTCTTTAGGATTATGTTCTTATTTAAGAGCACATATCAAAAATTTCTCAGAAAAAATAGAACCATTTCAGTGCCTTTTAGACAAGAATTCAAAATTTAAATGGACCCGTCAGCATGACGAGTTATTTGAGAAACTTAAGACGGACATCATACACGCGCCATCTTTGTTTCACTTCGATCCCTCATTGGAAATACGCGTGTATACCGACGCTTCCTCTATCTCCGCAGGAGGCTTATTAGCATGCTATAACCATAAGACGAAACAAGAACGTGTTGTTGCCTATGCTAGTAGACGTTTTACACCCACTGAAAGGAAAGCATCCACTTGGCAAAAAGAGATGTACGCCTTAATTTATGTATTGAGAAAATTTAGATACTTCCTGCTAAATAGAAGATTTAAATTATTTATAGACGCCAAATGCTTGACATCTCTCACAACACAAGCGGACAAAGTTGGAAAATTTAGTCGCTACCAAATATTCTTAGCAGACTACAATTTCGAAATACAACACATTAAAAGTCAATTACACCCGGCGGACATCTTTAGTCGTTTAGAAGATAAACAGGAGATTAAACAGGGAGAAAAACAAACAATTGACAAATTCTCGGACACGGAAGATGCTAAAGTATTTGCATCACATTCTTTAGACACTACTCTCCAAATTGAGCAACCTATAATCCTACGAAATTTAGCAGAAGAACAAAGGAAAGATCCTTCATTCTCTGACATTATTACTGTTTTGCAAAATAAGGAACCTAATAAGTTCTCTACTCTTCAGGCCGCAAAATATTTTTCTCTAAAAGACGGGATATTATACAGAACACAGAAGCATCCCAAATTAGGACTACTATACTTACTTTGTGTGCCGAAATCTTTATTAAGTAAGTGATTTGATGGCTTACACAATAACCCCATGGCGCCACACTTTGGATATACCAAAACATATCATTCGGCGCTTAGGAAATACTACTTTCCTAATATGAAAGCGTAAATGGCCAACAGAATTAAGACATGCATTTTATGTCAGAAACTCAAGAAATTACCAGTTAAACCAGCAGGTCAGTTACTCCATCACCCACCTAAGCCGATCGCAACAGCATGGTAATATGATTCTATTGGAAAAATAACAGTGGGAAATGGACAATTTTCAACACATATTACTGGTCATAGAAATGTCCACAAGATATTGTGTGACCAAGGTTGTGGACAACATAACAGCGGAAGAAATTGAACAATTTCTCATATATGACATCATACTCAAATTTGGACCTTTTTCATATTTATACCTGGATAGACATCCAGTACATAGCGCTAAGAGGCTACAAAATTTGGCAAAATGCTATAACTTTGAATTTAAATTTTGCCCCGCATACGACCATAAAAACCTAGGCATAGTGGAAACATTCCACAAGACAATACAGAATGCACTTAAATTTTTCGTGCAAGAAAACCAAAATCTTTGGCCGAAGCTGATACCATATATTACATTCGCTATTAATACCTTTGTGCAAGCCGGAACTAAATATTCATCCTTTTTCCTCATGTATGGTTATGAACCTAAGACCATCTCTGATATTGTGTTAGCGTCAACTCCAATATTATGTGTCAACACAGAACATTTGAATAAAATACGTGAAAGTGTACAGAATAACTTGATCGCTAGCTATAATAAGCAGAAAAAGTATTTCGATAGCAGACACCGACAAACTCAATTTGAAAAGGGACAAAAAGTACTGGTCTACTTTCCTAATCGGCAAATAGGAGTGCCGGAAAGATTTTCAGCTTCCTATTTTGGACCCGTTCAAATCCTGAATACACTGAATCCTAATCTTTATAAGATAGTATTTCCAAATTCTTTTCGGCAGAAAATACAACTAATCTCAATAGACCGAATTAAGCCATTTTATGAATACAGAGATCATATAGAACAAGAATAAATAACTTCATGTTATTTTCTACACGAGCGAAAAAAAATGCAATACTCACCACTAGGAAGAAGGAAATACGGAGACACGACTTCAGCAGATAAAAACCATTCTCATAACGACACAAACATTCATTTCCTCTTTGTTTTATAAAAAGCTGAATCATTATTCTGCAGCTGAATGTAAACATGCTGAGATTTGCATTTCCGCATTTAAAATGCAACTAATCTTTTACAAGGACAGCTAACCTATAATTCTACATTTTCATCGATATTTTTTTCTTTTTCTCTGTGACCTATATATTGTCACCGACATTATGCAACTTGAATATTGTACAGGACGTTTCAAAAGTTATGACCACACTTACATTATATAGAATGACCAGGAATTCTGGATCATCACTATCATCGTCATTGGCATTTAAAATTGGATTATTTTATTGAAATACATATCTTTAGTGCAAATATTTTAGAAACTTTTACACCTTATACAGGGTGACCAAGAAATCACGCCATTCGAATCAGAACTTTCTAATATAAATTATCATTATATGACTGTGTTAATAGCAACCATTTTAATACTTCTAACTCTTATTATTTTCTACATATTATATCTGCGTCTTCGCTCGTTACCAAACAAACCTAGAACGACCCGCATAGAAATTTCATCTCCTATTCCATTGGAAACATTTAATACCGATAATACAACTAAGAAGCAACCGTTAAAACAGACTCCATCCCCACTTACTATAAGTGAATTTGTGTATATTTATTGACGCCAAGCCAAAAACAGCCCTATTTCGATGGAAATGAAGTATCATGTACGGATCCTGCCTGCATATAGGGACTACCTGTTTAGTGCTCTATTCCCCTACCATATTACTGCTCCGAAAAGTGATTTTCATTTATTTCAGTGCCACAAGTGATTAGTGCTCAATGATTTTTTGTGTGATTTCTCAGTGTAGCCAACTATCACATAAACAAAAATAACCCTTCGGTTTATTTCTAAAGCCAGGGGGGTGTAATATCCCATGTGAAGTTGTTTAAAAACAAATACACGCATCAAATGATTATAAACACCACCACGTGCTTCATCACGAGGAACTTCCACCAAGGGGACCTGCAATCACCTGCAGACGACGTTTAGCCCCTCTCACGGAGCAGAAGACGAAATTGAAGCAGCAGCGCCACCTCCACCCAAGGGACGCTATAAATTGGACAGAAGAATCCAGCTCAGTACCAGTTCTCTGGTGACCCTCCTTTAGTCTGCTACGGGACTCTTGGAGTAACCTAACCCCAGGCCTCTAGTCTGCTACGGGACTACGCCTATCCTATCTCCTGGCTTAGCCTGCTACGGGGCTCTGTCTGGGAATCCCAACCTCAGCCGCTTAGCCTGCTACGGGGCTCTGTTGGCAACTGAAGCTGCCTCTGCTTGCTACGGAGCATTGGTTCTGTAACTTCACTCCTCTTAGCCGCTACGGGGCTCTGTTGGAGATCCTGTCTGCGACCACTCTGTCAAAGACTACCTTTTATTTACCCCTTTTTAAATAGAATTCAGATTCTATAGTATTTTTGTACAAATACTCTTATAGTGGATTTTTATAATAAAACTGGTAGTGGGAGTCGATCCCGGACACTCTTTTTATTAACAGCTCTATCTCTTCCTCATATGAGATGAAATCACACAAAGTTTTACAATATATATATATATATATATATATATATATATATACATATATATATATATATATATATATATATATATATATATATATATATATATAGGGTGCGTGTGTTTTAAGAAACACAAAGTTTGGGGGGATTCCTGACACCAGTATAACGCAAAAGGTGTAGATCAACCTGGGTGCACAAATACTTCCCTTCGGTTTTATAGGTTGCCGAAAAGAAGAAAAAATGAAGGTTAAAAATTCCCATAGCTACAAACTATATGACAGGTTTCAGGCAAATTTATGGGGTGACCCGAGCTAACCCACGACCAACATGTTGTCCATCTCAAACTTACTTTCTTGGGATTCTAACTTACTAACCGCGATTTCGGACGTTAAATATTTCATCCGTTTTAGAAAGAGAGAGAGAAATGAATAGTATAGGTAAGATATCCATTTACACTATTCACAGAAGCAGATAAAGAAACAAGTAGAATAAACAGACAAGTTACAATTTTAATGAGTGGTTAATCATGGCACTTCAAGAATTTACTATTTTTTTTTCAAATTTTACTGAAAGACGTTCTGAATATATGAATACTTGGATAAACGACACAAAATGTGTTGTAGAGGTCACACATTCTCGACGTACGTCAGCTTTTTCTCATATATGTTCTTAACGTTCTAAAGCGAAATAAGCCAACTTTTCGAGGTCTTCTAACGTTGGGAACTTTAAATTTCATAAGTTTAAATAATTGGGACACTTGGATGTTGTTGGATATATATATATACAACAATAAAAATTGAATAATAATAATAATAATAATAATAATAATAATAATAATAATAATAATAATAATAATAATAATAATAATAATATGATTTCTAAATAGAAAAATAAAAAGAAGTTTCAAAAAGAACACAACATTAAAATTCGATTATCAATGTTTGCGACCTATTCTCTCTAATCTAAATAGTACCGAAAAATGCAGAATGGCATGTCCTTTCCCTAAACGTAAAACTAAAGATGGAAGGTAACAGTAAGAGATGAGGTAATGGTGATGGCGTGCAGGAAAAGAGGCCTGCGGGAACAAGAAAATCATGCCTTATTATCTTTTTTATTTTCTATTTGTGATGATATAACAATTATTGCATTCAGGATATATACATACAGGGTGATTGGAAACAGTTGACGGAAACCTCAAGAGATGAATGTACAGGTAAACAGAAAAAAATGTCATATGAATATTCGGTGAATGCAGCTTCGTCTGGAAGCCAAAGGCACGTGAAATATTATCCGGCACCATTTTGCAATATCGTGAGATCACACAGAAAGAGGAATGTTGAGTGAGAAGATTCGAATGGAAACCTCGTCCGTGGAATACAATTATGGACAAGTTATCACAGAACAGTGCCGGCGCAATGGTGGATCACAGAAAGTGAATGAGGAAAGTAAACAAATTATACTGAGAGACTGTAGGAAGTAATGATACTGTATCTCAGTAACAAATGAGAATGAAGAAAGATGAAAATAGCTACTTTGAAGCAACAGAAGTCTTATGGGAGGCGTCATGTAGTAATATTTAGTAACGGAGAAACCTCGGACTGTCAGTCCAAAAAATATAAAAGGAAACCGCATCCGATAAAGAGAATTATGCACAAGTGATGACACAAGATTGGCTGTACAGTGCAGGGAAGGTACAAAGAAAATTTGGACAGCCCTTGGTAAAGGAATGTGTATAGCGTAGAATAGAATTATGCAATATGAGACTCAGCCATGCAAATGGGCGGATGCAAGGTTAGACATGCGGAACACAATGGCCTTAATATGATAACACACAAAAGAAGAGATTGTTGGACAGTGTTGAATGACATTTGCTCATGAGTGCATATTAGGCCATTTGATCTAACAAGGCAGAAGGAAATACACGAGAGAGACCCTTGAGCGCGTCTAGCTATCTAATATGAAAATAATACTTAGTGTACTTACTCTAGTGGCCAGAATGTAGTCGTACAGAAAACTATTCAAGATGTTCCCTTGTTGTTCGATTGAGACATTGACGCGATGATGTAAGGATTTCCTGACAGCTGGCAATACACCTGGAGTTTGACCTATTTCCAAATACGCCATTACAAAATTTCAAAATACTACATCATGTCAGGGGCGTGCATAAACGAGATATTTCACTTAAACCCACAGGATAATGTCGAAGGAATTGAGATTTTGTGAACGTGAGAGCATGCCTGTTTTCCACCACGACCTATCTACCTATTTGGAATGATCGGTATGAATTACTGACAATAATAGAAAGGCACAGTATGAGTGGGCTATAAAATACGAAAGTTTCACCGAACAAGATTGATTAAATATCGTCTGATCAGACGAGCCAAACTTTGAAGGAAGTTAGTCAATTTGATGTACTATCATCTTTTAAGAATGCGATTAGAAAATTAAGTAAATTAACAAAAACAACAATACGTGAATTTTCTACAATATTTGTTCAAACTTCAAATTTTCGACCGGAAGCGACCTATGTCCGTCTCCGGACAGGCGAGGAATGTAAACCAGAGTGTCTGGTACCTACCAAAATATGGTGTAGATAGGATTATAATCAGGAATGCACGTACACTCCTGGAATGGGACAAATGTGCTTGTGTGAATACCTATGAACTTTAGGCAATACATAAACGTCCTCGAGTTTGCATTACTGTCCTCTTTTACATATCTTTTCGGAGATAAATAATTAACAGCGTTAAGATTGAACAGGATAACGCAAGCTGTCATAAAGTCCTTCGCACAATGTCTTGGTTACAGAAAAATGATACTGGACTGGTCTTCCCAATTTATGGAAATGAACGCCGTCCAACATTTATGGTGTTCATTAAAGCACAGCGTCAAGCGTCACACTATTACTCACAAACAAGGGTTAAAGGATCACTTGCGTCTATAAGTCCTGAATAATCTAATAATCCGATAGGCGCTTTACTAGAACGAATTTCTGCAGTAATTAAAATAAAGGTTAAGTCCAATAAATATTCATTTTTTCCCACATAATGAACATTATAAAAATATATACATTGTTTCCTTTTCGTTTTACTTGATAATAATCACAAAATAAGAAGTCAACCTTGAAAATAATGGAAAAGTACATGATGCATTTAATGGATGCAAACTTTAAGGTTTAAGGTATCAAAAAATCAGCAAATAGGTGGAATTGGTTGACGTGATATGTATTGAAAATGTAAAGCAATATTTGAGTTTTACGCCCCACTTATATCCCGGCTACGCTAAAGGAGACGATGATGATCAGAAAGGAAGGAAATGGTGGCATGAACAAAGTAAGAGGAACGGGAGAGCCCGAGAACCCCAAGGAAGCCCAACCATTCCAAATAACTTTGTCCACAGCAAAGTTCACTTGGGGCTACCTGTGATTGAACCAGGAATCCCATGCAACACAAGTGAACACTCTACGACTGAACCACAGGCCCCTGATATGTTTATCGATATATACCTAGATTGGTCAAACCACAAGTATCTTGTTTATATATATGGCTCAAAACGGTCATTTTCTTCCATGAAGTATATATTATTTCTTCCATTATTTCTTCCTGTCAGTTTTTTTACCCATTTCTAGGTAAAATACTCTTACTGCTTATAACTGTATTTGAAATACATACATTAAGATAAGAAGCTTTCTGTATCAAATTCGTTATCATTAGTTCTGACAGATAATGTTTATAAAATGCATTAATACCTCATTTTCAACGCTTTTCTGTTTTAAAATATTCTTTTCTTATTGATATACTGCTTTTTATAGTTATCTACTATACTATAAACTCACTAATAAAAAAAATCAATTTTTCCGTGGCAAACTCTATTTGGTTGTTATATCTCAAACAGGCATTCACTTGGAAGTCAGAAAAGCTAAAAAGCCACTTTGAAAAAATCCTGAAGGCAAGCTATTCATAGTTTTATGATCTGATTTCTAGAATATCCTTAGTCTTACGGTGAAGATTCTTGGGAAAAATTGAATTTGAGTTTCATAACGAATTGTGGAAGTTATTTTATATAAACTTATTTACGCTAAAAAAATCAAGGTCATATAATCCCACACCTTTTTCGAATATATATTTTCTTAAAATTATTTTTTTGACTTCAAGTAATGATATTTTAGTATATTTTCTATCAAATCGTATTAAAATGTTTTTCATCTTGTGACATTCATAACCAACATAAATACTTTGATTAAAAAGTTGAATTCAAAACTCTCAAACTTGTCATTTAGTACTAAAATTGCCACAAATGCATTCAGCCAATCAGAAAATTTTCCCACCTCACTTGATCAAAGTGCGCTTTAAAATTTTCTAATTTATATATGGAACATTGAAAGCTGTTCTAAATTTAGTGTCTGCTACAAGGAGTGCCAACTTTCCAAATTATCTTTTCCAAGACGTCACAGTAGCGGGAGAGCATTTCACCGAATCTACCCGGGAAGATATTCTAGTTCAGGGTATGAACGAAGAGGAGGGAGAGGATCTTTCACACATTGGGAGGATAAGAGTAAATACTACACGCTATTAACAAAAGGAGGAATTTTGTCATGCCATCTTTCCTGTTCGTTTGGGGGTGCAATGTTTTCCATCAAACGCTGCTTTCTCAAAAGTCATTTCTACCTGTCAAAGCACTGATGGATGATTAGTAAGTGCTAGCACTTTTCAGGCTTTCTTTTTTGTCAAATAAATTATCCTATATTTAATTTTTCGTTATCTTTTAATATTCTTTCCCACCAGTTTTGAAATTAGAAAGAAGCTATTTCGAAACCTGCGGAAATTACAATATTGTGTATGATCTTTGCAAAATTCAATATATATATATTACAATTGTTATTATTTTTTTATTCTAAAGTTACAAAACACATTTTTATGGCAACGCTTAATATCTTCCGTAAATATTAAAAATCCAATTTGGAAAATAAATATATGTTTCGATTTGCTTTTCTTATGAAAATGAATAAAATTGTAAAAATGACAAGTTAATAAAAAAATAAGAATAAGGAAAAAGCAGTTCTGGAATCAGAACTCCTTTCTGAAAAGTTTGTTACGTTATAACATTTCGCTCTCATAAGGTACTCGTTCAATTTCACTACTTTTATATACATTCTGAATCTTGCAAGTAGATTGTCTGGGGCACTTATCCTGTCAGAATGGATGACGGACATTTTTACTTTTCCTTGTTAGATTTTCATGCTATACTGTGCATAATATTGGAAGTCTTATAGAAGTGTTACGTCCGTCTGTCTGTCTGTCGATAACTATCTGAGCATAAATGGTAAGTGACATCGACAAGAAGTTTTTTAATCGATTTAGTATTCTAGAAACACATTCCATGTCCTTTGTCAAAATCTACTACTGTTATCGGTTCCAGGATTGATTTCTAAAATGGAAAAACGATAAGAGACATGGAAGAGCAAGAATAGGTCATTTTTCTTTCCTTAAACCTTTAATACTAAACTTGGAGAAATTACATTTTTTTTAAGATTGAGCTTTCCAAGACTAGATTCTCCCTTCTCCGATAACTCTCTCTTGACATCAGAAGAGATAGATAAGGATGAACCGTCTTCAGTTTCAACATTAATTGTTACTAGTATTGTCAACGAGACGAGAAGTTACTCGTAAACTAAAAAAATCATTTTTATAATCAGTTCGAAAATCCAGAGGACACAACGAGCTATTTTAAGTCTCGTGAACAACTTAGTTTACCTATGTGTATATCTCAAACACTATTTTAATTTTGTATTAAAAAATGAAAAATCTCTAGTAATAAAATGAATGCGCAAACACAATGTTGAGCGTTATCAACATTTAGAAACACACAAGTCATCTGAATAATAAATATGTTTTAAATGTTCTTAAATCACACCCTTCTTGGATCTCTCCTCACGCGGAAGGTTTCTTCTCACAAGTTCTAGATGAAACTGAGAAAAAATCATGCCATAAATTTAGACATAAACTTACAAAATGAGAGGAGAGGAAAAACAGCTGTCAAAGAATCAAAACGACACGACGAGTAATATCGAAATTGCAATGGGCTCATTTCGTGATAGTACAGAGTTTTAATGTTGCATGATTCAAATGGAAAATATAAAATCCCTAAATTGAGAACTTGACTGTACAAACAAATCAATACCTTTATCAGTGTTTATAGGTACGCAAAAACTTAACACATTAATAAATATGGTTTAAAAGTTGTTATAACTCATATTTCGTAGATCTCTCCGCACTCAAAAGAATTCTGATAAGTTCTAGATGAAATTAAGAGAAAAATCAGATCATAAATTTTCTATATAAATTTGTAAAACGACGAGAAAATTTCGCGACAACAGGAAAAAAGTCTTAAAGAATCGAGGCTGGACGATAATTCTACCAAACATATGACACAAGACAGGAAACACTTATTTCTTATTCAGTTCATCTCGTGGACTATTCGCCATAGAGCAATGGCCTTAAAAAAGAAAAAAAAAGAAAATTTTTACTGGAATCGAATCAGCGTCTCGGGATATATATATGTCATCTCACCTGAATCGTTCTAATAAAATGGAAAATGGTAGAACATTCGTTTTCTACTTGGGACTTAAATATTCACCTTCACGGAACAAAAACAGTATATGATATACGAGAAATGTCATTTATTATAATCGAGGTGTGATTTCGAGTGACGTGGGCAACTAGGGTGCGCCCAAGACGAAACGAGACAGAATTTACATCACAAGATTCTACCAATGGAAACATACATTTTTCACGACTTTTACGAGAACAGAAGGCCTCTAAACTTGCTTGTGCTCATCCCCATTGGCAACCTAGTTTACCCATATGGTATACCTCAAACATTGTTTTAATGCTACCTGATTAGTATGTGAAATCTCTAAATTGATAAACTGATTGCACGAATAGAATCAAAATCATTATTAACGTTTAGAAGTACACAAATCATTGCACAACAATAAATATAGTCTAAATTATCCTTTATCACACCCTTCGTGGATCTCTCCTCACACGAAAGGATTTTCTGCCAAGTTCTAGATGAAACTGATAAACAAATCATGCTATAAATTAGACTTAAATTTACAAAACGAGACAGAGGAGACGAGTTGTTAGACAGTCGAGAGGAGACGAGAAAATAGTTTTCAAAAATTGAGACTAGCTGATGTTTCTATAAAACTAATGAGACTATAGGTTTCCCCTTCTTCGAAAACTAACTCTTGAAACCGGCAGAGATGAGTTTTGTTTCAACATTAATTGCCACTAGTACTGTTCACGAAACGGGAAATTTATCCTAGACTAGCATTACCTTTTTAACCCTTATCCGGGCAAGCTATTTTTGTAACGTAGACGGCATTACCAACTCTATTAGCCTTACCAACTCTATTAGCCTTACCAACTCGATATGTTCATGACTTTAACTTCTACTAAAGATAGAAGAATTCATAATTTTATGTCATCGAAATATTTATGGTTATTGAGAAATTCGAAAAAAAAATAATATGAAGCTACTAGGCCTGTGAGGCCCTGGTTGCCCGGATAAGGGTTAAATTCGAGTCGAGACGAGAAACATAACATTTCTCGTGTTGTTTTTAACTCGAGAATCGAGACGATACGACGAATAATTTTGAGTCTCGTGAGCAACCTAGATTACCCATGTTGTATTCATTAAACAATGTTTTAGTGGTAAATCATTCAAATGTAAAATGTATAAGTAGGATTTGGGTGATTTAAATAACCACCTACTTGCAACAGGTTAGAAAAAGAAACGTTTCGCACAATGCTCACATTCCGAATGTTACAACCAATATATGCTTCAACGAACTTGGTTGTAAGAACAGAGGAACAAAGTTCATCTCGGCCGCTTTTACCCTTCATAAAGACTTGCTGTAGGAATTCGCGAAACTTATCACCCACTTGATCAGAGTGTATGAACGACAAAGAAATGTCTACACTTTATTTTTTCTTCCTTTCAAACCTTCCGGACAAAGAAAAGGCTATGGGAAAGGAAATCAGTTATTGTATGTGTGAAAATACTGATTTGTCAACATAACCAAAAAATAATTCTATCCATGCAAATGCTTAATCTTTGTTTGCTCCTCTCTAAACATATTGTCCAAACTCACTCGTGGCTACATGGTTAGCATACGGGCCTTTGCAGAGAAAGCCTCGGAGATAGCCTTGCTGCTGAAAGAATAACGTACCTCCAAGGCAGTACTTAGTTTCGCAGCTGTCATTTGCATAAATTATTTCAAGGAAATAAAGAGCGTTCAAAAAGTCTCTATACACCTGAATCATGGCAACTCAAAGTCGCATTCAAAGTCACATGAAATAAACTTTTATTCGAAGGTTTGCAACACTGCTATATTATCGTCTTGCTTGAAGTTCCTTTCTTAGATTACACTCGGCAATGTGACATTGAAGTGATTGTTGCATCTAGTTAGCGGCCTCTGAAACAATGGTGTTAACTTTGGAACAACGAATATTCCTGGTTGAACATGTGTTCCGTGAACAAGGTGAGTACAAACAGACAGTCAAAGATAAGTTTGCAGCTAGGTTTCCGGATACACCTGTTCCTCGTTTTACACTGTAAGGGCACTGATCGATAAATTTAGAGACATTGGAACGGTAATGCACTATGATCGAAGTGGTGGACCGTCAGTGCTCGATAAAGAAAAAATGCTACACATATCGGACGCAATGCAACGTAGCCCCATAAACCACTTCGAAAACTTGCCCAGGAAGAAGCAATAAGTGTTGGTACGGCACAAAAGATGGTTCGTAAGAAACTGCGTCTTATCCCGTATAAGGTGGGAGCGGTTCATCAGTTACTTCCTCCCGACAGTGTAAAACGAGTACAGTATTGTGAATGGTTTACACGTTTTGTTATGGACAATTCTGACGATGTTTTGGATAATGTTTTTACTTCTGGGGTTATGCAAAGATTTATGTTTATAAAGGGAACCCCCACACGCTACAAGAACTCGAAACAGCTATTCGAGATTTTGCTCATAGCATTCCACATTAACAGCTTGTGAGAGTATTTGAGAACCAGAAGAAACGTGTGCAAGCATGTTTGGAGGCTCATGGGGGACATTTCCAACATTTGCTGTGAAAGTGTGTGTGTATATGCCACGCCCTGTGCATAGTGTTTTATGCCATAACATATAATAAACATTCAGTAAAATAATTTTCTCGTTGCTTTGACTATGTGACAATTCAGGTGTATAGAGACTTTTTGAACGCTCTGCATATTTAAAGATACGCATTTACTAAATTTAGATATAAGATATCTGTGAAAAGTATCACAGAAAAACGGTCAGTTATATACCTTCAGGCGATTTTTCTGGAATTGATTCAGTGTCCCAACAATATGTTACATCTTCAAATAGATCCTGAGTTAAAACTTGGAAGGTATACAATTTAGAAATTTCCGATTGCGATCATGAGAAATAACGGAGGGCGAAATAACACTACAAAGTACCACTACGTGATCCCAATAAATGCTCATATTGGTTTCAAGCCTGACATGTCTTTCTTGGTGAATGCTTCTTTCAAAATAATTTTGAAAAATTATAGGTAGTTTTTCGAGACATTCAAGACGAGACGAGATTTTATCACAATAGTCTCGTTCCGGCTCGAAAATTCGAGCGGAGACAATTATTTGTCTCGTCTCGAATTCTACAAATTTTGCCTCGGCTCGAATCCATTTCGAATTCGATACGATACGTGAGTTCTCTCTTCTCGTGTGCATCACTATCACTGAAACACTATTGTCTTTTGTGTGATTCTAATAACTCAAATGTATTCGGTACCTTACAACAACTATCTCTGCAACCTTAAACTACTGAAAGGGGCCACGACTGAAGGGGTTTCACTAGATTAAATTGAAACTGGAAGTTATAGCGAATTGTTGTATTACTTTAAACAACTATTGCTTTAAGTTGTATTACTTCAAATTGTCAGTTTCCATTGTTCTCTCAATAAGAAACGAATAACAGATAACTAAAATATTTTGAAGCTTTTCTCGAAACTGAGATAGCTACCTGAAACACATCTTAGTACAGTTACGAACGAAAGTACTGGAAACTAGTACGAGTTTTGGGTTATATATGTTTATAAATTACTGCTCTGTGTGTTTTTCAAGTACAAAGTATTTTAGTGAAGCTTTCCTTTACTGATTGTATTTTCATTTTAAACTCCTTTGCAATTCAGCGATTACGTTGAATATTTGCTGTACAGTATGAAAAATTTTGGCAATTTTTCCAGTCACTGAAGAAACATGAAATAATACTGTAGTACAAGAAAAGAAAAAGTGCTTCCCCCGGACCCGAGAGGGAGCATAGTCAGTCACTATAATAATAATAATAATAATAATAATAATAATAATAATAATAATAATAATAATAATAATAATAATAATAATAATAATAATAATAGAAAAAATCAATAATAAGATAGAATCTAATCAAGTTAAATATTGTCAACTTACAATTTAGGCACATAATTTAAGTACCTCTAGTTTAAAGAATAGTGGATTAATTTTAGGCCATTCTTCTTTCTTAAAAATTATCGGTCTCAATTGATGATTGTGCAAAGGATGGTTAATATATTTCCTTTTGATACTATAGTTATTAGTCATCATTTTTTAGTATACTGAGATCCAAAGAGACTATTATAATGAGATAGACAATAATGGTAGAATGAAGGAAGTGGGAGAAAACGGGAAAATCCGAAGAAAACCTATGCACACAGTGTTTGTCCCAAAAAAATGAGTTAGTGGTAGCTGAAATCGAACTGATGATCTCAGAGGTGAGCTCTCTACCACTGAGCTACTGATGCCCCCAGTTTTGGAAAGTTGTTTCTGCATTCTGTATTTGATATACTACGTCTTTGTTACCTAGCCTGCATCGAATCCTTGAAATATACGTGTCTGTAAACTAGAGGGCACTGACAAAACTATAGGAATCCACCATCTCTCAATAGACTCTAAATTATATAGTAAAGTACGTGTTTTTTCAATATTATTTCTTGTTATAAGAAAATTTAATGTAATATGGATTATAGGCTCACATGAAAAACATAAATATGTTCTCAAACAATACTAATATTAGCTTAGGCACCAATTTGAAGAAAATATTGGGGGGGAGGCAAACAATCAATAACAATCAAACGAGTATATTCTACAAATTGCTTCATGAAGGCCCCCTCCGGGATCTCGGTCCGCTGCGTCCGCTCCGCTGTGAATCTCACGACCTAAGTCAAATTTGCCTAAAGGCATTAAAACAAATTCAAGTTCAAAATTTGGGAACTTTACTGCAAGTTTGCGCACCACATTGATCTTCTCTTGTCGTATCTGTGCTGCCAGAGTGTTGGTTGAAGCTTAAGCGCTCTATTAAACACAGTTTTGGAAATGGCGTTTTCCGTCAAATATAAAGGCTGTTCTTAAAGGCACGACAAAGGCACGACGAAGTTTACGGTAGAAAATCTTGATAATTTTTGATAATACTTCCTCAGCTGGATTATATTCGGTGGGCAAGGACCACATCTTTAAATATTGGGGGCCCAAAAGTGTCCTGCCCCCTCCCAAAATCGGCGCCTATGAATAATAGTGTTTTTTTTTCTTCCACTCACCTAAGCTATGAAATCTGTGACCGAAACTAAAATCCATCTGAATAATTCAACAACTTAAGCATACAGGAATCTTCTTAAAACAGTGGGGTTTAGTGAGGTTATTTTGCAGGACTGAGCATTTCTATCGTTGAATGATTCGCAGGTATTTTTGGTAATTCAAATAATTTATTCAGAGCAAACATAAGTGAGTTTACTTTCAAAAGGGAACATTTTCTTTTCTTTTCTTTTTTTTTCGACCCTAATGAATTCAAACTTCAGCAGCGCTCTGTTTTCTGATCTTCTTCTTTTTTTATAGTAGTTTCAAGTCTGATAACGTAGACTTATCATTGTTACATATACAGGCAGAGCTTATCCCAAAGGTTCAGAAACCGTTGAAAAGCGTAGTTCATCCAGAATCCATACCCTAACAATAAATAAATAAATAAAGTGTTTCATGTCGGTATGTTCCTGCATGTGACCCAGTCACACCACGACCCAAGTTCAGGCGATGATCAATTTCAGACGAGGCTCCGTCAAGCGTATCTGGTGTAAACGTTTAAATTGCCTCCTTGAACGTTATGAATATGTTTCCTTCAATTGTCATAGATTCTGAAATGTTTTCTGTAATTTGTCAATTCGCTAAAATAGCATTTCCTTTTATTTCTAATACACCTAACACCCAATAAAACGAGCACGTGTGAATGCTTTACCCATATGAAAATTTGTCTTAATTGCCTTTGCGCAAATCTATATGAAAAAATAATTTTATTTACCTTTGTACACACCCACGTGGAAAGTATAGTCCCACGCGATCAGTAAATGGTCTACTTAGCAACGGGACAACCACTTTGTTTCTTCAATGAGATTCAAACGTGTCTATGGGTTGACCAATCTTTTTCTAGTAGATCCTCAGGAAACCTGAAAGTAAAGGTTGCTGGCAAGTGATGCTGATCCCTTCACTTGCTCCTAATATTACGGCCATTTGTGGCGTACTCAGGGTGGGTTTTCTTGAGTTTCAAATCTGCCTTGAGTAAGGTATTATGCAAGCATAAGATGTGAATACCAACACTTGAAATTATATGAATTTAGGATATTGAACCCCCTGCTAAAACTGCTTACGCCACTAAAGATCATAGAAAATCGCAGAAGAATGCCTTTGACCGATCTCCAATGCTAGCGTTGACACTGAACTAGTTTTCTATCATTCAGTGTGTGAAGATTGAATGCATCTTGACTAGATAATCATAGCACCTGTGAACCGGTCAAAAATACCATTTAAAAGCGTTTGTCGGAAACATAAAGTTTGCTACTAGCGCCTCTTTTACAAGCTTTTGTGCTTTGTGACGTAGATTAAAATTCTTTTCTAAAACATCTTTTGTAGTTGTAAAAGAAAACTAGATCACGGACATGTCATGCGAAGCAGGTGATAAGCTGTTACAGTGTTCTAAACATTTAAAATGCTGGAAATAGAAGTTTTAGTATTCACAGTAACTTGCTCAAATACTTAGTATGACGCACAGCATCCTTAACAATGGACGTTCAAGGTAAATATTATCCTTTATGGTATTTTTCGGAGTCTTTAATCGATACACTAGTTAGTACAATAATATTTTGTGAACAGGCAGAAAGGTTGCTTAGCAAGTTCAAGCCGAACCCGTTGTTCCATGAACTGCAAAACAATGGAATGAATAGTAATAGAAATTTACATAATAATAAATGAGGCGCGGGCATTAACGATCACTTGAGGAAAACTGGTTGTCTCTCAACGATGTGTGCAAACAATATTGAACTAAGAACGTTGACAGTCACAAATCCATTTGTTTTAAGTACACCAAACGCAGAAAGGATAGAGTACTGTTTACAGTCTTTTAGATATATGGAAACAAAACATACTGCTTTGATCGGTATTCACAATATCTTCTGGTAATTAACATCACAATAAATATTCTTCTTACGGTCACGCAGTGAAACTTATAGCATTGTATTTGTACTACGTACGTACGTAACTCCGCACTATAACTCTTCAACCATCGCGAATTTCTCAATTATTTTATCGCAATAGATATATCAAACCAGTATCTCGGTCAAGTTCGAAAATGGAAGCATTTCTACCGGAAGTGTTAGAAATGAATTATTTCCGGTTTTAAGGTTGATCACTTGAGAGCAGAAACTGTTCAATTTAACAACATGTAATTAGAATTTGTCATGGAGTTTGAACTGCTGTACTATACCGTTTATCACATACAGAGGGGAGTAGGTAATTGACTAAAATGGTGATGGTTGTACCTGTTACTCTGTACATATATTCGGTACCGTAGCAAAAAGAAAAAAAACTTATTTTTTTCTTTTTTCTTCTTTTCTTTTCATTCTTTTTTTTAAGTTCAAACCCTACTCCTTTCTGGATACAAATTGCATTAATACTTGGATTGAAGCTGCTCTGTTGATTACTGAATATTATAGGGATATTCATCAGTATCTTTTACTGTCATGACTATTTTTGATTTCTTAATTCAGGGTAGTATTCGAAGTGGGGATATAGGCATATGCAAAACTAGAATATTCTGGTAGGGGGAGGACATGGACCCTTGAGGATCGGAAGAATTTTTCAATGACCACATGGTATTCCAACGATATTCTAGAGAGGGTAGCAGCGTTCTGGGGAGGGCCTGGCCGTCCATGTCCCCTCTAGTTAAGCATATGGTATACGGGGTATGGCACACACCCACCTCAAAGGAATTATCATAATCGTACTCCTACCTCTCATTGTTTTAATGCTATCCGAAATATAAAGGGAGTATGTATACTCTGGATTGAAAGTTCCAGTTTCGTACTTTCTCAGGTTTTCCACTTCTAACACGATTTCAGACGAGTTTGTAGCTAATGCTAGGATACTTTCGTGTTACAGTGAAACCTGTCTACGTTGGCCACCATAAGTTTCATTCAAAAACGTCAAACTTAATAGGTGGCTAACTTACAGAGTAACAAGTAATGTTATGTAAAACGCAGGTTCCTTAAAGACAATGTCAAGTTACAGAGATGGGTAACTTAAAGAGGTGGCCAAGTTAACAGGTTTTACTGTATTTAGAACCACGTAATAGGGATCGTTTTTATATCTACTCCAACATTTTTACTGCTTTTATGCTGTCGTGTCTTCAGAGTCAATTACTGGATTCAATTCCTGAATTAGAAAAAATAAACTTATCTTCATAATAATATAAATAATAATATGTGATGCTTAATATTCTAGCTAAGTGTTATATTGTTAATATATGCCTTTGGTGCGACAAACCTAAGTTCATTCTCGGTGAGAGCTCATGTGGATCGGCTCTTAAGTTAAAGTATGATTCTCGTCTCTTATAGTCTTGGTGTTGCAGGAGACGCTGAACTGAAGTCAACTCAACTCGTTGGGGAGCTTTTGCTAATTAATTATCAGAGACTGACTGGTAATTTTTGTTTGGAAGGGAAAAAGTGCCATGTGAAGGAGTTTGATTTCTGTGGTGCGATATTTTCACAATTAATTTTGACACCGGCAATGACCCTAATCAAACCTAATAACAGTAATATGATATTTTACGCCAAGTTCAAATAAAGCACCCGCGATGCATATATTAATGCAAGAAAAAGAAAATATGTTGACATTTCCAGTTTTCACCGAAGTTTTAGTATATCTCTTCTTGATTTATATATTAAGTGTTCAGTATGTGGAGGAAAGTCGCTCTTTCAGGTGGCTATGTATTTATGGTCCCAAAATAGCCCTTGTGGAACAGCGTAAAACCACAAAACAGAACTCGCGATGATTTACCGCAGAATTCAAACCAGAAACATCTTAATTGTAAAACTTTAACGCCTATGGTGCGTCTAAGTTAGTTTGTTTTATGTGGTTTTTAATATTTTAATATATAATAGCTCGATCTCACACAAACTAACATATCACTAATCATAAATGAGTTTTGTGTGTAGACACATGAAGTAAAAGTATGAGTTATTCGAGCTAAACATTAGTACGATACACTGCTGGTAAATGGACGTTGACGTTGAAGTTTCTGAGTGGTGGAATACGGATGTACTGGTACGCAAAATCAATTGAAGTGTTTTTCTTTGTATGCACTGAAACTTCTAATAAATTACATTATTACATAGGAATAGCCGTAACTTTTTATTTGGGTGTGCGCAGAGTTAATTAAAGCAGAATTTTTATACGGGTCTACCAAAGGTAATTAAACCAGGATCTTTCATATGTGTGTATCAAAGACAAAACATAACTTTTCATATGGGTGTGCGCGTAAGAAATTAAAATAACTTTTTCAATTTATTTGTCCAAAGGTAATTAAACTCGACCCTATCTTACCATAACATTTATACGTGCTAATTTTATTGAATTTTATATGTATTAGAAATAATACAATAAAAAATAATGAATTGGCGAATTACAAAAAAGTGTTTTAGTTTACATGACATTTGAAGATAATAGGTTCTAACCATTTTATTTGTGTGTGTGTAAAGGCACACTCTGTACACCCCATAGCTACTTCTATGATTATTAGTTACTCATATTAGCATACATTCTAGACGATATTTTACAATAATATTTTCCTACATTCCAACTGTTTTTAAAATAATAAGACTAGCGAGTAAGCGAAGGTAAATAGCCAGGGATTAAATCAAAACAAGAAAAGTCAGAACAACAGCGGTTTCAATCTCGTCTCGAGCCAAAAAGCGTCTCGTTCAGAATATTATTCTTGATCTTCTTTCGGTATCGTTTCGTTAGTCTCGAAACAAATTATGAGGGAGAAAAGCTTGGGAATAGTTACACACTGTTGTTTTGCTTTTTATTTTTCATATATTATTCCAGATCCTATTGTAGCAAAGTTAAATAACTAGTTTTATGAACCACGATTACTGTATGTCCTGTAAAAGTTAAAGGAGATCGATATCCATGATAGTGAATGGTTTGCAATGACATCGTGAAATGAGAATATGAAAGGAACTAGGAAAACCCAGAAAAAATACACGAACGTAATATTGATCATCACAAATTCATAAGGCGTTGAATCGAACCAAAGGCACTTATCCTTTCTGCGCACTTGCCTGCCTCACATAAATTCTGTTGAAGAAAAATGTAAACAATTTCAGTTTCCACAGAATCACCAAATTTAGAATTCAAAATTGAATGCAGGTTTCTTTAATAAAGTAGTTTCACAATGAAGTATGCATTTCTGAAAATGTTGCTCGCCTTCTTTGTAACGCAAATGTATATTTTGTTTGCTCTGATTTCATGTTCGCCATTGATTGATTTCATTCGAATACCACTAAGATATCTCCCTCTTAGCAGAGCAATTAGGAACTTTCATTGTGAGAGACGCGAAGCTCCTACATTCGAATCGAATACCCGAGGCACTTTCCTTTGGTTTCGTCGCCCTTCTCAAGAGTTAAACTCTTTCTTCTCATTTAAGACTTCCAATAATACATGTAATACATAGGTACATTTGCATTGAGTTTCTAGAAAAATTTTCATCTTCTATAGGTATAATCACAAATAAACCATTAACCATGAACGTCTACCTTATATTCGTAAAATGAACAAAAAGATCATTATCTCACGCAGATTAGTAACATTTCGTGGTAAGATTTAATTTTTATTTTCGATCTTTTGTTTTGTCGTGAATTTCTTTCTTTCTAATAAATAACTTGTTACTCACGAGAGGAGGCGAGACGAGACTGAATATTCGTGTCAATATAGGAAACCAGACAGAGTTCTTCTAGTAGAAACATATATATTTTTGGAGACGAGAATGCACTTTCTGGACATCTTTTCGAGACAAGAAAATCCCAAATCTTGTTTCGTGAGTAACACTTGTAATATGCCATTACAGTCTAATGTGATGATGTTTTTAATAGGAGGGTGCCCGAAATTTTTTGCACCGACTGTACTTTACGTTAACAAAAAATTTCTGGTTGTTCATATAATTCGTAATACTGTTTGTTATCCTATTTCAAATTAACATGGCTGTAAAAAAATTATTAGGAATTATAGTTTTGGGAATCAATATCTTTATTTATATATTAAATTAGTTATAAGTCTTGTATATGGATATGTAAATGGATTATTACAATTCTTACGGTGTCAATGCTATCTGAAAATATAGGTCCATCATTGGACGGAACTTTTCAGATCAAATAACCAATCTAAAATTAGACAGAATTTTCAGGACCACCCTTCACCTCTCTTTTAGATACCTAGGTCCTGCTAAAATCTAGTTTAATCCAGATTTTACCCAATTTTATTCGTTTCAAAGCCCCACCGCCAAAAATGCTTTGTTTTGATTGGAGGATTCACCCACGCTATGATATTAGAGCGCGATTATTCCCATTCCATGCCTGAAAATTCTGCTGACAACAGCCAGACTCGGATCTTCCAGCTCAGAAAAACAGAAAGAAGCTAGAAGAGCTGCAGTAAAAGGTAAAACTAATATAATAGTTGAATAACTACCAAGCAGGAAGCTACGGAGCCATAATTTGCTAGATTTTCATAGTAAAAACCGGACTGAAGAACTAAAATAGGAAGCATAACTCGGTGACGCCATGTTTTGCCGATGTAATTAGTGGTGGACAGGTTCTGTGAAGTGCATCAGTTTGCGAGTTGTTCTTAGGGATCTATAAACAGTTTCGGAGGAGTAGTGTTTTCTCCCTTAAAATATTCTTATCCTAAAAACTATTTCTTTTCGAGTTACGTAAGGCCTGCCTCACTGCCGTTTGTTTTCGTGTATGTAGTGAATGTGATTTCTTTTTGTATTTATTTATTAGTAACATGGCGGTAGTTAATTTCGTTGTAGTTAGAATAGTAATCATAATGCACGTGTAAAGTTTCAAGAGGGCTACTGTCTACTCCCAAATTGGGGGTACGGCTTCCAGCGGGATGAGTTGAACATGTAGTTTGTTCCGGGTTCCTGCCCCTTCAGGGCAGGGGTCCTATTGTTAGTCAACACTTTGATATGTCCCCTCGGGGGCATTGATTAAACAGGTTGAGTTAAGAATGTGATTTAGTGAATACAAGGGCCAATTGGCCCTGTTCCTTTCTTTCCCTTCCCTTTCGTAAACCGATAGAGCCGATTTAAAATGGTAAAATCTGAATGTTGTCTGTGTATATTTATTAGTATAACATGTATTAATGTAGTGTGTAGTATGGATGTGGCATGTATGTGTTCGTAATGTAGTAAACATTTTCTAGTAGTAGTAATTGTGGTAGTTAAGTGATGAAAGAGTGTGTGAGATAATTAAATATGGACAGTGTAGTATTTACTATGCGATATTTTTTATTATTCCGTCATTAAATGAACTTATAAACAATATTTGAAAGTGAACGTAATATAGTGCAATAATTCCGTGTACAAGGTCACATTCAGTGGTTCAAGGGTTGATCATATCGTCGCTAGCCCTCTAGTGTCAATAGTCAGTACTAACCGTCATTCTTATTTCGATGCTCTTAGTGATTTAGTTTCCATGGAATCGACCTTTCTTTTCGAAATGAAACCTAGAAGGTATAATTCCCAGCCCATATGGATGCACAGTTAGGTTAAGTGACCCAAAATTAATTTTTTCTGAAAATTACAACATTCTGCTTAGTCTAGAAATCGAAATATTTAAGTAAATAAACAATACGTAATTTCTTAACAGAAGTCGGGCGATATGATGCTAGTTCTTCGCTTTGAAATTATATTAAATGTTCATTTCTTTCTTTGTGGCTGCAGAATAATTTCATTGTTGTCAGAATTTCATAAACATTAAATATTATCGAACATAATTCTATTTTTCAGTGAACATACGTAGGATTTTTTTCTTTCTTAATAAAGCTACCAGGTATTACATCGTATTGTGTGTGTGGTGAAAGAGTCTTGAGTTCGAGTGAGATTGTCGTGCAGTGATCGGAATGGGAAATGTTTGTAGTGACTATAGATTTTAAAGTATTATGATGAAATGTGTATATAGGCTGGGCGTAGATAGAGGAAACAGGGTGTTTGTAGAATATAGCGTCGTAGTAAATGAAAAAGATGATGATATGAATATTATATGAATATTAATATGAATATGAATATGAAGTATATGAATATTGTAGTAGATGAATATAGAAGATAGGATACCCATATAGTTAAATATATAGTAGCCCAGTGAATACTTCGCCAAGTGTTGATATATATATATATATATTGAATAGATACGTATAGCTACAAGCATCTCAGGTTCTGACCCCTGCACCGGAATATCACGCGGACCGGAGGGCGATATATAGTCGGACTATGGCAATACTTTGTAGTTTGATGTGTTGTAGTAATGATGAACCATAGTAATACCATCTGATAGCATGGGTAGCATCATATAATAGCTGACTAGACATATTTAATAATCAATTATGCAAAAGACAATAGTAGCTGTAGAACTTGGGGCTATAGTGAATTATATTTTCTGGCCGGTTTTAAAATAGAATATCCTGCTCCGTGAGATTTTTTTTTTTCTTCACGTTACCTACTCGGGCTAGCTTACAGTATTCATGAAGGCGACAGCTCTGACAGGGTTACAGAATCAAAACAATTAGTTATTGAAATTTATACCGTACCCGGGCATCGACCTCTCCCCCCTTTCTCTCTTTCGCCTGTTGGTTTGGGCCGGATACGGTTACTAGATAATAATTTTACAAGCAATAACTTGTGAAGTTATTATTTACAAGACACAGACTTGCTTCTTGGCACCAGGTGTTTCCCCTTGAGTCTACGTATTTGAGTAGACCACCCTTTTGGCATATTAAGAATATTTTGGCTATGGATTTGTTGAGAGCGAAATTCGACTTCTATCTTTGTAGCGTTAGTTATTTCTCACTTAAGTCTTTGGCGGCCCTATTCTTCATCTTCCTTCTTCTCTATCTCTCTCTCTGTCTTCATTTCTTCATTTTTTTTAATTTTTCAACCTCCCCCCCCGATTTTGAACTTGTTGCTTACGATTTATTTAACGTACAACTCTGATCTGAAATTACCAGCTGAGACGTTGCAAGACACGATTCATGGATAAAGTAGATAATGATTGGGTCCTCCATCACATTTTGACCTATCGCCGAAATGAATAACGACTTCATATTTGACGACACTTCAATTTCGTTCTTTCACCGTCGTCCCTTTAAGTTTTTTTTTTAATTCATTGGTCACTTTCCTTTCTGTTTTAGTTTTCGTTTATCTTGTAGTTAACCTGGGCCCAGAAACTGTATTTTAGGTTATCTAGTTATATCTTTAGGAATGTTCTGTGTTACGTGCCTGCCTCACAAAGTTATTTTTTTAAAATTATTTAAGCACTAATTGAATATATGAAAGTTAAAATTTATAGACGCGCGGTATCAGATAAAAAATTCAATTCTTTTCTATATGTAATGTCGGAAGTCATTTGTTTTCTTGTACAATGTTTGCAACCTTTTCTAAAATTATTGTTGGTGTTATTACTTAAAATGTGTGCGCCATTATTAAATATAAATATATATATAGAGAGATTAATGAATACGTCGAAATGTACATGTACTCAGTATGTGAATATGATTTTAAAGTAAAAGTATGATATTAAATGTATTATATGGATATATGTAAGAGCGCTCGTGTCTGTCCCCCCAAACGTGTATTGGTTGCTATAGTTTACCAGTAAGTTTTCCGACGAATATAAGAATATAGATTTTGTCAAGAATACCGCCGTGCACTCAAGTAATTTTTCTTTTCTTCTTAATAGATGTAAATGATAACCTATGTAATTATTTAATGGCATGTATTGAGAAGTAACGGCAGGTCTAAACGTAACCCACATCATAATGAATATTATCCCTGAACTACCAACCTAAAACCATTGTGGAAAGTGTACCTTTAATCCTTCTCACCTGCATATGTATCCTGTGACTTGACCAGTGTTTTTTTTATCCTCAATTTAAACCATCATACTCCGTACACCTGTGGAAGATCGTTTTAAATCCGAACCATATATACATATATACAAAAGTGATCTTAATTAAAGGTCTCATGACGTGTCCCAGTGTTGAACAAATAAATTGAATTTTATCCAATTAATAAGTTTGGAAATTGACTGTCTAAGAGGAGAAACATCCTCTGGCGAAAGTGATTTTTCAAAATCCCTAGATGGGTATAAATGTCGCAGTGTGCGAGTGCAGATATAAACTGCTAAGAGTTACAAACTAAATATAGTTGATGAATGGTTTTATAAACCAATATATATATATATATATATATATATATATATATATATATATATATATATATATATATATATATATATATATATATATAAACACAAACTAAGTTAAATGGAGCGAAATGTTTTTGGACACTACGAGTAGTGCGTGATTTGTGATTTGAACGCTCAGAATTATTAATATTTTATTTCTCAATGTGAGGTAGAGACGCATAAGTTCTAGTACACCTAAAAGTTTTTTTTCCTTTTCTTTCATCTTTGTCCAATTTTTTTTAGTAAAATAAGTGTCTCCTTTGCGTATGTCGCAAATCATAATTTTGCTTTAGCATGCCTAAGATATAATACATGTAATTAATTTTTTTTCTTTCCATTTGTCAATATGATCAAATATATAAAGACTTATAAAGTATAATTCGATGTAGTCTGTTGATATATAACCAAGAACTTGTGCTTTTAATAATTTTTATAATTATCTCTTTTTTTCCTTTTCACTATGAATGTAATAAATTATTTGTACCTTTGTAGCTAGTTGGTTTCCTTTAAACATATATACACTGTCCTGAGTGAGTGAGCGAGTGAATGCATGATAGCTTTAATTTAAGTAATTTAGTGATATCATTTATCATATTAACATCTATAATATATGTGTCATGTTTTAATATATGTGGTAAGGTAAATAACCTAGGTCATGAAGGACCTCTACTAACGGTTTAAATCGGCTGTAGGAGAGACGACAATAGCAGGATGAGCTTAAATACGACATCTTTCTTCCAGGAAGTTGAAACCCTTATTGATACGATACATAAATTTATATTGAGTTTATAAGTTTGATTTTTTCTTTCTTTCTTGGCTAATTCATATGTGTGGTTGATCCTAGAGAACAAAGTTCAGATGCTGGATGGTTATCAATTACCGGTTGGAATACCATTACAAAAAAAATGATTTCGATTTTCTCGTTTCCTGGTCTAGATCTGGACAACCCCACGAACGTAGTGCCTGGAGCTAGGTCTGGGTGGTATGAGGGAACGTGTGTCTATTCCGAATCATTCCAAAATTGAGTAGTCGCTAATAACACTTAGAATGATTCATCTTTCAACGACTTTCCCGACTTCTTACTATCTTTCCGGAATTATCCAGTAATCTGTTTCTTATTAAAATACCCTATTTCTTTTTCTTTCTTCTTTTTCTACCTCCTTCTTTTACCCTTCTACTTTCTTCTCTTTCTTTTCTATTTCTGAATGAAAGAAAACGGAGTCATGACTGAGAGTAGTCGCTATTGGCACGGTCAATAAGTTGTTTCGATGAGTTTTCTTCGGGAGTCCGATATGGGATAATTAACCATGAGATGAGTATGTATTAAGGGACGAACAATAACAAGAAAGTTTATTGAAATTTACTTTATTGGAAAATAATCAGGATTTCAATTAGTAGGTGATGTTTCGTAATCGCCCTCGTTAAAGCGAATTAATTTTAGCGACTCCTCTACATTGCTCTTCTTCGTTTACTACTTTTTTTATTTTTACCGTTTTCTTACAATTGGCTAACCGTGACAAGATCTGTTGCCCTGGAAACGGCGGTTTCTATGGCAACGGACTACGTTTTCTTTCAATTGGCGACCGTTGACTTTGGACAGTTACCATGGAAACAATTGTTTTCCCTGGTAACGGATCTGAAATTATTTATTAAACACTTTTTAGGATCGAACACATATTGACTTGGTCACAAAAGGGTGAATAATTAAAAAAAAAGTCACAGTGAGATTAAATAATTATAGTCATTGGCTGTTCTGCTATCTTTGTCTCTGTCTGTAGAAAGGGGGAAATGAAGGAATTTGTCAAAGTGAATTCTAAAATTGGAAAATGCTGGAAGTTGACCCAAGGAGGGAATTAGATAGGAGTCCTTTAATTTATGAACAATACCTGAATAGTAAGTTTTGTTAGTCTGTAAGTATATAATTGCATGTGTGTTTATATTGTGTCCTTTTTGTATGGAAGCTATGGCAACCAATAGAGAAGTTGTATCACACGAGAACGCGGAAGTCTCATGTACACAATGTACGTTAGAAAGTAATGAGAAAGGAGCTCGCGTCTCCCGTAGGCTAGTAATGTGCCACGAGTGTGGGCTGAAATGGATTCATTTCAGTTGTACCAATTTAGAGGATACTGCTGAAAATGCAGAAAAGGTCCGGGCTGGTGAGATAATTAAATACTGTAAAGAATGTGAGGGGAAGCTCCACCAGTCGCGTGAACCCATGTGTCTATCCTCTGAGAAAGAAAATGAACATCCCGATTCAGACGGTGAGCGAGGGTATAGTACCCCGAAGAACCGAGGCCAAATATCTCCAGTGGAGATATCTGACCTCGATGATGATGAAAGAAATGGGGATTCAATTGGTGATAAAACCAAAGAAAAGCAAAGGAAGACTGTGTCGTCTAATAATGACGCTCTCCTCCTTTCATTACAACAAATGTTACAAAAAATAGATGAAAAAATAGATAATAATAGCCTGGAGATGAGACGCGAAATAAATGAAAATAGCCTGAAAATGAGACGCGAAATAAATGAGAAATTTGACACCTCGAACCGAGAAACCGAATCTCGATTTGAGGTACTAACCCAGAAAATCGACAACATATGTTCGGACTTTGCTTCCTCAATAACCACATTGAGGGAGCAAATGTCTACTGAAATTGACTTGGTCAGATGCGAGGCTCAGCAATCTATAAAGCAACTTCAACAGGAGACTGAGGGTAAATTTGATCATGTAAATTCCGAATTTGAACAAATAGATACCAAATTACATAAGGTCAACAAAAAACTAGAAACACAGCAGGTCGAAATTGATAATTTAAAGTCAACTTTGTCAGATTTATCACTAGAAACCAAACTGGAAGTAACTGATCAAAAAATTTTGAAAGTTCAGGACGAAATAGTGAATATTCAAAAAGAAATAACGAATCCTAGTCGCGAAAAATCAGAGGTAACCTATCCTTTCCCCGGTAGCGATTCCTCAGAAATATTACCTGCTATAACAACTACCTGTAGCGCAGGAAAGAAAATTTAATGTCAGTTGATGCACGGGATATTGCGACGCACTACCCCATGCATCGGTCAGAACTAAAGTCGTGGTTTAATTCCAATAGTGTGCCGAATCAGTCGAGTGTTGTGACGACTACGGTCACTAGCGTGAGTGCTCCCTCCTTACATGGAGGTATACAATCACATAGCGTGTTGCCGGGAAGAGGAGATGGGTACCATTCTGAGACGTTGTTCACGGGTGCGGTTGGTCCGGGGATGGAGCCCACCATATTCAATACGACCAACAGAATCCCTTTCAATTACATGAGTAATTATAACACCTCTACGACGTTGTCGGTGGCAAATCCGGTGACTACTCCGATTGTGCAGGATAATATGTTAATTCCCACTAACAATTCCCCTACTTATGTTAGTATGAGCTCTAAAGTTTCCATCCGGGATATTGAACATTTTCCCACTTTCGATGGGAACATTGCGAACTGGTTACCTCGTGTTTTTCTGCGACCTAAAAGGTGAACTCACAATTTCCAGAATCTTAAGCTTTTCAACTGTACCGAGGACGAAAAAACGGGAACTTCTATCTCAATACCCAAAATGAATGTTACACTGTCTCATTTGAGTGTATGAGAGTATGAGTGAGTAGTTAGTTTATTAGTATTAATACATGTTAATTCTGTTCAACAAAATTTTGATATTCAAACAAAAATTTTTTTAACGACGCCGGGGAACTGTAATATGCCATTACAGTCTAATGTGATGATGTTTTTAATAGGAGGGTACCCGAAATTTTTTGCACCGACTGTACTTGACGTTAACAAAAAATTTCTGGCTGTTCATATAATTCGTAATATTGTTTGTTATTCTATTTCAAATTAACATGGCTGTAAAAAATTTATTAGGAATTATAGTTTTGGGAATCAATATCTTTATTTATATATTAAATTAGTTATAAGTCTTGTATATGGATATGTAAATGGATTATTACAATTCTTACGGTGTCAATGCTATCTGAAAATATAGGCCCATCATTGGACGGAACTTTTCAGATCAAATAACCAATCTAAAATTAGACAGAATTTTCAGGACCACCCTTCACCTCTCTTTTAGATACCTAGGTCCTTCTAAAATCTAGTTTAATGCAGATTTTACCAAATTTTATTCGTTTCAAAGCCCCACCGCCAAAAATGCTTTGTTTTGATTGGAGGATTCACCCACGCTATGATATTAGAGCGCGATTATTCCCATTCCATGCCTGAAAATTTTGCTGACAACAGCCAGACTCGGATCTTCCAGCTGAGAAAAACAGAAAGGAGCTAGAAAAGCTGCAGTAAAAGGTAAAACTAATATAATAGTTGAATAACTACCAAGCAGGAAGCTACGGAGCCATAATTTGCTAGATTTTCATAGTAAAAAACCGGACTGAAGAACTAAAATAGGAAGCATAACTCGGTGACGCCATGTTTTGCCGATGTAATTAGTGGTGGACAGGTTCTGTGAAGTGCATCAGTTTGCGAGTTGTTCTTAGGGATCTATAAACAGTTTCGGAGGAGTAGTGTTTTCTCCCTTAAAATATTCTTATCCTAAAAACTATTTCTTTTCGAGTTACGTAAGGCCTGCCTCACTGCCGTTTGTTTTCGTGTATGTAGTGAATGTGATTTCTTTTTGTATTTATTTATTAGTAACATGGCGGTAGTTAATTTCGTTGTAGTTAGAAGTAATCATAATGCACGTGTAAAGTTTCAAGAGGGCTCCTGTCTACTCCCAAATTGGGGGTACGGCTTCCAGCGGGATGAGTTGAACATGTAGTTTGTTCCGGGTTCCTGCCCCTTCAGGGCAGGGGTCCTATTGTTAGTCAACACTTTCATATGTCCCCTCGGGGGCATTGATTAAACAGGTTGAGTTAAGAATGTGATTTAGTGAATACAAGGGCCAATTGGCCCTGTTCCTTTCTTTCCCTTCCCTTTCGTAAACCGATAGAGCCGATTTAAAATGGTAAAATCTGAATGTTGTCTGTGTATATTTATTAGTATAACATGTATTAATGTAGTGTGTAGTATGGATGTGGCATGTATGTGTTCGTAATGTAGTAAACATTTTCTAGTAGTAGTAATTGTGGTAGTTAAGTGATGAAAGAGTGTGTGAGATAATTAAATATGGACAGTGTAGTATTTACTATGCGATATTTTTTTTATTATTCCGTCATTAATGAACTTATAAACAATATTTGAAAGTGAACGTAATATAGTACAACAATTCCGTGTACAAGGTCACATTCAGTGGTTCAAGGGTTGATCATATCGTCGCTAGCCTCTAGTGTCAATAGTCAGTACTAACCGTCATTCTTATGTCGATGCTCTTAGTGATTTAGTTTCCATGGAATCGACCTTTCTTTTCGAAATGAAACCTAGAAGGTATAATTCCCAGCCCATATGGATGTACAGTTAGGTTAAGTGACCCAAAATTAATTTTTTCTGAAAATTACAACATTCTGCTTAGTCTAGAAATCGAAATATTTAAGTAAATAAACAATACGTAATTTCTTAACAGAAGTCGGGCGATATGATGCTAGTTCTTCGCTTTGAAATTATATTAAATATTCATTTCTTTCTTTGTGGCTGCAGAATAATTTCATTGTTCTCAGAATTTCATAAACATTAAATATTATCGAAGATAATTCTATTTTTCAGTGAACATACGTAGGATTTTTTTCTTTCTTAATAAAGCTACCAGGTATTACATCGTATTGTGTGTGTGGTGAAAGAGTCTTGAGTTCGAGTGAGATTGTCGTGCAGTGATCGGAATGGGAAATGTTTGTAGTGACTATAGATTTTAAAGTATTATGATGAAATGTGTATATAGGCTGGGCGTAGATAGAGGAAACAGGGTGTTTGTAGAATTAGCGTCGTAGTAAATGAAAAAGATGATGATATGAATATTATATGAATATTAATATGAATATGAATATGAAGTATGTGAATATTGTAGTAGATGAATATAGAAGATAGGACACCCATATAGTTAAATATATAGTAGCCCAGTGAATACTTCGCCACGTGTTGATATATATATATATTGAATAGATACGTATAGCTACAAGCATCTCAGGTTCTGACCCCTGCACCGGAATATCACGCGGACCGGAGGGCGATATATAGTCGGACTATGGCAATACTTTGTAGTTTGATGTGTTATAGTAATGATCAACCATAGTAATACCATCTGATAGCATGGGTAGCATCATATAATCGCTGACTAGACATATTTAATAATCAATTATGCAAAAGACAATAGTAGCTGTAGAACTTGGGGCTATAGTGAATTATATTTTCTGGCCGGTTTTAAAATAGAATATCCTGCTCCGTGAGATTTTTTTTCTTCACGTTACCTACTCGGGCTAGCTTACAGTATTCATGAAGGCGACAGCTCTGACAGGGTTACAGAATCAAAACAATTAGTTATTGAAATTTATACCGTACCCGGGCATCGACCTCTCCCCCCTTTCTCTCTTTCGCCTGTTGGTTTGGGCCGGATACGGTTACTAGATAATAATTTTACAAGCAATAACTTGTGAAGTTATTATTTACAAGACACAGACTTGCTTCTTGGCACCAGGTGTTTCCCCTTGAGTCTACGTATTTGAGTAGACCACCCTTTTGGCATATTAAGAATATTTTGGCTATGGATTTGTTGAGAGCGAAATTCGACTTCTATCTTTGTAGCGTTAGTTATTTCTCACTTAAGTCTTTGGCGGCCCTATTCTTCATCTTCCTTCTTCTCTATCTCTCTCTCTGTCTTCATTTCTTCAATTTTTTTTAATTTTTCAACCTACTCCCCCCCGATTTTGAACTTGTTGCTTACGATTTATTTAACGTACAACTCTGATCTGAAATTACCAGCTGAGACGTTGCAAGACACGATTCATGGATAAAGTAGATAATGATTGGGTCCTCCATCACATTTTGACCTATCGCCGAAATGAATAACGACTTCATATTTGACGACACTTCAATTACGTTCTTTCACCGTCGTCCCTTTAAGTTTTTTTTAATCCATTGGTCACTTTCCTTTCTGTTTTGGTTTTCGTTTATCTTGTAGTTAACCTGGGCCCAGAAATTGTATTTTAGGTTATCTAGTTATATCTTTAGGAATGTTCTGTGTTACGTGCCTGCCTCACAAAGTTTTTTTTAAAAATTATTTAAGCACTAATTGAATATATGAAAGTTAAAATTTATAGACGCGCGGTATCAGATAAAAAATTCAATTCTTTTCTATATGTAATGTCGGAAGTCATTTGCTTTCTTGTACAATGTTTGCAACCTTTTCTAAAATTATTGTTGGTGTTATTACTTAAAATGTGTGCGCCATTATTAAATATAAATATATATATAGAGAGATTAATGAATACGTCGAAATGTACATGTACTCAGTATGTGAATATGATTTTAAAGTAAAAGTATGATATTAAATGTATTATATGGATATATGTAAGAGCGCTCGTGTCTGTCCCCCCAAACGTGTATTGGTTGCTGTAGTTTACCAGTAAGTTTTCCGACGAATATAAGAATATAGATTTTGTCAAGAATACCGCCGTGCACTCAAGTAATTTTTCTTTTCTTCTTAATAGATGTAAATGATAACCTATGTAATTATTTAATGGCATGTATTGAGAAGTAACGGCAGGTCTAAACGTAACCCACATCATAATGAATATTATCCCTGAACTACCAACCTAAAACCATTGTGGAAAGTGTACCTTTAATCCTTCTCACCTGCATATGTATCCTGTGACTTGACCAGTGTTTTTTTTTATCCTCAATTTAAACCATCATACTCCGTACACCTGTGGAAGATCGTTTTAAATCCGAACCATATATACATATATACAAAAGTGATCTTAATTAAAGGTCTCATGACGTGTCCCAGTGTTGAACAAATAAATTGAATTTTATCCAATTAATAAGTTTGGAAATTGACTGTCTAAGAGGAGAAACATCCTCTGGCGAAAGTGATTTTTCAAAATCCCTAGATGGGTATAAATGTCGCAGTGTGCGAGTGCAGATATAAACTGCTAAGAGTTACAAACTAAATATAGTTGATGAATGGTTTTATAAACCAATAGATATATATATATATATATATATATATATATATAAACACAAACTAAGTTAAATGGAGCGAAATGTTTTTGGACACTACGAGTAGTGCGTGATTTGTGATTTGAACGCTCAGAATTATTAACATTTTATTTCTCAATGTGAGGTAGAGACGCATCGGTTCTAGTACACCTAAAAGTTTTTTTCCTTTTCTTTCCTCTTTGTCCAACTTTTTTTAGTAAAATAAGTGTCTCCTTTGCGTATGTCGCAAATCATAATTTTGCTTTAGCATGCCTAAGATATAATACATGTAATTAATTTTTTTTCTTTCCATTTGTCAATATGATCAAATATATAAAGACTTATAAAGTATAATTCGATGTAGTCTGTTGATATATAACCAGGAACTTGTGCTTTTAATAATTTTTATAATTATCTCTTTTTTTCCTTTTCACTATGAATGTAATAAATTATTTGTACCTTTGTAGCTAGTTGGTTTCCTTTAAACATATATACACTGTCCTGAGTGAGTGAGCGAGTGAATGCATGATAGCTTTAATTTAAGTAATTTAGTGATATCATTTATCATATTAACATCTATAATATATGTGTCATGTTTTAATATATGTGGTAAGGTAAATAACCTAGGTCATGAAGGACCTCTACTAACGGTTTAAATCGGCTGTAGGAGAGACGACAATAGCAGGATGAGCCTAAATACGACATCTTTCTTCCAGGAAGTTGAAACCCTTATTGATACGGGACATAAATTTATATTGAGTTTATAAGTTTGATTTTTTTTCTTTCTTTCTTGGCTAATTCATATGTGTGGTCGATCCTAGAGAACAAAGTTCAGATGCTGGATGGTTATCAATTACCGGTTGGAATACCATTACAAAAAAAATGATTTCGATTTTCTCGTTTCCTGGTCTAGATCTGGGCAACCCCACGAACGTAGTGCCTGGAGCTAGGTCTGGGTGATATGAGGGAACGTGTGTCTATTCCGAATCATTCCAAAATTGAGTAGTCGCTAATAACACTTAGAATGATTCATCTTTCAACGACTTTCCCGACTTCTTACTATCTTTCCGGAATTATCCAGTAATCTGTTTCTTATTAAAATACCCTATTTCTTTTTCTTTCTTCTTTTTCTACCTCCTTCATTTACCCTTCTACTTTCTTCTCTTTCTTTTCTATTTCTGAATGAAAGAAAACGGAGTCATGACTGAGAGTAGTCGCTATTGGCACGGTCAATAAGTTGTTTCGATGAGTTTTCTTCGGGAGTCCGATATGGGATAATTAACCATGAGATGAGTATGCACTAAGGGACGAACAATAACAAGAAAGTTTATTGAAATTTACTTTATTGGAAAATAATCAGGATTTCAATTAGTAGGTGATGTTTCGTAATCGCCCTCGTTAAAGCGAATTAATTTTAGCGACTCCTCTACATTGCTCTTCTTCGTTTACTACTTTTTTTTATTTTTACCGTTTTCTTACAATTGGCTAACCGTGACAAGATCTGTTGCCCTGGAAACGGCGGTTTCTATGGCAACGGACATCGGTTTTCTTTCACACTACTTGCGTTAGGTTTACATATTTCTATTGATGAACTTTCGTTGCGAAGTGTGAACGTTTTGAAGTAAAGATTGCAATTTTTACACCAAACCACTCTTACACCTAAATACTTACACCGAAACTTCATTCGTCGAACGTCCTACACCAAAAGAGCTGTATCCCATCCCACTCATACCATGAGGAACACACCTTTTGTACCAAAATTTGCTCTAATTCATATTTTATGACTTCTTAGTACAGACCAGTATATTTAAATGTGTGCAATGCATTGTACCGCAAGTTTTAAAAATTGATTACAAACAATAAATCTCCTTTCTCAGTTTTCCATCTATTCAAGTTTATTACTAAGACCGGAAATAGAAGATATACAACGTTCGGTAGCAATATAGTGATAAGATGGGAGAAAACTTATTCGTGGGACGATAAATCGAATGCAGAGATTCTTAACCGTTTTTCCTTTATAGAAGTTAATATTGTAACCGGAAGTAGTAACAAATTGCTGTCACTTGCAGTTTTAAGGAATAAATAGAGTGAAATTGTAAAATTGTTTGAGACCTTCAATCGATTCCCGAAAACACTTGTCGCTAGCTACTACGGTGTTTGATTTATGGCCATTAACGTTGAATTTGAAAATTGTTGATTTCTGCCGCTTCCGTTTCAAATACAAGGTTGTATGAGAAAATGGAACTTATTCTTCGAAACCTGAATTGATTCTTAAAAACTGTTTGTCGATACCTTTCACCATTTTTACTCTGTGGTAAGCAATACTAAAACTGGAAGGAGTAATACATATCTACTACTTCTGTTTATAGTAAAGAGATAAGCGTGAAAACATTGTGTTTATTTGTGACCGTCAATCGATTTCCGAAAACCATTTGTTACTAACTATTACCATTTTCGATTTATGGTTATTAGGCCTAATGTTGAAACTGGAAGTGGCCGGTTTCTATCACTTTCGGTTTAAATAGAACTTTGTGGGAAGAGATGGGACCTATTCTTGAGCACTTAATGGATTTCCGAAAACCGCTTCTCGATATCTGACCATTTGTGCTCTATAGACTTCAATCTTGAAACCAAAAGTAGTAGGAAATTTCTACCATTTCCGGTTTTAGTAAAGATGGAGGATGAAGATGGTATATTTATTTGTAGGTCTCAATCAATTTCTGGAAACTGTCGTCGGCTACTTTCGTTCTTAATTTATTTCCATTATTGTTGAAACCGGAAGTGACCGATATTTATTACTTCCACTTTCAATATTAGGTTGGCGGAGGAGATTGAACCTACTAGACCAAGGGCCAAGGGAGTAATAAGTCCTTCCCCTAGGGAACTTTAGCCAATATATTTAAAATGTTCCTTAGGACAGTTAGAATTAAAAACTAGTTGCTGGTCAACATATAAGTGCAACACCTGGGTCCTGGGGCCCTTAACCCTTTAGCATCCGTGTATGTTTACAGACATCGATGGGATCCCTTTAAATAGCTGTAGATCAGACCGTTAATGGAACACTGTAACGAGTTGTACTCCGATCGCTTTGTAAGACGTAGGCCTTCAGTTTGCGTAATAAAAGGGACATTTCTGTGTACAAAGGAAAACTAATCGAGGGATATTTAACAAAAATTCCCCTAAAAAGTCCCTTCTCGCTATTCTTTTAGTTATTACGCGGGAACACTGCAAACTACGTAAATAATAAAATGTATTTATGAGTTCCATTTCATGTTCAACTTACACTGAAAATTACATCTTGATCCATCAAATAACAGCAGAGGAATTTATTTTTTAATAGTTTTCACAGAGCTCATAATAATAGATTTTCATGGAAGTACGAGTATGACTTTGTGTCAGTGTTCCTTTACAATAAAGCTGCTTCAGTAACTAAAACACTTACTGACATTCCTGCACAGACTGAGCCTTCAATGAATTTATCTTTAGGTATGTTTCTTCCATGAACACTTTCAGCTCAATGATCAGGTACAAGTTGTGGTACCTCATTTCGGCTGCTATGAAATCCACTTCTTGAATCTGTAACTATAGTGGTTCGCCTTCCTATCGAATAGGTGTTCCTTTAATGACACATTCAGCTATTCTAGTGACACATGTCAATAGAGTTTCCCATAAAACACCGTTTCTCTTTTTCGTGATCCCCATTTTAGCTCTTTTTCTGGCCGAATACACACTGCTCCTCGTTAAACACGATGTCTGCTACATATTGCCGTATAGCAGTACGCTCCAAATATGGTGAATTTTCCACTAAGAGTGTACAATTTTCTGCTACGCACGATTCAGCAAACTGCCTTAGCAATCGTGGTTATTTTTTCTGAAACTTTGGTAGTCCCAGGGATAGACCGTGTTTGGTTGTGTCGTATTCTGTAGGAATTTGGATGCAATTTGATGTTGAGCGGTGCAGTTTTGCAGTGTCAGTCTCTTGCAACAGTACTTTGACCTGAAAGTTCTTAAGGTAATTATTTTTTTAATGCAATTTGTCGTCCTCTTGTCAGTTTCGTTTTACGGGTAGTGTAATACGCAGAATTTTCAGTTTTTTATTACAACAATCCTTTTTCTTGTTGCAATTGTCGTCTGTCTGACTGGCTTTTTTTTGTCATTGTTTTCCAGAATAGCTGAGAACACGCGATTTCAGGGCGAATGTGGTACTATTATCAACTCACAGACAGACAAGAACACAAAGAACATAAAAAAAATATTTAATATTACGGCAGTTAAAAACTACATATTACATACTATATTAAGTGCGATTATCTGTGTGCACATGTAATAAGGATATATGCCTTACGCAATAAGTTCGAGAGTTGTTTAATAACTTCACATGCCAGCATACATGTTTGGAAGTGTATTCATTGTAGAATAGCAGAACAACAAGTATTTTCAAAGGAACGTAATGTAATCGAACAACAGTAAAATTATTGCTTTGAAATGTTTTCTATTATACCATGGACCAACAAACCATAAAACTTTCCTGGGGTATTTCTTGGTACTGAAAATCTGTCGTAATATAACTAATGAGAAAATCAACTAGAATAATTTGTATCACTTGTTTTCTATAGACAAATAAAACGGAACATTGACACAAAGTCATACGCATACTTCCATGAAAATCAATTATTATGAAAACTGTGAAGACTATAAAATACATATTTCCTCTGCTGCTAATTGAAGAATCAAGACTAAATTTTAAGTGTAAGTTGAACATAAAACAGAACACCTAAATACAATTTATTATTCAACAATTTGCAGTGTTGCCACGTAATAACTAAAAGAATCGCGAGAAGATACTTTTTAAGGGTAATTTTCTTAAATATCCCTGCATTATTTTACCTTTATACACTGGAATGTCCCTTTCATTACACAAACTGAAAGCCTACAGTCCTACAAGTCGTTACAGTGTTGCATTATCGGTCTAATCTACAATTATTTAAAGAGATCCCATCAATGTCTGTAAACATACATGAGTGCTAAAGGGTTAAGGGACCCAGGACCGAGGTGTTGCACTTATATGTTGACTAACAACTGTTTCTTGATTCTAACGACCCTAAGGAACATTTCTAATATAGTGGCAACAGTTACCTAGGGTGGTAGTTATCACCCCCTTGGCCGTTGGGCTATACTTTTTGGACGCTGAATCGATCCTTGAAAACGTCTTGTCGACAACTTTTGCCATTATGCTGTCGACAGACATACGGAAGTACATATCCCTTCTACAAATAAGACTTCAGTTTGGCATTCATATAATTCGAAATCAAGCTAAATCGATGTGCCATACCCTGATATTATAAATTGGCAAACAAGTCTTATTTCATCAAAATTATTGGTTTTGTTTGCCGATTTTTCTTTCTATACCCACCTTCTTTTTCCTCCATGAACTAGAGTTGCTGAAGTTGTACTAGAGACCTACATAAGCCCAACTTTTCACCCCAAGCCCAATCAAATCCTAATGTAACTAACTCCAGTCCAGCTCGGACCCGGAGAGTTTTGGAGGTTTTTGGCTCGAAGCCAACTTGGCCCGATAACTTTTAAAAGGTCTTGGCCCGAGCCTGGTCCGACAGCTAAGAAATACTGACTGTACTTATTGCATTGTTTGCAACGTCTTTCAGTACACGTGCAGCCGTGCACAGACTTTAACGCTTAGTTTTACTCCAACTATCATTTAATAAGAAACATTAATTATTAAAGAACTGCAATTAATCGTCTTGAGCCCGGCCTGCCCTGAAGAGATAGCAGTGTCGTCCCGCCCGAGCCTGACCCGGCAGAACGAAGGAAAGGAGCTGGTCCTCCCAAGTCCGACCCGCAAGCTGGAGCAGATTGCGGGTCTCGGACTGAGCCTGGTCCATGCAGATCACTAAGTGTACATGATTTTCCTCCTCATTTCTAACTTGATGGAAATGACAAATTTTTCGAATGATGCTAATCTTTCGAATTGGTAGTTCGCATGTAGCTGTAATTCTCTAATACAATGGGAATGGTTTATTATCATCTCTTTCTGAATGGATTTTCCTACATTGATATCTACTGGCTGAATTGCTTTATGGTCAGCCACACAGTAATTGACATCATTCAATTCACAAGAACAGTTCGTTTAAGAGTATAAAATGGAATATGTTTCGCCGTTTTCATTATTATGTTATATTGATTTATGGATAGTAATTTAACGTTCCTCTTTTGAACCGATCCTATGTGGCACGATATCTACTATTGACTGATTAATTAATTAAGGTTTAATGTGATGTCAGCATCGAGGCTATTTATTTCCGTTACAATAAGGTCAATGCCCAAAACATGCATCTTGTTCAAAGCAAGGACTTCTACAAAAAATCGATGTTTAGATATAAGTTCGACAAAATAATATATTAAAAATAGCCATATATATAAAAATAAAAGAATTAAATTAGAAAATATAAAACGCTTAACAAGAAAGTAACTAAAACATTAGCAATAATAGCAACATATTAAAATAAACTCTAAGAAGTAACACCGCAAACAACTTTAACTAGTCTGATCTCGCGAATATAAACGAGAATTCGGACACTATAGAGCGCGTTACCCCTCACCATGTAAGATTTTCAGTTAGGCTGGAAAGCAAGTCGCTAATTATTATGAATCTATCATGTGGCTACGCGCTTTAGCCACCTAACAACATTAAATTGGAGTTTTCCTATTAATAGAGTAAGATTTAATATGCCGATGAATCGCGAAATAAAGAGAGTAGATAGTTAACTAAGCGGATACAATATTGATTCATACTGTTTCTGTATATAACATAATCAAGTCGTTCATATTGAAGTATTATAATTACTGAGGGATGAAACTGAACAAGGTTGGAAGTCCAACTATGTATATACAAACATCATGAATACCTACTATTCAGTCACCTGTGCAGGAATTTATTTCGTAAGGGATCGAAAGCTTTTGGGGTCCAAACTAAATATACGAATTAGTTATTTTAACATTAGTAAAATCTATCAAAAATTAGACTAAAGATTAATTAAAACTTGCGATTTATTAAACACTGTAAAAATCGTTGTGTTATTCCAACGACATGCCTACGTGTTAACACGATTGTGTTAAAATATAACACAAACAAGTGGTTAGAACAACTCACTCTCCACTTGGAGTTGTGTGTCAAACGCCGGTAGTTGAAATGACACACAACCTATGTGTTAAATTAACACAAGTGTAGAATCTTCGGTGTTTTTTCTGCGTGATTGCCAAATATGTTGGGCATCTAATTATAGAGGCTTATAAATTGAAGCTATAGACAAACACAGTAGAAAAAAATACTTTAAAAAATCCAGATATTCGAAATTTCATCTCGGACATTTGATGCACTTATTGCTTCGTTTTCTAAGCGATTGTGTACTAGAAGCAACAAACGCATCAACTTTATTAGATGGCAATTGTCGCCGATCTTTTGAAAGTGAATAAGGAAGAACTATCAAATAAAGTAAATAGACAGTCGTCATTTTGTTATACAGTTACAAGCCTAGCAGATTTTATCTTATCCCAAACGGTTATCGTCGAATATACGCGGCTTAAAAAAACACTCTGATTAGACAAATTCAAAAAACCTCAACAATTTATCCCTCTGCAAGCGACGTTTTCTTCATCGCCTCCGTGGCCAAGTCGGAAGATCACACGGCTAGTAATCGAAAGGTTGGAGGTTCTGGGCCTCCACCCGCCACTGGAGTATTTTGTTTGAAGTGCTTTTTTAGACTCAGCATAATGTAAACACATTACGCATGTAGGCGATTTAACATATTTTGAGGTAGTAATTTTGTGGTTCATTTACGCTTACTGCACGGCTCAACACCGGTTGTGTGTTAAAGACGTAACACACCCTTGTGTTAAACGCCAACACCGCGGGGTATATGTTGAGCTAACACCGCATAGTGGTAGTCAAGCAGGAACCACTGTCCTGTGTTAAAATTGAGTTGAATTAACAACCATTTTTACTGTGAAGGGGGAAGGTTCGAGATTTTGATTTTTTTGTTACGTCACGCACTATACTTAATGATGGGCACGAGATGAGACAGAATTTTTGTTACAAGATTCGAGACGAAACAGATCTATTTCAATAGAAAAGAAATACGGTTTTCGAGACGAGACAGAACTTTAGAAACAATTTTTTCGAGAAGAGAGAGCCTCAAATGTTGTGTTGTGCGCACCACTAACTATATTTAAGCATTACTATAATATGTTGTGAGTGACTCAATTATTTCAGAGTTGCACTTGTGTTTTCTTTTCATTAATATTCAATGCTGTAAACATTAATATTGTAACATGCATACATAAACTATACAAACCCCTTAATGACATATGCTTCTAGATAGCCCATAGTCATAGTACTTGTTCGTACGTTTAGACACCGATACTATAATTGCGAACCTGTTTTCTTTTCAGATGTTTAGATCGCTTTATACATTTTCTCTTAATGGGGCAGAAACATGGACTTAAGCAAAAGGGACGAAAAAATATTGGAGGCTTTTGAAATGTGGGTGTGGAGAAGAATATGAAGAATTAGAATGTACATTTGATTTCACATAATATGAAGTATGTGTATTTTCTTTAGGGTTTCTGGTAATCCTCGGTGCTTTGGATTCAATTCGGGATAAGATATGGAGTAGAAAGAACTAACAGAACTACGTTCATTTCTAACATGAAAGTTTCCGGTTGTGGCAGTGGCTCAGTAGTAGACCGCTCATATCTGATGTGTAGGGTTCCTGTTTTGATACTAGCTCTCGTTAAGTGGGCATTTATTTAGATAAGCATCCTACCCGTGTGACTTCTTAGGGTTGTCCCGAACCCCATTCATGTCCCGTTCTTCAGCCTACCATGTCGTTCATTATCACCATCACCGACTCCCATAAAATCAGAGCAGAATCGGAGACACCGAACTATAATAATAATAATAATCTCTGGCAAACTAATAATGCTGTGCAGTGCAGAGTTGAGCTATTTTTTATTCTGTTATTAATTTTTACAATTACACGCCTGACCTTTTAAGAATTTCAACAATAAACATAATAACTTCCATTCTATAATTGTTTACATTCCAAGAAAACACACTACTCACTTCATGAAAAGAAATTCGGAAGTTACTCTGAAACATATTATTTAATTTGAAAAGAAGAAGTAACCCTTACCGTTGAGTGAACTCATCCATTGGCAATAGGTATGGAAAACCTGGCAGAAATTATAACATTATATATATATATATATATATATATATATATATATATATATATATATATATATATATTAAGTTGTGGTCAAGTTTTTCATGTAAATTCACTCTTCATCTTCTGAACAATTTCAACTCCAAGTAATAAAAGAAGTCTGTTATTTCAAACCAAACAATATTTTGTAGGCTATGATAAAAAATGGAGAATCTTTTGAACATTCTCTTTAAATGTTTATTAATCCAGGGGAGAATGATAGAAAATTCACTTCATTGTAGACTTATGTAATATCAAAGCAAAAAAAAAAAAATATTCCCGGCGAAATCTCTGGGATATATTTCGTTTCATTAAGAACATTCAGCAAGCAGGATTTAAACAGAGATTTATTTTTCAATATCCATTATGAATCTAGATAGACAGTCGGAAAAGTGTCCCAAAACATATTTCTGGAAATGATATTAGCATATGTCATATGATATTGAAAACAACTGGATACATAGAGGATACTAATTTTAATTTAGTCCTAATAGCTCTTTTCACCCCAAAGATATAGTCGAATCCCCATATACATATTTCTGTCTATGCCACTGACAACCTAGTTATGTTACATTATGTTACTAAAAATGCTCTTAAAACATTTTGGGTTATATAAAGTATGTCTTTCGATAGCTCTTTTCGTTCCCTAAGTTATCCAAACTAGAATCTCACAAGCAAGGGGCGCGATATCAAGGCTCGAATTTCGCAATAAGAGTTACATATTCTGAAAGAGCATCAGGTAGTTAGTAAATTTCCAAATTTTTAGCTGCAGTCCGCCAGTAGGGAAAAAGTTATGAGACTGTAAATTTCAAAGCCTGGCCTACGAAAACCACACGAAACTTAGCATTTGGCTTGTTCCTCTTTGTACTCACAAGAGATAATGAACTCTAACGTATTCCCATCACAGAACATGATGTTTGATATAAGTAAATCTATATAACCAGAATTGTCAGTGTTGCCATCCCTATAAATTACAGTGTTGCCAGAATAAGAATACCCCGAGAAGCTTGCAAGCAAATAGTACGTGATCGGGACTTGCGCTGCACAATACGGGTTATAAAGTATATTCTGAAAGAGCATCAATCATGAAGTGATCACGTTATTAGCTGCAATCCTCCAGTAGAGCAAAATTATGGGGCTGCAAAGTGGACATGAGAGACTATTGCAAACAGAAGGAATAACCTGTTTGTGTGTGCAATAGCAAATGGTATTTGTTTGGGAAGAGGAGATAGCTATGTAAATGACAGTGTTAAGCCACACAATTGATATGAAAAGCAGAACGTATCGAGTGATTCAAACAAAAACAGTTAGTATAATATGCACATCGGACGATAGCCAGCGACGCGCAGTGATAACACATTTTTGTTGTAAGGGAGTCAAAAAAGTACTGAATTGGTGTCTGGAATGCTTCCGGTGCGATGTCCAGGTATCCCGTTTTAGAAAGCAAAGCGAATCATGTTGCGGAATAGGGGAATGCAGAATTGGTACAGCCTGAACGACTGGAGACACAGGAAATTGTCACTGTGCCAGATGTTAATACAAGTATATTATAACTACTTTGATTCTTACAAATTAAATAACGTACTATGTAAAACGTAGTTCCGTGCGAACCACGAAAACATGATGTCACAAAACACCGTTGTGTTCAATGTTTCATTCGCAGCAAACCAAGCTTTTCGCGGTATCATTCGGATAACACTGTAATTTCTATGAATGACAACACTGACAATTCTTCCCATACAGATTTTCTTATGTCAAACATCATGTTCGGTGATGGGAATACGTTAGAGTTCATTATCTCTTGTCCATACAAAGAGGAACAAGCCAAATGCTAAGTTTTGTATGGTTTTCGTAGGCCAGGCTCTGAACTTTACAGTCCCATAACTTTTTCCCTACTGGCGGACTGCAGCTAATAATTTGGTAACTTACTAACTACCTGATGCTCTTTCAGTATATGTAACTCTTATTGCGAAATTCGAGTCTCGATATCGCGCCCCTTGCTTGTCAGAAGTGAATTCTCAGCAACTTCTTAACAAAGTAGGTTGGTAAGCCTGAATGAGATAGTATGACCTCATTTGTAGGGAAGTGACCTTTTTGTTGGGAATGGTGATTTTCGTGGGTCCAGGTGATCTTTTTGGGGAGAGAATAACCTGTGTGGGAGGACATGACCAGTTGCAACTATAAAGAAATAGAACAAACAGGTCATTGAATGCCATGCATGGCACAAAATGACCGTATTGAAATATATATACATACATACACACACACACACACACACATATATATATATATATATATATATATATATATATATATATATATATATATATTAGGATGTACCTTATTTTGGGTAATTTCGTGTTGCGATACGCACCCCCCCAAAATGACCGTAAAGACGCATTAGTGGAATAGCAGCTCTCAACCAGAACGTTAACCTGTGCCAACTTTATTATATATATATTCCTGGTGCATAGTTAAGTTTACAAGGACTAGAACCAATATACAGTAGAATGATAGATACATTTATATAGATTTAAATATAGAATTAATACCAATTACAAATTACACGATATCCAAAGCACTTTTCGGCAATGATGTCACTAAATGAGATTGAACTGGAAAATGTATCATTATCTTGAGACACCCAGAGACTCTGTGTTTCCCGCTGATTTCCACAGAAATTCCGCACAAGGATTAGGTAACGTTTGTTTCGTGGACAAAAATTACTATATCAATTATACACGTGTAACAGTTGATTGTTTATAATTCCCATGCATTATTTATGTTTCCTATACCTAACAAACAAGTATTAAATACAGCAATATGTGCTTAAAGTAATAAATCTATTGCTATGTGACACTAATAAGCCAAATGTTCTATATTCCTATGCAATTATGTAAGCTATAATGAGTTTTTAGCGAGCAGCTCCCGATTAAATTACCATTGTACTAAATGTTTTGCAACAAAATATTTCCTTATGTCTCCATATTGTCGACAGACATATATATAAAAATCGAAACTCAGTTTTGTGAAGTTATATTTTATGCAAAAACATGTAATTAAAATGATACAGTATATTGAAACCCAGAAAAGCTTCTTAAAAAAAGAGAAACAAATGCAACTTTGTTTTATGAGGGAAGAATTTTGCAACATTTTCCGTCTTGATTTCTGCAGAATTGATGAGAGAACTTAAATAAGTGGAACGGAGTAAAAGATATGCTCTGTTTCTTTGCGGCGGTCTCTCGGTATTGACAATATTAATTTAATATTTTTGAGTTCCATTATTTACTGCAATTTGTGCTTTTCTTTCAGTTAAAACTCAAGTATAGAAATTAATAGTAGTTATATGTCTAAAGAACATAAGTAATAAACTCTCTAAACTAATTTTCATGACACCTTTACTAAGAGATATTGTACAGGGTAGACAGAAAATAGCTTAATAATTTTAACATATTCTTCTCCTTTAATATTGCACGTATAGACTAGAGAAGCCGAATTCTCGAATTTTTACCCATAGGAATTCGTAAAAATTCCAAAAATCATAAAAATATCTGTTATTGAAAAAATCCGTAATTCGGAAAACAATTCGGATTTATGAAAAATTTCGAAGTTCGGAATAATTTTGGATTTCCAAAAAGTCAGGAATTATACAGAAATGTGGATTTCGAACAAATTGTCACACCAAGTCTAATCTCGTATATATATATATATATATATATATATATATATATATATATATATATATATATATACTGTAATGCATTATTTTGTTAAATTAGTTATTTGTGCCAGTTTGCCAGGCGCAACCGTTTACGGATCCAAATTTGAGAAAAATATTTAGTGGTGAAAATACTATTCACGCCTGAAGTTTTGACGTGCCGGGATGGGATTGTGGAGTATTTAAAATTAAAGTTCGTTTATAATCGATTGAAAGGCAAATAAAGTTGATATTTTCTGTTCCTAAAATTTTCAAATATAACATTTTGATAAACTCTTCCTTCTACATATTTGATAGATACTTAGGCAAACAGTACTGCAATCAGAGGTAGAAAATGCAGAAAACAAGATATGTTAGTACCTCAAATACGTAATTTATTTTATTTACTTAAAAATTGTTTAAGGTAATCGTTAGGCTCAGTTATTGTTCTTATAACAGGTAGTCAATTAAAATTGACCGTGTGCAAAATAAATTTGCAAAATCAATTTGACATAGAAATTTCTTCGAGGCTTAAGAAGCCGGAAGGTCCGAAATCTTTGAAACAAAACTGTTATGCGCATGCATGAGGTAAACAAATTTGAATAAATATTACTCAGTTCACGAAGATTATAGCTTATATAATGTACGCATATACATATATGAAGACCCTAATAAGAAATACAATCCCTTTTCAACGAATTAATCTTTTCCATATTCTTCTGAACGATTAATCTGCCTCCTGCCACATTTTCTTCACCATATTGTGTAAGTTCTCATGACTCATTTCGTCTGCTGTAAATGGCAATGATTTATAACGAGGATGTAGTAATCATATTACAGTGAAACCTCTCTAAAGCGGAGAGACGTGGGGAATCAAAAATTGTCCGTTATAGAGAGGTGTCCGCCTTAATGAGGTTTCAGTATTTTGTTCGTAAATTAGTGAACAAGGTAATATACAATTAGAAAATATATTTTTGCATGAATCATCTATTTACGAATATTATCTGCGTTATCCTCCGTCATCCAATACTCTATGTTCGAGGCACAATATGGAAATAACATTTTATAATTATCTGCACATTGGAATTATCAGTACTTCCTACATCTTCAGTATGTCGCTTTAACTTGTGAGTTAAATGCAGTCAGGATATGTGTTTGCTTTTAGCATTATTCATATCTCTGGGCAAAAAATACTTAAATTGGTTTCTGGTTAGTTAGAGATTACAATGGGAGAGTAGGGTAACGAGTCATTCCAAACGGCGGTCAATTGTTCGTCACTTTTCTGTCTATAACAGTTTGGGTGGGAGTGGGATGCAAGCGAAGGACATAAGAGTGTTGTTAAACAGAGATGCTTCGTCTGGGTTGCTGTGCAGACAGGTGACGGGGCAAAATGTTGTTACAATGGTTCCTTGGTGACACATGTTTGAATTACAAAAAAAAAAAGAAGAAGAAGAAGAAGAATTTTTACTACATTTTCAACCTATTTCTAGAGAAAGTGACTGCAATACGGAGGTAAAGAACACCTAAAACGACAGAAAAGACTGTCCGTGTCTGTACTAGTATGTCCACTTTAGAGAGATTTGCCAATATGCTTTTTCCTATTACAGCATTTCGACATTACAAAATGTGTCCGTTACGGGAGGAGTCCGTCTATAGAGGTGTCCGTTAGTACAGGTTTCACTGTATAATAAATATAGAGTTCTTCAAAGTCATTCTATCAAAAAATAACATAACAGTAGCATGAGATGTACACTTACAGGTAAATGTATGTCACAAGCTAACCATTGGACCAAATGTTAGCCATATAAGCACGATCAGTTCTGTAAACATTAAGTATTAGCAGTGAATAGTACAATTTTAAAAGTATATTCATGGGTTGGTTTCCATTGCGAATTACGAAGAATTTGCACGTTAAACAAATATGGTTTAATTAATATTTAGGAACGTGTATTACAAATTTATGATATTTCATGGTAACAGAACAATATGTAATTACATACATTTAAAGTGACATGAAAACTTTCAGACTAACGTCCCACGATTATATTCTTTCAGCTAAGGAATACGGATACATAATGCAAATACGTGATAATGGAATAATTTGATTAGTGATAACGTGAGAGGACATAGGAGTAAACAGAGAAAATTCACGGAAATCATGCTGTCCACTAGAAAATGGGAATTTCAGCAGGGACTCCGTACACCTAATGTTAGAGCTCTATCACTTTCCCATATAGCTTCGCCAAGAAGTAATTTGAAATTCCCTGGATATCCTCCAAAATGTGTGCCTTCCATCCTACGTTCTCTTTTTGCATCTCGTTTTGTTATTTTTGGATTTTGAATTTACAACGGCAACATCAAAAGCGTCGCTCACAAAGCTCTAATTATTTTAATGTATGTATAAGTGTATATTCCGGCGAAACTGCAGATTGTCTGGAGAAACTTTTACCGAACGTGGTAAACATACTACTTTTAATCTAAGGAAAAATACTGTGGAAGTCAAATAGTCCAAGAGACGAAAGTTGGGAGGAGTGATACATAAAAATAGTGTAAAACGACTTATCTTAGAGTGTTGTCCATTGTTTTCTGAGCCGTTGAGATGAATAGTGGCGCACTCAATGGCGTTATATCCAAACTCTACCCCATCTTCACAGGATGAGGGTCTCGGAGATATGATTAATAACATGTAAAAACTTACTTAAATATTTGTCGAATTGATAGCTTTCTGGGGTCGCGAAAGCGTTTCTAATAAGCTTGGAATGTATTTTGTACCCACTCAAGATTAACGTTTTAATAATATCAATTTCTCACCTTAAAAAAAATTATCATCTCAACTAATATATGTATGAAGCCAGCCTTCGCAATCGAGAAAAAAATGTGTAGATGTATGTTTCGTCTTCTAAATGATATACTACATGTTAAAATTCGAGATTGAGTAGGTCGTTGGATCAAATGAGTCATGATTTGTGAGTGGGTCAACAAGACATGATCTACTGCAAAATACCACTCACCGTGACCCACACTGGCTCATTGACCCGCCGACCCATTCTGCTCAGTGCCTTGTAGATATTTTCTGAACACTGGTATGTTTGCTTACGTTTTACTTCCCAGACCTCCAGTTGTCTTCATTTTTGATTTGGTTCTAATGAAAAAGAATTCAGGCTCTTTTGGAAATTAAATTAAATCTTTCAGTTTTACGTTGCGCGTATATGTCGGTTAGGTTAAAGTAGACGGTGATGATGAGAAGTGAACGAAATGGTGGAATGATGAAAGTTGGAGGAAATGGGAGAACCCTGAGAAAAGACACGAGTACTATGTTTTTCCACCACAAACTCCACACGGTGCAATCTGGGACCAAACCAGGGACCCCAAGCACCGGATGTAAACGGTCTACCACTGAGCCGTCGCGGTGTATCTTCTCTTCAGTAACGTTTTAACCAGAGATGGTGTTGATCACTGAAAATTTGATGAATGACTCATCATGACCTACTATCACTCACCTCCCAAATGACCCATTGACCCAGTCTGACCCACCACTCATCGTGACACATTCTGACCCACCACCAACTATGGACCACTCTGAGCCATTGTGACAAACTTCGACCCACAAAAACCCATCGCCATCGACTCTGACCCATGATCCACATTATCCTCTCCATTGACTAAAGAGGTTACACTTGTAATAAAACAAGACAGGGAAATTATCACTTATCGGAGTTTGAATTCCTACTGTCAATCGCTAAAGCACCGCTCTGTTACAATGCCGGTGGATCTGACCTTAAAAATAGTCAATCGTAAAGTGTTTCTTATCTTCCGAATTAACATTAATTCAAATTTGTCATATATAATTATTTCATTCCTGGCTTACAGATACATTTCATTAGAAAATAGGATGAAATTTTAGTCTCAAATCAAGATAAAATAGACCAACGTAAAAAAAACTAGTTTTCATATAATTAAGCATGACGTACTAAATTAAAAATGCCCATATAATTAAGCTTGGAATACAGATTGTATGGCCAATTTTTCTAATAACTTATGGCTAGGTTGCCTTAGGCTCTGAACGCTCCAGCTTCAGCAATTATTATAATAGAAAGCAGTGGGTATAAAATGCGAAGAATTATAGTATTAATTTCTCAATTTGTTTTTCAACTAATATCAATCGTTTTCGTATATTTTTACAAATCAACCAACTACCAGTTTGCAATATATACAAAATACTCCCCCCTCAACGCTTATAAAAGAAAATCTTTAAAAAAATGCCAGGATACGTTCCGTTTATTTTTGATAAATAAATATCAATCTTATAATCTTTTAGCTTTTTTAAATCTTGTTAGCCCCAATTTGACCAAATGTGGTAAATAAAACACAGAAAAAATCAAACCAATACCTCAATGTTTTGAGGTGGCCCCATTGGCTTGACATTTTTTAAAAAAATGTTCAAATCGTAGATTTTTTATGACACGAAATGAAATAGTATAACGTTACACTATGTTCCACTTTCGTAGTATTAATTGTTCTCCAGACAGTCCGAATATACTGTGAAAAGGTTTCTGGACTCTACTTCAATTTTTTGAGCTGTCAGCATCCCTCTGAACTGTAGGGGAAAGTCAATTATCTTGTGTATTAATGTATATTTTAAACGAATTTCGCAAAAAAAAAAAGATTTAAATATATAAGTTATTTTTTCAAGTATCAGACACAATTAAGCTTGGTATCCAAACTGAATAAAACGAAAAGTATTCCAGTTTCCATACATTTGGAAAATGTATAATATTTTAAAAGTTGAAGAAAACTCACTGAGATCCAACATGTAGTTCCTGGAACACTTAACCCATATCCAAATAAATTTATTACATTGGAAATAATCCAAACTTCAACACGATGAAGATGGCTGAAGTTTGAGTTCCGTCCTCCCAACCAATCTTGGACTTATCATTAATTTTGTAGTTGGACATTACTGTATATTACTCTTTCTCAAATGATGGATAATATTTACGTTTAGTTAATTATTTTTAATTTCATTCTGATTTCTTTATGAACTGTGGTATCCGCTCCGGAGTTTTTGAATTTTACAAAATAAGAACATGGTTAGTGTCTGCACCCCACACAGAACTAGCCTTTCTCCTTAATAATGTTATCATGCGCTCTTCTGACTGGTTGCCAAGGAAAACTTGCTACTTATCCACTTGCAACTGTGGCAATTTTTATATGTTGCAGCTCATCTTTGCTTAGACGTTGCGTGAGTAGTGGCTCCGTCAAGACACACTCAGACCAGTTTATCATATCAATGTAGGTCTCTGCGTCTAATTTGACCTCAGGAAATTTGAATACTCTCACACTATAGATAAGGATAATGCTCTTGTTTTCAAAATTCTTCTCCAACCGACCTTTCTTATGTTCAAATCTGTGTTCAATATCATTACCCGAAGTAAATTCTCTGGATAACTAAACCGTGAATTTCGTATTATCACCGGATCTATGATTGATTTAGTATTTGAATCCACAGAGCTACAAAATAACATAAGTTTCCATAAATACTTAGCTCATCGTGTGTACGATAATTCACTTTTAATATAGAACCATTGAGAAGCATAAACATTCATTATGTAAGAAAACATAATTTTGAGCTTTTTTGACTGATTTTCCGTTACAATGCAAAAGCAAGCGCAAAATGTCCATAGAAGTTGTCACCCACCTTGCCTGATGTAGATTTCCTTCGTATTCGTTTAGAGTTTGTTTAACTTGTTTTACATGTTCATTTGCACTTTTTAGTTCTTTTATATCGCTTCATAAGCCGTTTTTATTCACTTTTGTCTAATCATCCTATAATATTTTCCCTTTGAGTTCTATGATCAAGTTGAACTGACACTTCTAACTTTGGCATTCCATTCATTCTTTCTTTTTTCTTTTCTTTTTTTTTACATTTACAGTGAATCAGTTGATCAGCACATTTACACCAAGGAATATGAAATAAGGTTTCTTTGGCAAATTTGTGAATTTGTACTATTTTAGCGTCACATGTAGGATTGGATTTTTTCACTGATTTTGGGAGGTGACGAACTTTTTCGTGATATTGAAGAATTAAGGTAACAATTCATTGCTGACTTAAATTAGCTTTTCATATATAGATGATTTCTTTGAATCTTGAAATTTTTAGAAGCAACTATGTAAGTAATGTCATAGGTTGCCGATCTTTTCTAGTACCGGAATTATTCTCTTTTTTTTTCCTTTTCTAACAGGCATTGTTGCAGTACACTTTCTATTGTAGGCAGTTGAACACAACTAAACTCCTCTGGAGACCAATAACATCGTGAATATTGTTTTTTGTGCCCTCTCCTTGTAATCGTGTCTTACTCTCCAATTCCATGTTGATACAAACAAAACAATTGCAAACTCATAAACATATATGGAGAAAGCCACACGCTTGTACACAATAGGATCAAGCAAACACAGTATTATCCATCAACGCTACAAAAGTAGGAAAAGCAAAACGCTTATATATGATATCACCTCAAACTGATTGTTATGTCTAAGCAAGGCAAGTAAATTTGTTTCGATAATTGAGTTGCAGAGAAGGCAGATGCCACACACAAATATCGTTTCTCCCCCAATCAAAGAGCTGGTGGCACCTCATAAACAGAGCTAACGATTTCAAATTTCTTTTTTTCATTGTATTTGAGATTGAAAAACAATTATTACTAATTGAAAAACTTTATAAAGTAATAAATATTTCATTTGTGTTTTATTTAAATCTACGAAATCACATTTTTTTTACGAATTTCAATCCAATGGCAGCACCTCAAAAAAATAAGATATCGATTTGAAATTTTTCTAAGATATATTAAACACATTTGGCCAAAAATGGTCATTAAGGGTAACACGATTTCGAATAAAGAAGTTTTTTCGAAGTATTATAATGAAATTGATTCACGTATGATAATTTCTCAATTGGGATTGGAGCCGGAATATATACCAAGCGTTATTTCAGTTGGCTTTGTAATTTGACCGTGATGTTCACGCAGACGTAGTTATTTTTAATTTTTATATAAGAATTGAAAAATATGTTTCTCTCCAGAAGTTATCTCCTCTAAAAGCTCACAGATTGCATTTGAAAATCGAACTCTTATTGCTATTTCCACACTTACAATTGCAAAAATCCAAAATTCAGAACTTTTTTCATTAGAAACAATTAAAAAAAGGAACAAAAACGGAGATCTTGAAAGTAAAACGTAGACAAGCTCAGTATTGTTCAGAAGATGTTGTCTACAATGCATTGAACAGAATGGATTGGTGGGTTAGTGTGAGCAACGGTGAGTGGTGTTTCGCAATAGGCCACGTTTTTTGACCCATGGTCCACTGACCACTCAGATATCTAGCCCCATTTCACCCACTTATCAACCGACTCATTGACTCACTCTATATTTGATTTTAACATGTATTATTTCATTTAAAAGACGAAACATACGTCCACACATTTTTTCATCGATTGCGAAGGTTTGCTTAACACAATAGTTGAAATAGTCATTTCTTCTCACGGCGAGAAATTGATATGATTAAAAAGCCCATCTTGAAGTGGGTACAAACTACGTCCAAAGTTATTACAAACGCTTTCTCAACCCCGAAAACTATGAATTCGACAAATATTTTAGTAATTTTTGATATTTTATTTTTTAGCTCTCCCAGGTCATCAACCGTTGAAGATGGGCATACATTTAGATATAAACTCCACTGGGACATCACTATCCATCGAGAAAATTATGAATAAACACTAAGATCAGTCGCTTTACATTATTTTTACATGCCACACCTCCCAACTTCTATAATTTTATACTACCACAATATTTTCTGCTTAGATTGAAAGTACTATGCCCCCAAAGCTTGGTAAAGGTTGTCCCAGACATTCCGAAGTTACGCTGTAATATTCATTTATACAGAAACATTAAACTACTTAGAGTTGTGGGAGCAATTCCTTCGATGCTGCTCCTATACAATCAAAATCTAGCAGACGTGTTCGTTCAGAAGCGTTGTTACTTACCTAAGTGACAACGAAATTATGGACTCTACACTAATATCGGTCGTTTTGAATCATTGTATATATTCACTCTTTTCAACTCACCTTATTAGATTGCTAGGTTATCTTACTCCTACTGGAAGTTAAACTTAAACTCAAATGTCATCAGAACTGCTCCCAATGATTTTTTTACCCCGAAAGATATGGATTCGACACTAACATTGGTCAGTTTCAATTACTTCTACATGCCACCATTTCACACATTCCTTCAGAGTGCTAATGGGGACTTGCATGGCATCTGGAGTGCCACTCTTCGTCTAAGCCACCACCAAAATTATGGATTCGCCACTAACGCCAGTCCTTTTAATAATTTTGATGTCAGTTCCGTTCATTTCTCCTAGGAGAGCAAACGGATCCTGACACCAGTAGGACTGAATTTGGCCCTTAATGGCATTAAAATTTCTAAGAATTAATTTAGCGACCAGTGCTGCATTTACAAGCCCTGCGTCAATGTGCACTTTTGCTCTCGACATCCCCCATAACGACATGTTTCTCTGCCCCTTGATCTCTAACTTAAAAATAAAACTTAATTCGAATGTGCATAATTAGTGAATTCATTACAGTTCAATACCACTCACTACATGCTACTGCTACTACTACTAACAGAAAATAACAAGTGGGGGAAATGTTCTGAATTATTTTTAGATTTCTTAAGCTATCATTAAATATATTAGAATAGTAAAAGAGGATTGTTTATGAAATAGTACATTGATTTTTTAACTTTTTCGTACGAAAGAAATTAAAATATTATTTAATTTTTAAACTTTGCGCTTTTCAAATATGTGCCCTCTAAGCATGTGCTTAGTTGGATTAATGGGAAATGCGGCTGAAAACTTAAGATTCGACTCAAATATCGGTCGATTGCGCTATTTTTATGTCGCTAGATTTATCAGAGGGGTCATTTTGACCCGTCTGGACGATTAATTTGTTATAATTTCCAAAGTTATTAAAATGTGGTCACTAGATTTCACGACTTATTATTACCTTACCAACTCTCTAGCTTAATCATATTTTTACACAAAAATATTTATATATAGCACATTTTTTCCATTTTACCAAGAAGCACCATAAGGGCCATTTTGACCCTTATGCTTACAATGCGGATGTTTGACAATTGCAAATATTATGATATATATTTAAACATTCTAATTGGTATTAAGTTTGCGACTGATATAATTATCTCTGTCATTCATTATATATGATATGTATCATAAGTGGTTGCTGTTAGTGCGGTGCATGACGAGTGCTGAGAAGAAAGCTTTCGTCGGAAGAAATACTACTAGAACTATAGGCTATTGATAGAATCGACACTGGTGGTGACTGTAGTGATAGAAGTGACGATGAATACATTAGTGATATTAGCATTGATGAAATGTCAGATAGTGTTTCTGCGAATAGTGTTGATTTTAGTGACAGTGGAAGCACGAGAGATGGATAAATGCTGAAGATTTTGAATTTCCCAGAGATCAGACAGTTTGCGTCGAACAAACCTGTGCAAGTGTTCGCGGAAGAGCTTGTTCCGTAAAACTCCAGGTCCAAACCCCTATTCTTTTCGGCATATCGACGACACAGTTTCTAGTCCTTTCAGATTTATAATAGATGAATCTTTGAATGATGCAATATATAAAGAAGTGTACGAAAGTCGAAGCTCAAAGAGTATCGAGGGACCCAACTCGGTTAGTTTCACTTCAAGAGTTAGATGCCTTCATAGGGCTGTAATATCTTCGCAGTCCTTTAGAAATGAAGGGGATTAGCATAAAAAGCATTTGGCCAAATAAATTGTAACCGCGAGTTTTTAGCGGGACAATGTCAGTAAGAATATTCAGAGAAATATTGCAATTTTTGAGATTTGATGTAAAAAGTACTATGATGGAAAAGTATTAATCTTACAACTTTTGCATGACTTCCACCCTTTGGAAAGCTTATTGAAAACTCTCGAAGGTCCTACGATCCAGAACCTTATTGTTTGATGAAGAACTGTTTCCGATGAAGACGCGGTGCAAATTCATTCATTTCATGAGAAAAAAACAGACAAATATTGTGTAATTTTTTTTTATTCAAATGACAAATATAATTTATTTTTTACAATTTTTTTTTACATTTATTAGATGTTATTTTATTAATTATAATTTATAGAAAGTTTAAAAATATACATTGTTATTAAAATGAGATCTGGTTATTTCATTTTAAATTATTTTTTTTTAAAATTATAACAAACTGTATATGAAAACAAAGTTATCAGGAAATGTAGCCTACATGTTGCGCAAACGACAAACAATAAAAATGGCACATTTATTAAATACATTTATGAAACAATTAAGAAAAAATAACTAAGTCAACAGGAAACTTATTTCAATAGTCAAACCAAAGGAAGGGGTAGAAAACCACCTATCAACGGCATCACATCCAGTGCCACTGCCTGCCTTTCCACGTCATCCAATGACACCACACCCTACTTGCATAGCACGTCGTCCAGTTGTGTAAAATTATTTATGTTTCCGGATGTTCGGAAGTTAAGACACTAAAGGAGGAGGGTAACCGTACCAAACAGTGCGTACTTGGATTACTTCAACCAGACAAGCGGAACAGATGTCAAGTTGCTGAGTACATTGAAAACAAGACACAATATCAATGTTTAAACTGTAAGAGGGACGTATGTGGATCCTGCACAAAGATCATCAAAAGGTAGCCTACTTTGTTTGTTTAAAATATGGTGAGTAAGTATATAGATAAGAATTTTGTAGAAAATGCTTACTTGTAAAGAATTTTATGTTCTAATTAATTTGTCGTTATATTTTAATACCTATTGTGTATGGTGTTTGAAAGGAAACTAAGAAATTTTGCAGTAACGATAATTAGGGTTAATTATATTTGCCTTATTATGCAACTTTTTAAAAGTAACTTGATAGATTACGAAACTTACAATCTTATAATTATTCGCTAACAACAATAACAAATGTAAAATATAGAAAGAAAAATAATGCAATTTGAATGTATAAGGGAGAATGAGGGAGAAAGAGTGACCCAAGGCACCACATTTCCACATTGCAAAAGCATATATCAGGTATTGAATTGAAAATCTATGTAAAGACTTTCTGCTGTAGCATACATCATAAGGACCGTTCCAGTCTGCTCACGTGATCTTTGAGGTTCACGAATTACTTGCGAGCGTTCCGACTTTGGATTCTCTGTTTATACCCTCTTTTTATGCAGCGGATAATTTTTCAAGAGCATAAATGATATAGTGTAATATGAATGTTAAGAAGCAAACTCTACATGACAAATAGCTGCAAATAAATACACTACATACTTTATTGCTATTAAACGATCTTCTTAATTTGTATTTAACATTGTCTATATATTACCGGCATACTGTGAACACCTATCAGAGATGTCATATTTTAATGCTAATAATTACAATGTTCTGCAATGATTATGTTATATATATATATATATATATATATATATATATATATATATATATATATATATATATATAACATAATCATTGCATATATATGCAATTATAAGCATGTATTCTACATAACATAATATATATGCAACGGATGTATTTTAATGTAAATATCTTATATAATTCTTCATGCATTGTGGAAAATATAACTTGAAGAACATTGACTCAGATGGAAATCGAACTCACAAATTACGATTTGAAATCCAATGGCTTACAGCTGCACTCTTCCAATGAAGCACTCTTCCAAAGATGCATCTAGCGATATATAGCGGCTCTCTAGATAATTATGACGTTAATATCCACTGCAAACGCTGTTTTTGTTCTATTTTGCCTTTTATTTTAGTACTCAGACAAGATGTATGTCCTATGTCTTAACTTTCAGCATTCTTTAACATATGGAAAGATTCGTTTACATATCTAAATGTTCCATTACGTATGGACAGCTAAATGACATGCATGTGCTGACATTAACAAAAAGTTTTCGAAATACTGTATCATTAAGTTTTTCAATCAATGTTTCTTTTTATATAATTGGTAACAAGTATTATTATATTTTAAAGACGAAAAACACATCTACAAAGTTTCCGATTACAAAGGTTGGCTTCGCGGTTCGAGTCTGCATTACTTTTTTCCGAAGATACCCAAAAGTTTTGCCTCAAAACAGCAATAAAGAATGTGCACAAAGAAACGTTTTGCCTCAAAACAGCAATAAAGAATGCGGTCAACCTTTTTGAGACAAGGTGTACAAAGGAAATTTACAATACCATACTTATCATACAGTATTGTAACTAAGGATTGCTCAGTGGTGGCACGGTAGGATATATGTGGACATAAATGATAGGATAGAATCAGCACATTAACCTATTTAATGGAGTCTTTCAAATTGTATGGTGGAAAGGTGCTACATTAACATAATCAGAAATTGTATTTGAGGAAATACATTAACACTTTCGATCCTGTGCTAATCTGAGTTTGTTTATTCCAGTATTCTGGGATCTTTATGCCTTCTTTTAGAAACAATGGCAGGTTGCTAAATAATAATAGACGCACTATAGCATTGCAAACGGAAGTTTAGTCATGATATTTTTTATGAATATATAGTTTGGTGATGTAAGAAAGGGTGGTATGCTACTCTGCTGTTGAAATATGTACTTTTTGAAGAAACGAAAAACATTTTTAAAATAGAAAAATAACATTCCCGCGGCGTGCGAAGTGCGAGCAATGACAATGGTGTGTAATACGGAGTGCAAAATCTGCGGGAACTGACCGATGATTTCCATTATTGTGAAGAGACAATTTTGTATGATGCATTCCCCAATAAGATTGACATGATCGTTTGTGACGGCAATGGCCACCCTCCGTGCTCCTCATCATGCACATTTTAGCGTCCTGCTTCAAATTGTCTACACAAGCAACTCAATATCTGCTTGCTCATGACGTTAGATCTTTAGACTTGGCACAACGGAAAAAGGATTTCAATCGACGCTATACCCAGTGCATTCAAAATGCTTATAACTTCTCACACTTCATACGTGGCTGAGCTGCAATAAGAAACCACTTCCAGCTTCAACGACTACCACAACGCTCCTGAACGTCATTTTTGTACCTTCTTGTACTTTCCCCCAACTATGGTGGCGCTTTCGAACAAGTCGGTCGACTTCATTTACCTGTACGGGCAGGAGGGTGCCGTTGTATACTCTCGCCCCGTGCACTGGTTTTCCACGGCATGGAACTGCTTATCTCCTCACCTGATTTTTAAATTTCCAAATCACCATCTAAATGTAAATCGTAAATTTCATTTTCCGAAACGGATCGAAACTGTCATCTTCTAAAATATGTAATATTTCTTCTATATTCATTTTACTTGTTTGAAACAAGACAACGTCTGTAAAATTAGTTTTCGGAACAAAACATTCCACTGTATTATCGAGCGTGCTGGAGTCAAACGAAAAAAGATGAACAAAACATTCAACCTGCAAGGGTTCATTTACTCTCTGTTGTATGTGAAATTAATAGTATTTAATCTAATTATAGTAACCATAATAAGTTGCATAGGGACTATTATGAAAAAGAGAGTTGGAATCGGACTCCGGCGTTTTGGAATAAACATATTTTTATTCATTTAAGAGATAGCATGGTTTTTACACTTTTCCATGTTACATATACAGTATAAGTTACATTCGTAAAGTATTTTCTCTGGTTAGAACGTTTATATTGTAGATGGTCCCTATCCAAACACTGAGATCTTAAATAAACAGACAGGCTTCCATCGGGATCTGAAAGGTCACTGCACACTAAATACAGTGTCCAATATTACGTTGTGTTAGTGTCTAAATGTTCCTTTACATCTCTCTCAATATGTAAACACAATATCTAATGTTACATAAAAGCGCTCAAGTAAATAGCAACAATCGGTTTACCTTTACTGTGGTCGTAATGGAGATAAATTTAAAACATAGATAATTCAGTTCTTATGTGACTACAATAACATAAACATAGTTACCCAGAAGTAGATATTTTTTCTGTAACACAGAGATATTAGTCATAATATATTTACAAATTGCTTTAAATATTATACAAACATGACGTGACACTAAACCTATAGTTTATTGTTCAACATACATTAGTTCTAAAGTAAGATGGAATGACTCAAATTATCACAATATCTCACTAAGGTGATTTATTAATACGTATTTCATTCATCTGAAATATGTGGCCCAGCAGGTTACATAATAGTGCATTTCATTTCAACTGAAGAAACTACTTACAAAGCCGTAGGAAAGCTATGATAATATTTACTTTGGCTTTCTAAATGGTATATATCAGAATTGTACGTAGAGCAAGATGAAGTTATGTTTTGAAGTATTAGCTTTTTTGCATTTCAATGTGGAAACGGAATTATTGCAATGACTATAAAACAACATTGAAATATTCTAAAATGAAATAACATCATTATTTGGCCATTTGTTTACACATTATTGACATAAAACACTACTTTTCCATACAAAGTAAAAAGTTGTTAGATCAAAGAGACGAATATGATTTCTACCGTTCATTCTAGTGTGTTGTTTTTCTTATCATCATTATATCTTTCAAAGAAAGATGTAAATTATTAATACACTACAATTTATAACATTAAGCAATAAATACTGACTCCATAAGTTGTAAGATCAATGCTCGCGTCGTCTTCTTGTAGAGGCAGTTTTCCAGTCTTTACAAATATCCCCTCTCTCACTTTGTGCACACACACACACACACAGACATATATATATATATATATATGATCAAGACGACTTCACCTGAGTGCCCGTGGTACTGTGAGTAACATACTCCAACGAATTAAGCTATGACGATGTTGCAGTCTAGCTTGTAGAGTCCTTTACACTTTGAGATATAAAAATATAAACATAGAAATTATACGTTTTCTGCTACGGCAATACACAAAATATCTGTGAGAGTACACCATATAGCTTTATGGGTAAAACAATGTAGTTGAAAATACTGCACTTACTTGCATTAAACGAATCATAGTTATAGTAAATTTTCCTTAAACTAATACTGTCGTGATTCGCACTAACTATATCTTTTTTCAAGTTTTTAAGTTCACTCAGTGTTGTATGCATGTTGCGGTCATATACACTAATGCTATTTTAGTTTAGAATATGTGCTTTGTGATGCAATAATACTTCTCAATTAGAAAGGGATATATGTGTAGGTAGACAATTCTGTAGAAATTTCATATCGTTATTTCAAGAAGAATTCTTATTTAATCACTTTGTAACTCACATTAACACTTAATTATTATTGTTGGGAAAAGTTAATACTAATCACTATTTACTATCTTCATCTTTACAAATTGTACTCAGTTGTGTCTTGCTCAAATTGTGTGCTTATATTATGCACATTAGCTTCACCAACATACATAGTAAAAGATGCACTAAATGCCTGTTCAATATACATATTATTTAGTGTAATTTACTAATCTGCACTTGGTTGCTAATTTGCTATTGAATATTATCATATTTATTGGAGAACAGAGAGTAATTATTACTTCTCTCTTAGATACTTTTTTAGTTTTACACGTAAATATAAAAACGTTACGAAATAGTAAAATAAACATGTAGGTCAGAGTAAATTTCATTTTACATTCTTGGGAATTTACAATAGATGTTATTAAAAACTTCCGAAAGCATCATAGAACGCAGTTTTATAATATTCCAAAAATGTAACTTGTTAATATAATAGCATTTTTAAAGTGCCTGAATTAAGAAGCATATTTATACTGGTAAATCAACTCTTATTATCAATTGATTCTAAATCGAAGGACTTGATATATCTCTTGATTCTCAGAAAAAAATACATCGTTGTGAAATGCTTATTAGTGTCGTTTGGAAAGGATAAAATAACGTCAGAAATGGTAACTGATCATCAGAAATGGTTACGTATTATATCATCTTATTTCGTATTTTTTAATCTCCAAACAATATGGTTATTAATATAGACGGAATAACGGAAAATGCATTTAGCCCAGTAAAATTTGATAATAGTGGAGAATGTTACAACGGAACCAATGGAGAGGCAGACTACTAGACGACAAGCTGCTATTGAAGTTCAATGTTATAAGATTTGTTTCCGTTGCTGCAACCGAGCATCTCGTAAACTGAAACAATGAACCAGTATGTATTCAGAGACTTATGATAGCATATATGTATAGTATTTTTCATAGTAGATGTATTCAATTGTTCTAATTATGCGTAGATACTAATAAATAGTTTCACAATTGAAATGAATAATGTAAATAAACATTTTTAACTCCCTTACTAACGGAGAAATTCAGTTAATTAATGTATAAGATCCCTTAATCATTGGCATGTACGAATTCTAAATGATTATTGGTTTCCCTAGATTTATTAATATTACAATTTCTGTCAAGGTCTGAGATTCAGTCTATTGTGACTTAGTATATCAGTTATATGATATATTTACACGCTTTTTTATATTTTTCCGGTTAGGATTGAAATCAGAATTATACAAAACACCAGCACTATTAGTAGCATTAAGTTAATACTAATTTACAGGCAGTATACTAGAACGTTCATGTTTATACATCATGGTGTGAGAAAACTCTTCATACATACTCAATACAAAAATGTATTTTATTTATTTGTTATCTGTCTTGTGTTATAATCCTTAGAATATATACTGTAAACAGTTCTACCATGTAGTTATATTTGATGGATCCCAGAGGTCAACGCATCAAAAACACCACTTTACAAAGGCTAATTTGGAGATTTTCCAAAATAGCTACAGAATAGCTGATTGTTTCCTAATATCCGCACTTTAACAAAAATGTATGGCAACCCTTATTATTATATTCATATCAAGTTACATATTCCTAGCAGTTAATTTGAAATAAGTAAACACTGGTCGGATGAAGATGAAATATACCAGTTCCACAATACTGATAACACTTGCGCCAAGAAATAGGGTTATAATTCCTGCAAAGTACACTGCAACATAAATGAAGACAATTAGTAAAATATTTGTTTGTTTTTCATTTAAACACCACATATCAAGAGAAATAAAGTTAAGTTTCTATAACTTTTTCTACGATACATACATGGGTACACTTAAGTAACACTATAATTTCACAACCGCTAACCTTGCTTTTATAGACAGTAAACTCCGAAAATATGCCAATTGCATGAGTGCCTAGAAAGGCATTCATTTTTAAAGACAAGGAGGAGAAACACATAGTCATAGAGTATCATGAGCGCAATGTCATTACTCATGATTATTTAGAGTGTCGGTGTCAATGACTATGCACACATAGTCTTCTACAGAATGCAAGATACGAATAATCAAGCTTCCTCCAGATAAGAAACTGACAACATCAACAATACACTGTATGCTTTGCTGTGTGTAAGAATCGAAAGTTACGAGTGATTGCATGCTGTAGACTATTCATATCAGAAATAAAGGGAGTATCTTGTAGGCATTCCTGAGAAAAAATGTTAATAATGTCGGAATTCCGACGCGAGTTTCAACAAATCAAATTTTACCTGGTTCCTTACATGGCCACACAACATTATTCACAAAATATAAGCGAGATGAGTTTCAAAATTGTTGAGAGCTTAGTTCAAGAAGACTAAATTCGGCTATATTTCCTTCGGGTTCGTCTCTTCCATCAATTCGCTAGTCATCGTCAGGAATAGGCGGGGCCAACTGGCTAGCACTGTTTCTCAGGCCCATGGTTTCCAAGCATTTCTCTGTCTAGTAATTTTTAAATATATGCCAAGTTTGCTGGTGGTTTCAGGAAGTTTTGTTCATGATAATGCTTAAATATCTTCCTAAGTTTTTGGTTTGTGAGCACTATTCAAAATTTGTTTATGTGGGCGTACATTTTTAAAAAAAAATTATCCAAAGATATAAAACGAAAAAATGAACTCTAAAGAGAGTATAATATAGTATACTTTTCTTTGTTATTGTTTTATGTTCATCAGAATTGTATTGCTGTTTATTCCTTTCCCTTCTAGGTTATCTTCTCTGATATAATTGTTGATTATTCTTACTATAGTGCCATATGTTTTAGTTATAGATATTCTAACCTTTTGTGCTTTGATTCTTCGCAAGAAAGTTGAATAAACGCTGATCCTTAATTTAGACATGCCAACGGCTTTCTAGCAGAAGGCAATATGAAACCTTCAATGTCGTGTTGCGAGGACCACACACACCTTTTATTAACTGCAATTTTATCTTATTATTACGGGTCTACTCACAATATAGGACAATCCTCACATATTTTCATAAGCTAAATCGAATCTCTCTCTGAAAAGAATGTTCAAAATAAAGGTACTTTATGCTGACTAAGGTTCGTAATCCGGTTACCTGTTATTAAAGACACCAATATTTAATTTGGTCATTCAACTTATATTTAATTTGGCCTTTCCCTCTTAACTATAGACGAGATCGTCACATACACGTAAGAAAAATCAAAAACACTCGAAAGCTATAAAGTATGACTTCGCTAATGGAAACGGTAGATAAGAAAAAATACTATTAAGTTTCTTGTTTACACTGAAGCGATTCAGGTGTCTTTAGAATGCCACCGCGCACTAAAAGTCAAGAGGTGAATGGTCAAGTGTTTGGATCATTTACACAATTAATATCAAGGATATTAAAATTAATCTACCAGTCCTACATGCTGCGGACGTAGCACGGATTACAAAAGTAAAGTTCCACATTTTCTCCTACTAATTTAGAAACTCATTATTTCTTTCGTTTTGTATAACCGCTCAGATTTTATTAATGGTACACCAGAGCATCATATAAAGGAACGGCATCTATTTGTGAGAATTAGAGCCTTTGTAGTAATTGGTTTGATATCTTGTTAACGATGACGAAGCTCTATTGAGTCAATTGCTAAGTGAGGCATTTTGCTTAGCCTAGGAACTGCTCATTCATTCAAAAAGGAAAATAAACCTTATGCTTGTCGAAATGACTTCTATATCAGACTCGAAACGTCGTCTAAGAATAACACTCAATCTTCCTTTACTTTCCGTTTGTGTGTGTTGTGCTGTTACTCAGTGATCTATCGCTATCTGACATTTATCGTTACTAAATGAACTAACGTATTCCTGGGTAAGAGATCTGAATTCAAAACCCAGCAGTCACGCTAAATCCCAAACACTTGTAAAAGTACTCCTGTAAGTAACTGTAGTCTCAAGTTATTCGCTGTGTATAGCAAGCATCTTGTAACTCTATCCTACTTGGTGACATTATATCAACGCCATCATCTTACAGAGAGGACGCAATCTACAGCATTTAGCATGCAACATTTGTTCTAATTTAATTAGGTTGTAAAGAAAAAAACACGTTGATAATAAATATTACACAATATTTGTAATAATATATTAACATAGTAAGACGTCTATTTAGAAAGGTGAAATTTTACTCGGAGATAAGGAAATATTGATTTTAAACATTAATATCTCCAACCTCGGCAGCGAAATCTTAACGGTATAAGTAGCCATCTTCAGAAATTAGATCAACTAGTATCTGACTACATAATATATCTTATCTATCAAGAGGAAAATCATTTTAATTTTACATAACCATATGTCTTTTTTCATTAAGCGACTTTTTGGTGGCGACTATACTTTACAGTAGAAATACTCGAGCTTCTATCTTTATAGCCAATGATGGATTAAGTAGCTGTTATTATCGGGCTCATAATCATGCTTTCGGTGGTAAGTAGTTGTGGTAGATGTTTCTTTCCCCACTTATAACCATCTGTTCAATGCACATTCCTCGTGCTGAAACACCTTCTGTAGCCATGTCCGGTACAGACTTGTACATTTACTCTATGCGCGTAGTGTTTCTGTTACATGTTCTCTGTTTTGCAGAGCACAGCCACATCTATTTTCTAGAGCCTAGTCGATTCCAAATTGTATCAAGACAAATTATATAAATCTTGAGTTTGACTCTGCCTTATGTGACTCTTCAAACATTAACAAAGAGATTTAATGTAGATGAAAGTTTATATAGCACATCATCTCAAGCATTATTTATAATTTTTTTCCGCTCTTTAATCCCATGTCGCCGTGGGAGCTCAGTAGAAGAGCATTCACCTCTTCTGATTGGGGAACTTGGTTCGATCCCAGCTCGTGATAAGTGAACATTGTATTGAACACACACCGTGTGCGTGGGTTTTATGGATGGGTTCTCAAATTTCTTCTAAGTTCCTCATTCCTCTATTATTGCTTCATTTTTCATCATCACCTCCTTTTTTGCCAAGCCGGCACTAAAACGTGGGACGTATAAATTAATGATTTTATATTTAATTGCATTTGATAACCAAAAAGATGCAATCTTTCCCTGCATTGACATGTGTGTTCTGCGCTTTCCGTCATGGAAACGGATAGAAAACTTCATCAAAATTAACAATCTACAACACTGTTACGAGTTTGTATATCCTTGATCGTATGGATAACAAGAATATTTTTGGATAATTATAAACGAACAGGATTTTGTGCTATCTCTTTAGTATGGTGCTATAGAAAGAAACATGGTAATCTTTGAAAGAAGATTCAAGGTGGCCTCTATTTTCGTCGTTACCTTATTGCAATGTATAAATATGTACTGTACATTCATCTGAATAAGGTCCCTAACATGTCATTATGTTGTCTTAAAATACGTTTACAGCTTCCGCGGCAATGCGTCAAAAAGATAGAATTAACTTTAGGTTGAGGTACGTGTTGCAGCCAGAAAAGTGATGGAAAGAAACAGTGTTCTCAGTGTCGCATTAATCATTTTTGCAGTCAACAGTGGTAACTCGCTGTTCAGGTTTCCTTTATAAGATATGTTGTTCGTTGTAAATATTGTTATATATTTAACACAAAGTTACCTTGCAGTAGCCGCTCAACAGCTTTAATTGATGTTTAAGTTCGTTATTCGTTCTTAAATGTGAGACATTGCAGATTTTCTGGCCCAAAATTACACTGTATGTGTTATTCTGATGGTAGTAAAATTTCCTTGTTAATGTTGACCTACACATATCTCAGAGGTACTCTTATCTGGCATATACTTCGATTTGTTTCTTTAAAATTGACCTTGATTGGTGTATAATATTGGCACCAAACTTCTTTATAATTATGGAGTATGCTCTATGAACTCCAAATTTGTTTCATGTAGTACCTAATACCACCTCTGCTAATAAAATTGCTCCTATGATTATATGGTAGTAAACATAGCCCCAATGAGACTACACTCGCATCGAATATCTATTTGCCCACCACACGGAAGATTTGCTAAGTCATTGATGTCTTTTACACTTGTCATATGCCTAACCTATTTACTGGCACTGACCTCTAAAACTGAGTTTATACAGCAAATACAAAGTATTAAGTCTGTCTTCGTGAGATACTTCTCAGACACTGCAGTCCTTATTTGATATATTCTATACAGTCATTCATTTCCCGCTTCGTTTCTACGAGACTTATTGCAGATATCGTCTCGGGCTACATGTTCTTGGTGTGTTTGTTCTCAGGACACTCATACAGTATGCCACCTTGAAGTGGTACTCTTTTGGTTTCCTATATATATGTCCTCATTCACTACAGCGGTTTACTTTGACCAGACTTGACCTTCGATTGGGGTTCGACGCAAAAAAAAAAAAAAAAAAAAACAATTTCAGCAGGAGTTTGGAGTTTAGCTGGATAAAATCTATATGAGTACGGTGTGTTCACGAACATGCTCTTCATCTACCACTATGCCATGTACTTACTTTCAGAGATTTAAAAGATGTAATTATATGGTAGAGTGTCTAATGTAAATATACACTAGCACAATACATTCATGCCAAATTCTATCGGCTACAACAGAATGAATGTGTCATCGTTTACTGCAGGGTACTGAATGGTCTGTTAATTGGGGAAACAATTATTCTTAGAAAGAACCAAAGGACGGAGTATTAACATTTCGCTAGGGGACTTCCAATTCCTGATCTTAATAGCGGTTTCCTACGAAAGACTGGTTCTTACTGTCATTCGCAATGAAGCTAGACAATAAAATGGACCAATTCAGATAATTCACTTTTGTACAATTGACATCGTTCCTTGACTACTAGTAGCCGAAATCATATGATCCTGGTAGAGTGGGCCACATAAATTCTTGAGGTATAAAATCACTGAGATTAGCAACCCAAAATAACACCTGCTTCAAGATTAATTACGCTGGCAGTAGCTAGCACAGAAGCGTGAAGTTGCCCTCAACTGTCAAAAACACAAATCGTAAAGGGTGTTTTTGTGCACAAGTGGAGCGAAACGCTAGATGACGAAATGACAAAAGGCAGTGTTTGGATACTTGTACTCACACTAAACAGCACAATACCAGGAAAAAAATATACGGACACCAGAGGCGCCGATGAGAACATAACAGTCAGTAGAATTCAATAATCTTATAATTAACTCAAATGAGGGATTATAAACAATTTAACTTACCTCAAATGATGACACATATATATGTATTAAAAATTATACGGATAAATTGTGGAATATGTAGTCCGTCATTGTGTTAGATAAACACAAAGCCGTGCTCTGTGATTTGAAACTATTAACAGTAGTCCTAACTGCAAATCAATTAAAGTATGGGTAGATTATTCAAGGGAAGAGCCCAGCCTCCAATCAAAATTTTGGGGGCTGTAACAGGGTCTGAGCTTCTTTGTTCCGGCGGCACTGATAGATACGTAATACTACTTCGGAAGAAGAAATTGTCCGATTTCATTATTCGTTAAGTGACTGTTGAAAGTGCTAAATATTGATATGCAACAATTTATTTGTAAATATTAAAAATGTAAAAATCAATAAAACTCATACGAGTTCGTTAACTTTTCCGCATTAAGCGTAAGTTGCAAATATAACTGAGGGTTCCAGATTTGTATAATATTTATGAAAATTCACACACTGAGACACAAGGAGAAAACGGGAGAATATAGTGTCGATTAAAAACAATTTAAAAATGCGTGAAATTAACGAATAATATCCAATAAAGAACCATTATCAAAATTAAGTCTGCAATTCGTTTCCTCCATTCCTTTTTCCTCCTTTACTTTCAAGTTTGCATTATCACTGAATTTCTCCACTGGAGATTATCACTGTTTATCAGCATCAAACTGGAACTCAGCATTCTAAATGAAACATTTTTAAAAGTGTAAAGGGGGAGGAGAGGAATCGAACTCGACCGCGAATTTAAAAAATCGCAAAGCTAAGCATTCACCTAAAGCGTTACATACTTTAGCTTGCCTAGATAAAGAGAGTTTCTGTTCGCTGAAAAGAGTCGCTTTTTTATAGTCACAATGATTGGCAAAACACAGGAATATGCAATTGAGGAAGCGGAGGACATTATATCATTGTATTTACAAAGTTGTCGATATTACAGATCTTTTTAAAATACGAAACTACTTTATTTTGAATCATTTTATCCCTTTGATTGTCGAAACGTGAACGAGTTGTGTTAAAACATTCATATTTTTGTGAATTGAATATTTTAGGTACATAATCCAAAATTTAGGTAGAAAATGAGTTTATTTTTTATAATAAATGAAATATGATATATTGCGCACAAGAAGCAACGCCATTTTGAAGTATCGTTTTCGCCGTGTTACACCCCTCACACCTTATGTATTGCCAGCTAAGATCTGATAAAATATGAAGCAATTACATTTTAATTACATTGTTCTACAAAGATATATGTCGAATATACAAGTTGTGTGTGTGTGACTATCTTTCTATGATACGAAACAACTATATATATTTGTTGCTTGGTATAAATCTGATAATACCACAACAACTACACACTATGATTACATTCTTACATATATAGAGGCATGTTTTTATGATTATATTTCTGATGCTTCTATAGTATTAAACACTGATTGCGTTCATAATTACAGAAAGATATACTGTATGCGGAATACACACACCATATGAAATACTTGTATTTATATATTTCTAGATTACATCTGATAATAAGAAACAACTGCATACCGATTACTTTCTTATATGCACAGGAACACATATATTGCTTGTAGCTATATTTCGCATGTTACTAAACAATTAGACATAGATCACTTTGCAAGGTAGAACCTCTGGTGATTTGCCATTGCTTTTCATTGAACGATGACGGACTAAGGACTGAATTTTCAACTAAGAGTGACATACGAACCAACATTGTGCCCACACAGGGAATCGAACCCGGGACTCTTTGATAAAAGGAGTTGAGCTTATGTACATATATAACGGGGATATGTATATAGTAGAAGTATGTAATATGTCGTTCTGCTAACCATAAATTAATCTGAAACACTTCCCTTACGTCTGTTTGTTTTTCAAACAAATGGTCCTAGTAATTCAAACTCCAGACACGAATCGAGAAAACCAGCCCTTGCGCAATAGTAAGAAACTGATAGTTGCGAGAATGCACTAATTTTACACTATGTGCTGTAATGTAGCCCGAGTTCTGATTCTGAGGGGCATACCTGCAAACGAAAACAGCTGGCCACCCAAATATAGTTGAGTTGAGTTGATTTTAGTTTAGCGTCCCGTTCAGCAGCGAGGGTATATGAGATGTGGACGTACTGATTAACGTGGAATCCGAACCACATGAGTTCCCGCCGGGAATCGAGCCAGGGTCTCCCACGTCCAAGGTGCGCACGCTAACCGCTTAGCCACGAGGGTGCTTCCCCAAATATAGTGAACTTACAAATAAATATGTAGTAAACTCACGACATTTGGGTGCAAGGGAAATTTTACGTGACCCGTGCACCCATAATATCTATATACATCCTTGACTATATGGGATTACATCCAAGACCGGGAGAGGTCCAGATTAGGATCTTGTGAAAGTTCCAGATTAAGGCATGTCCCATATCACTTCCATACGAAAGGATATTGTCTTGAAATACACCATATTCGGGCACTGTTGCTCTCAAGCAACACAGTTTTCAAAGGCGTAATTACTACTTTAGTATGTTACATATTGCTACAATATTTTACATAAATATCAAGTGAACTTTCGCCTAGGTTGTAGTCAAACTGAAAAACGAAATTTTACTTCTTCAGTGTTCACAATAAAACAAACAAGACGGAAACGCAAGCCGCCAAGCGTTGGAAACACGTTAGTGCTCTAGTGACATATACGGCTAAATTTTCAAATTTCCCGATCTCTACAAACATTTCCGACAAAAGAAATGTTGCTTGTAGACACCACCGCCAATTAGAGAGCATACAATAAATACGCTCGTGAGGAAAAATATAGAACTTTCGTTTTGCTCAGGGGCAATAAGGCCAAACAAAGGATTTTACACATAACAAATTAAGGACGCATCAATTGTCCCTTAGTAATCGTGATTCAGTGGCCACGGCGCTCAACTAGTAATTTAAAGATTCTCGGGTAGGATCCACGAAGATCCGATGCTTTTATAATTTTGAATTTTTCATGGAGAGTCATCGGCGATGAAACACGTTTTGTTACCTTGAGATGTTTGAATACTCGGTTGTTTCAATACTTGAGCTAACAAATCTTCAGAAATAATTATAGTAATAATAATAAACTAATAATAATAATTATTATCTAGTAGAAAATTAAAAGTTCGAAGCTTATTACCGCTCAAGCCTTAACATTACAAACACGAACGTTGACATTTGGCTAGAATATTTCGGTTTTGTTTAGTGTTAGTGAAGAAAAGGAATGTCTCATCTCGTTCCGAAAACAAAACAAACAACATCAAGACAAGAATTACTATTTTGCATTCGAGACGGGACAAGGCTAACTCAAATTGTAGTCTAGCTTGGACATGAGAAGCAAGACGAGACGGAGAGTATCGTAAATATCATTCGTTTTATCTGTATTCTCGAAATAGTGTATGTCCATTCTTTAAGTAACAATTGCTTTGTAGAATGAATCTTATACGCTATTTTTTGCTTTGTAGTTTAGGGCTCATTAAATTTATTATGATCTGTGTAGGTATTTGTGCATGAAAGCGCATATTTATTTCTGCATATCCTAAAAGTTAGTTTATTATGTCCCTGTTATTCAGTAATAATATTAATTTTATTACAGTCATTTCCCTTGAACCGTACAGTGAAACCGTAATCCGGAACCGTAATCTCGTAAGTAAGATAGCCTCAATAAAATAATAACACAAATAACATTTAATTTATCAAAAAAGTTATAAATTATGGTCAAAATTATATTTTCGCTGCTTAGAGAGTAAAGTCATGTACTACTAACGTCGGAGTCGGAGTACGAATCTCGCTACGGTCATAATTTCACATAGTCGGGACTCAATTGTCACGAAGCATATTTTCACTTTTGCTGAAGCTTTTGAATCTCTTCTATTTCTAGCACTAGCTTCTATTTTGATCAGTATTTGCAGTTGGTTTTTACAACAGCTCACAGAATTATAGTTATTATTTGCTAACAGCTAGAATCCACTCCTTATTTCGATTTATGTTGTTTGACTTAAAGTGAGCACTCCACAACTGTTTAGTATTCTGTTCCACTTCTTTTAGGCAATTTTTACACCTTAACAGACAATATTGTACTGATCTCATAAGTGTTTCTAATCATAAGACAAAACCAAAATGTTAAAAGAATTGTTTTTAACATAACATACTGTTGTGTTAGTACTAGCTGAGTAGAGGTTTGGATTTATGTTTACTTGCTATTCTTCCGCTCTCTTGGAAAATTAAAGTTTTTTTTTTTTGGCGTATAAAAACAAATTAATTTGTTCCATTGCTCCTTTTTCAACGTTCAACATTCTTGACAAAAGAATTTCATTTCCAGTAAAGCTAAACAATGGTTTGTTTCACAGAAAAAAAAAATAGTATGTAAGCATTTACTTTCCTGTTCAAAATTTAATCTTTTTCCAGTGCTATATGTGCTAAACAGTACTTTATTTATAGGCGGGAAAACTAATTTACATAATTACAGCTTTCCAGGGTAGGAAGAGTAGATGCACCCCTTTAGATACCTAACAATTCTCATAAGCATTATCAGTAGGGCAATATTTCATTTACAGTGTTGCAACTATAGTTGGCATCTCAAGTAATATGCAACATACTACTACTACTACTAATACTACTACAACAACTAATGTTAATAATAATAATAATACTATTTTAATATCAGACTTGAATTGATTTTTGTGTGATACAATGTATTGATTTTCATTGTTACGTACTCAGTTGATCTTTTTCCGGCAGGTGTTCATGTAGTTCGGATTCCACGTTAATAAGTAGCTTTCGTCTCATACAGCTTCGCTCTTGAAAGCGAGGTTAATCTGTACAATGAAATGAAATCTATAAGTTTTATGTCGCACGGCTATTTCGGCTATGTTAAACGAGTTGGTGATGATGAGAAATTAATGACCCACATACCGTTCACCCATGGTCTTTTACGACCTCCATTTTAGGGGTGTATTCATTCTCTTTTAATAGCATATTTTTCAATCCCTATTTTAATATAACATACCAGGGGTGTATTCGTTCTAATCCTATTTTAACATAGCAGAAATTACACATAGCAGAGCAGGAATAACATAAAACTACGAAATAGCAGTAGGGGTGTATTCGTTCCAACCCCTATTTTAACATAGCAGAAATGACATAAGACTACGAAACATAGAAATGGTGTATTCATTTTCAACCCCTATTTTAGCAGACAATGAAAACATAAGACTACAAACACACAACTGTATTCGTTTCACCCCTACTTAAACATAGCAGAACTAGTAAAAGAGTATGGCTTATTTTTCAACCCCTATTTTAACAGAGCAGAAATTACATAAGGCTACGAACATGGCAGAACCCCCATCTTAACATAGCAGAAATTACACTGAGCGGAGAATACATCCACCCCTATTTAAACATAGCAGTGTCTTATTTTCCAACCCCTATTTTAACATAGCAGAGACTACGAAACATAGCAGGGGTGTATTCATTCCCTTTTATGGGCATTTTTTTTCAACATAGCAGACAATGAATACGTATGTAACACCACCTCGATATGTTGCTTCGTTTACGAGTGACGGGAGATTTTTAACCGTTTTCGTAATATGGGCCATTTTATGAAGTTTGGACAGTCAAATGAACATAGAAAATATTTACCCCATATTTTAGTCGTTTTTGTTTGGAGCCAATAATAAATAGTTTTATTTTAGCCAATGGGATATTTGACTTGCAGATTTTTCTCCAATGAAAAAGTGTTTTATTTTAGCCAATCAAAGGAAAGCGGAGCAACTATATAAGGGATGAGTTTCGAAGCTATTCTCAGTCAGTTATTCATCGGCTTGTAAAAAGTGAACATCGTGTGCAGAGTGAGAGAACATTGAGTGAATTTCGAGTGTGAATTAAAGGTAAGTAATTCTGGACTTCGTCAAAGTTCGAAGGGGTTATTTTTAAGTGTTCCTTATAACCTCACCCAAGAATGATTATTTTTTGAAATATACGTTGTGTTGAATACGTTCACGAAAACCAGTGTTCGCTGTGCTGAGAAATAACTGAAATTATCACTTTTGTTATTATGACCATTAGTAAATAGTTTTATTCTAGCAAATGATATACTTGACTTGCAGCTTTTTCTCCAATGAAAAAGAGTTTTATTTTAGCCAATCAGAGGAAAGCGAAGCAACTATATAAGGGCTGAGGTTTGAAGCTATTCTCAGTCAGTTATTCATCGGCTTGTAAAAAGTGAACATCGTGTGCAGAGTGAGAGAACATCGAGTGAAGATCGAGCTTGAATTAAGGGTAAGCATTTTTGGACTTTGTCAAAAGTCGAGGGGGTGATTTTTAAGTGTTCCTTATAACCTCACCGATGATTGATTATTTTTTGAAACATACGTTGTGTTCAATACTTTCATGAAAGCCAGAGCTCGTTGCGCTAAGAAATAACCAAGATATTGATTTTTTTAATATTTAAGTATTTTTGAACTTGGTCAAAATTCGAGGATGAGATTTTTGAATGTTCCTTATAAACTCACCCAAGACTAATTATTTTTTGAAATATAAGGTGTGTTGAATACGCTCGTGAAAACCAGAGCTCGTTGCGGTAAAAAAACGAAATATGATTTTTAAAAATTTAAGTATTTCTGAACGTCAAAATTCTTGGTGTTTTTTAAGGGTTCCTTATAACCCCACCCAAGACTGATTATTTTTTGAAATATACGCTATGTTAAATACATCCATGAAAATCAGAGTTCGTTGCGCTGAGTAATAACTGAAATATTGATTTTTAAAAATATAAGTATTTCTGGACTTTTGTCAAAATTTGAGGAGGTGATTTTTAAGCGTTGTCTGTTTGATGAAATATACGATGTTTTCGATCATGCAGATTACGAATATTCTGCCCTTTTTCACCCAGAGTTGATAGTTTATGTGGGATTCGCCTAATATGCAATTTTTGGATGATTTTGCATTTTAAGAAATGTAATCATTTGCTTTAGGTTTAGAAAATATCACTAAAAACGTTAGGAAGAATACGATATTCGAAAAACACTTTTTTGTGTTCTATAGTGGGAACAGCCCCAATTACAGTAAAAAGATCTAACAGCGGAAATACGTGAGATATGTTTTTTTTGTAAAAAAACGCTAATAGTACTACTTCTTTTACTACTAATAATAATTGTTAGTTGATAGAATAATAAAGTTACTTTTTGTTAAAAACACCTAATTTATATATAATAGTACTCTAAGCAATAATAGTGTTTAATGTAAAAAAAAGGAAAGTTCTAGTAAAATTACAATTATTAACAAAATAACTAGAAAGTACAAAAAATTCCGAATGAATGGTAGAATGATAACTGCACACCTTGCGAGAACTCCTGAAAGGGAAAACCCAATTACTTGGTTGCGGAGAGGAATTGCTCAACTATGGAATATGTTAATGGTAGATGTAGATTCTCACCATCAGTTAGGACTGACATTATGGAATCAAAATAATCAAGATAGATCGTTTTGGTTTTCATTTCGAGAAGCAGCGAATGTCGGTGAAGACTTCATCTGGCAGACTCTGAATCAAGTCATACAGTCTAATGCAAAGTTTATGGAACAAGATCGTTTTGTTATTGCTTTTCATCATGTGGCTTTACCTAGAGGGGAGCGGAAGAAAAATCAAAATTTTACAGCTGTTTATTCATACATTTTCAGCCGCCATAATTATAAATACACATTCTAGTGATGAGTGTGGTGAACATTGGGTTGCTTTTTATATATCTCATATGCGTGTGGGGGAGTATTTCGATAGCTATGGTATACCACCTTATATACATCATCATATAAGATTTTTAAAACGAAACTGTATGTATTATACACGGAATAATAGACGAATTCAAGGTGATTTTTTCAATTTTGTGGACATTATTGTTTTCTATATCTAGCATGCCGTGCGTCTGGTTAAAACTACGCGATTTCTTAAAGAAATTCTCCCTTACCACTATTGATGCTAATGATATTATGCTTTATTCATTTATGAGACTATGATTATGGTCACTGGCGCGAGATTAAGTTCTCCGTAAACCATGTATGTATGATGGTCACTGGCGTGAGATTAAGTTCTTCGTAAACCAGATGTGTGATTGTGACTGGCATGAGATTATATACATATATATGTGTGTGTGTGTCGTGTGAATAACCAGGCGTTATTTTTTAAACTCTGCTAAAATGTCTACAAAATGAATAGCCTAACCTTTTAACTCCGCCATTGCCGGTCCCAAGCCCCGGATGAGAAAGGAGGAGGGTTGGGGTAGCTACCCCCGTAAAGGTAGAGGTTCTGCTAAATTATATAGGGGTTGGAAAATATGCTCATAAAACAGAACGAATACACCCCTACTGCTATGTTTCGTAGTCTCTGCTATGTTAAAATAGGGGTTGGAAAATAAATCATATTCTCCTACGTTTAAATAGGGGTGGAACGAATACAGTTGTGTGTTCGTAGTCTTATGTATTCATTGTCTGCTAAAATAGGGGTTGAAAATAAATACACCCTTGCTATGGTTCCTAATCTTATGTTATTTCTGCTATGTTGAAATAGGGGTTGGAACGAGTACACCCCTGCTATGTTTCGTAGTCTTATGTTATTTCTGCTATGTTAAAATAGGTGTTGAAAAATATGCTCATAAAAGATAATGAATACACCCCTAAAATGGAGGTCGTAAAAGACCATGGGTGGACGGTACGTGGGTCGTAGCGTATCGTGAGACACTGAAAAATTGAGTCCTTGCTCTCAGGATACCCTGGAAAAAAAGGCGATTTTTCAGCTACTGGGTGTCAGGTATCGCCACTCTACTTGTGTACTTCTATGGTCAGGTTCCAGTTTATTTCATAACCAGCTTTCTAATTTTGTCCCGAACATTGTGTCGTCTCGTGAATACCAATTTAATACTTACAGAATCAATTTCTGATCAAAAAAAATAGCTGATATAATTTGACTAACTGTACAAACAGTGTTGCCAACTCCAAAAATAAAAAATACTTAATTTTGAGGAAAAATTAAGAATTTTCTCAAAATTTGTGAATAAATTTTCTTTCGCATGTAATATTGCAAATAAACATGCATAGTTTAAAAACCTGTTTCTTTTCTTAAAAAGTAAGGCATAACCGGTTCTGTTAGGGCAAATGGTTTCTTAGTTATTACGCTTTAACGAAAAATGGAGGGAAAATTCGATAAATTATCCGATTTCTAAGGGTTAAAGACGAATTTTAAGGCGATTTTAGACGTTTGGGGAAACTAATGTTATGAAGGTTATCAGTACCAGCTAACGATATTCAAGAAAGAAAAGAAATCAGATAAACATAAAGCTGGTCAAAATTTGTTACCCAGTGTAATGTATCTATCCATAATTTATTAATAAGATCAAATTGCAAAATAAAATTAGATTTTGTTGTAAATAACCCAATAACCTCAGATGAAAGTAACACTATTAATAAGCACCACTTCATAAAGATAGTTAGGATAACAATTATCAAAACTTGTATTGTGAGTAACTTGAATAAAGTACTATTTGAAGCTAAAATGTATAAAATTATTATTTGTGAAAACAAATAAGGAGGTCACTTGCTATGACTCGAACTCAAGACCTCTGGGGTCGGTCTTCAGTACCCTAACCATCTGACCACAGACTAAATGACTGATAGCCGATATTTTCATTATGTTTTCTTGCTTGTTTATTTGTGTGTAGTTTCAAGCGCCATTTTTAATGAAGAATCCAAATGTGCAATAACAAATGTAAGTTCACATTTAAAATTTTAAAGTTACCCCCGTACTACCGAAGGAAGTATGAATAGAGGTTGCGTTTCGTAATATTCGATAGCGTAATCAAAATTATTTAACACGTTATCTTTTTGTTTTCCTGATCTGTATATTTCGCAAGATAATCGATCGTCCAGTAACTACGCCACTGTCAATATATTTAAAGATGCAACTGATTTGAACACTTTTATAGTTATAGCATTATAAATATATGGTGAATTAATAATTTGCTTGTAGTTACAAGTGGGTACTTTATTGGTTACAACAAGAAAAATTACTCGAGCGTGTACCTTTGCGCGTAAGGTATAGCTACTCCTCACTCTGCCACTTGATAATTTAATGCGTTCTATCATATATTCGGAGAGTGAGAAACCTTAAAACGCGTTCTCTGGTTATGGCAGTTTGTAGTATTGACACTTTAAATGTGCACTCTTACCTCGCAAAAGATACCCCAAAGTTCATTTACCGAAGTCTTCTTCAACCTTGTCAGTAACTTGTTTTCCTACTTGGTTATACACTTGTACAGTTGTTTCAGTAACTTTGAACGACAGGGACACGAACACAGATAAATCGAGATCATTTAAAATTCCAGAAGTTCTCACACCGGGAATCGACCCCGTACACCACAGACGCACCACAGTTAAGTGCCTCAACTGTTATCTTATAATCGACGCCTCTCCTGTCAGTATGTATCTTTTTCTGGTATTGTACTGTTTACTGTGAGTACAAGTATCATAAGACTCGCTCTTGTCACTTTGTCAGCCAGATTTTCGGCTAAGTCCTGCACAAAAACACACTTTACAATTTGTTCCTTTAACAGGTGTGAGCAACTTCATTCTGGTCCTCTAGCTACTCTACCAGGCGTAATTGAACTTAGAGCGGGCGTAGTTGGGTTGCCTAACTCAAGAATTTATGCGTCCCACTGCACACTTACGATGTGGATATTAACATCTAACACATTTCTATTCAATGCTTAAGACAATTATTGTATTGTGACAGCAGTACTGTTCTAGTCACAATGTAAGTCGGAGAAATTGTATTCGGGAATCTCCATGTGTCGTGTTAAAGGTCACACTAAATATACTCTAGTACGAAATACCTCGGTTGAAAGGGTAGTGTAAGGGGCGTGAAGAGTTCTTGAAGATTCAAACAAAGCAAACTCAGAAACACCAGGAATTATCGAAAAATATATAGCTATGACTTAATTGTTTTGAAACTTGGCTTTCATAGGTTTAAAAGTTACCCGAATACGAATCTGACATCAACTGCTTAAAAATCAAAATCGAAAATCCAACATGTCGGACATAATGTAAAAAAACAAGCTATGGATCTGAAATTAAGTATGTAGAGATATTCGACATTAAAATGAATCGTGTACCAAAATTGTAAAATTCAAACCGATTGACCCAAGATGGTGGACAAAACTCAATGTGCAAAAGTTATTATTCGGGTTTCACATAATTACAAATTTTCATGATTTAAAAATATTAAAATATACTTACAGTGCTCAGCGACAGTGATTTTATATCAAAGGTAAAGTTTGCATTAGAGTTTTATAGTTTTACAGTATATTGTTTTTAACTATCGGAGTTATCACAATGCAACGAAGACATAGGAATAGAACGTTTAGAATGTGAAATTACGTTTAATGTGAAAATTGGCATCATCTTCCTGGATTCAATCCTTGCTCTCAGGTACCTATCCCTTCCATTCTACCACACACAGAAAGACAGATGCTTCGGTCCAGAGTGTGACAAGGAAAAGACACAACCAGACAGCAAACTTGCTGGTTGCAAAAATCTTGAAGTTGATACAAACAACGCGTTTGGTTAGCAGTGGCGCCGTAAGTACGCACTCAGGCCCGTACATCATTTCCGTGTAATCGTTAACAGTGAAGTTTAATTTAGGGATAGTGAAATCTCCTGGCTACTGGTTTGCTTGTGTTATTGCCTCACTGTTCGCACGTGCCTTCCAAATTCGTCGTACTGTAATCTCTTTCATATGTTGTTTTTCACCATCAAGCATTGGCATTAAAATATTTTCTGGATGACCAAACAAGACATTTCTCTAAATTATCCAATTAACAACATCTTTCAGTTCATCTGACAGATATCGCGAGATGACACATTTTACATATGTATTTTGCACCTTCAGTGGAGTTTATTTGCTCTTGATGAAAAAACTACTTTGGTGCGTACAACTTGACAACGTTTTCGGCAAGAATGCGAAGATCATTTGAAGATACTTTCGTAAAAATGTACAAGCGAAAAATATTACTCGCTGTTGTTACCCATTGTGAATTTGTTTTACTGTTTTATGATATTCAACTTCTAAGTGCATTTTCCGATCACCACAGCTTTGCATAAATAGTATAAATACCTTTGGGCTGAACTGATGTCTTTTTTACTTTGTCAGTTAGTTCTTGGATATTTCCGTCAATTTTCTCAAATTGAACTGGATCTAGTCAATGATAATTCTCTCGCTGTTTACCAATAGGTCATGAAAATCCACTTTGTCCAAGTGTGTCGGATTAGATGACGTAACGGAAGTTCGTTTGCAAGAAATAGGTAAATTATTCACTGCAGTGTCTCCCAAACTCTTTTTCCAGAAGAGCCATCACTCCATCCTAACTCCATCGTCTGTTAGGGTTCCGACACAACCAATAGCGAAAATATCTTCCATATTGATAAACTGCCCGGTAATGATTCTACAAATGCTCTTCTGGATTTTCAAAGTTCTGCCACATTCAGGAGTTGAGTGAGCAAAATAAGTTTATCCAGATTCCGGAAGCAATGTGATATGCTCTTTCATTGCACTCTGGCTAGTAACTAATTGTTCTTTTCTTACTTGAACAAGTGTTTTGTCCTTTCGACCATCAAAGAAAGTTCCTAGAGTCCTTTGGGGGGGGGGTCTTGATTTTTGCTGTATACTTGATCTACTCTTATGTCTTTCTCTTTGCACTTTAGTATTTGTCTACAACTAGTGATGCATCTTCTCGTGAAACGAGACCCAAGTCATGCACACTGGATCTGGCAATCGTAGCAGCTGCTGTATGTGGTACACTATATCTGTCACAGGCTGAAGAAAATAAAAAATGTGCCACTATCATTTGCGATCTTCCACGTGTACCTTGTGTGGGTGTTTCATGCAGTTGGTCAATTTCCTTATCGCTGTCAGTTGAATATAAGAATTCAACCTGAATAGGCTCGGTCTCTGGAACTTTTATTTGGTAGGTGCTTTCTTCGGAAGCAGATGCAGTAGCAGAGTAATTTGTTTCAACTTTCTCAGGGCCTTCATCTCTAATTTTCTCGATAATCTTGTATCAACACTATGAATACATATTCTTCGATTGGTTCTTTGATCGAGGAGGAAAGCTCTTTCTTCGGTTCGCCTTCTGAGAGCTCAAAGAAAGACCTTGACTGACAAATCTCATTTGCAGGCAGCGATATCAAACAGACCTGGAATTCTCTAATTCGGTCTTGGTACGGTTATATTTTTTTCTTGACTTGTAAGACTTTAGTAGGTTTTCTTACCTTTTATGGAAGTCGAACTGCATGCATACAATTCTTCTTCTTGAAAGAACAGGAATCGAGGCTCTTCTCTAAATTACTTCTAATTTCACAGCAGTAGCATCTGAGATTTCACTAAAACTTGGTTCCTTCTTTTCTACTTTCTTGATGAAACGCAAGAACTCACAGTGTTTCGCGACATCTTCCTAAGTTGGTAGTATGTTTTCATTCAACTGAGAAGGCGAAGCAAACACAGGGCATACAGTAGTAGCTCTAGTTGTAATTGCAGACGATGTGACTGCCTTGTATGAACAGAAAAAGAACACTACCACAAAGACACAAGCAAATTTCCTTATTAATAGAAGCAGTCGTAATAAAACATATCTTTAAGCTTCCCCACAAAAACCGTGGCTACTAAGTAAAAGCACTCACCACATTTTCACGTCATTGACAGGCATTTACGAATTTAAGTTGCGAAGGAAAAATAGTAATACTGGGTCTTTTATTTTCATCAATCTTCTTCTTGTCTTAGTGTATCCTTATGTGAGTATTGTTTGTTTTCGTTCTTAACTTACTATATTTCAGTTACTGACTAATTATCATCTAATAGATCATGTGAGTATTGTTTGTTTTCGTTCTTAACTTACTATATTTCAGTTACTGACTAATTATCATCTAATAGATCTCTTCCTTAAATCTACAACGTAATACAAAATTATTATTCCCAAGACTGCCATCTATATTTCTTCTCGTAATCCTCCTAAATCAAAATATTGCTGTAAGTATTGAATAAGTTACACCGGAATAAAAAATCCCTAAATCAACATGCACGGCAGTGCATGTCAGCCAAGTTCCGCGAAGTAAATGAAAACTGGCCTGCACTGCCGTAAGCATATTATACACGAACAAGAGTTTTGGGTAAAATCGCCGATTTCGAGGCTTTGTAAAAACGATTCTATTAAGGGTAGAAGCATGAAATTTAGAATGTAAGGAGATATCCCACAGATGTACTCATATGCCAAATCTCACATTCCTACCTTCAACCATGTTCGAGTACTGAAGCCCAAAAGTATGCAGTTTTCAGGCTCACTGACTCACTGACTCACTCATCAAATTGTTTACGTACTTCCCAATGACATACAAACGTGAAACTTTGCATAAAGGTATCCTATGACAACTTGAGTATGGAAAAAGTCCGATATCTGAGGAATGTGCTATGGGAAATCTTTTATGGGCAAAAAACTGTGCTTAGCCAGGGAAAAAATCGTTTCACTCACTCACTCATCAAATTGATTAGGTACTTCCCAATGAGATAGAAACTTGAAACTTTGCATAAAGGTACCCTACAATAGCTTGAGTATGCAAAAAGTCCGAAATCTGAGGAATGTGCTATGGGAAATTTTTATGGGTAAAAAATGTAATTAGCCAGGAAAAAAATCGTTTCACTCACTAACTCATAAAATTGATTAGGTACTTCCCAATGAGATAGAAACTTGAATCTTTGCATAAAGGTACCCTAATATAGCTTGAGTATGGAAAAAGTCCGAAATCTGAGGAATGTGCTATGGGAAATTTTTTATGAGTAAAAAACTGTCCTTAGCCAGGAAAAATATCGTTTCACTCACTCACTCATCAAATTGATTAGGTACTTCCCAAAGAGATAGAAACTTGAAACTTTGCATAAAGGTACCCTACAATAGCTTGAGTATGGAAAAAAGTCCGAAATTTGAGGAATGTGGTATGGAAAATTTTTATGAGTAGAAAGCTGTCCTTAGCCAGGAAAAAAATCGTTTCACTCACTCACTCATCAAATTGATTAGGTGCTTTCCAATCAGATAGAAACGTGAAACTTTCCATAGAGGTACTCTACAATAACTCGAGTATGGAAAAGGTCCGATATCTGAGGAATGTACTATGGGATTTTTTTATGTGCAAAAATCTGTCCCTAACCAGGAAAGAAATCGTTTCACTCACTCACTCATCAAGTTGATTAGGTACTTCCCAATGAGATAGAAACTTGAAATTCTTCATAAATGTACCTTATAATGGCTTAGGTGTGAAAAAATCCGAAATGTGAGGAAAGTGCTATTGGAAATTTATCATAGACAAAAAAACTGTCCTCAGCAAAGCACGGTTCATTCAGTCATTCATCACATTGATTTGTTAGTTTCCAATGAGATAGAAACTTGAAATTCTTCATAAAGGTACCTTATAATGACTTGAGTGTGAAAAAGGACTGTAATTTGAGGAATGTGCTATGGGAAATTTTTCATGGATGTAAACTGTCCTTAGCAAGGTAGAAATCGGTTCATTCATTCAATCATCACATTGATTTGCTAGTTTCCAGTGAGATAGAAACGTGAAACTCTGCATAAAGGTACCTTATAATGACTTGAGTGTGGAAAAAGTCTTAAATGTGAGGAATATGCAATGGGATTTTTTAAATGGATGAAAAACTATTTTTAGCCAAGCAGATATCGGTTAATTCATTCACTCGTCACATTGATTAAGTACTTGTTTATGGAATATTGACGTCAAAGTCTGTATATTGGTACCTTATAATGACTTTAGTATGGAAAATATCTGAAATTTAACTAATGTACTAAAGGAAATTTTTTATGGGTGAAAACTGTCCTTAGCCAAGCAGAAATCGGTTCACTCACTGATTGACTCATTCGTAGCATTAATTAGGTACTTCCCAATGAATCTCTGCATGAAATTACCTTATAATGATTTGAGTATGGAAAATGTCCGAAATTTAAGGAAGTTCTATGGAAAACTTTTATGGGTGAAAACTGTCCTCAGTCAAGCAGAAATCGGTTCACTCACTCACTCATCACATTGATTTTGTATTTCCAATTAGATAAGTCGTAAAACTCTGCTTAAAGGTATCTTACAATAACCTGAGTATGGAAAAAATCCGAAATGTGACGAATGTGCTATGGGAATTTTTTTATAGACGAAAAATTGTCCGTAACCATTAGGTACTTTCCAATGAGATGAATATGTGAATGTCTACACGAAGGTAGCTTATAATGGCTTTAATATGAAAAATATCCGAAATTTAAGGAATATGCTATGGAATTTTCTTTGGGGGAAAAATTGTCCTTACTCAAACAGAGATCGGTTCATTTACTCACTTATCATTGACTAGGTGCTTCCAAATGAGATAGAGAATTGAAACTCTGCATAATGATACCTACCTTATGTAATGGCATGTGTAATTAAAGGTTCCAAATTTAAGGAGTGTACTATGGGATTTTACGGGCGAAAAACTCTCCATAGCCATTAAGTACTTCTTCATGAAATAAAGTTGCGAAACTTCCCATAAAGGTACCCTATAAGGGCTTGAAAATGAAATTTGAGGAATTTGCTATGGATATTTTATAATTAGCAAAAAAAACTGTCTTTACAATCAGAAATCGGGAAGGATTCCGTTATTGAACACATCATGTGCATAGTGATAACGTTGTCAATCGTCTGAGTGGTTGAGTTGGTGTCCTCCTCGCTGGTCTATTGGCTACCACGTGCGCCCTTGTTGTGTGATGTCCTGGATTCGATACCCGGTGGAAGAGCCTTTGGAATCTTAGCTCTCCTCGATATTTATGTGTTCGTGTCTCTGTCGTTCTAGGTTATAGAAAAATGAGCTAAGGTCACTGAGAAAAATCCGTTATCCGGACAGCGGTATAGTGTACAAATATTATGTTTACTACAGAAATCAATACTTAACATACGTTATCCATATGCTACATACGAACTGTCCTCTTTCCCGCTTAGATGTTACACAATGTCCTTGCAGGATGTCTGACATCTAACAGTCTTCTGTACATTACGTACGTCAGCTATAAGTTACATACGGCCATCTGTATGTGAGATCCTGACGGCCTACATACAGTCTTTTCGTTCGGTTGGAAAGTACGTTTATTCGGAACACTTATACGGAGAGTACGTTCAAATATAATTTTTCAGTTATACATTTAGTGTACGTTAAGTCCAAGAACTACAGGATTTATACATGTAACCAACGTTTTCAAGTACTCCACATACAGATTTTCTCAGTGTGCGAGTAAAATAATTGAAAGCTAGTAACAAGTAGTTAAGCTAGTTAAGAGGCAGGTTCTGTGAATCAGTTAACTTTTAAAAACGTGGGCTAAGACACGAACATACTGCCGTAAATTTCGTGGTTGAAAACCCAGACAAGGAAAGCCAATATTTTGTCTTTTTTCGGCGAATATTTTTCCTTTATTGCATTCATTGGTATTAAATAGATATTGAAATTAATTTGATAAATAAGATAATGTAGAGGTGAGAATGTTTAATGAAGTTTTCGAAGAAATGAGAAATCCAATTGTTCGAATTTATGTGAGACTAGCAACAAAATGTAACCGATTTCGTAAATATATTGGTACCACGAGTTATATTATAGTTATCAGAGTCGTTATGTAAATATGTTCTTGATACTTCGTGTCTCTGTCTGTGAACAGTGTGAGAATCTCTTCAGCCTTTTCATCAACAGTGAATTTCATGCCTTTGCTCTTCATATTTCCTGAATTTGCCCTCCGGGGGTTCGATTCAATTTTTTATTCCAATTCCAAGTTCCTAAAACATATGATTGTATGTCAAAAAAAAAAAAACAATTTAAATAGCATGGGAAAATTCTTCATCCCCCCTTCATCATTTCAACTTTCCACGTCAACCGGAATCACCCCTTTAATTTATGTCAGTTCATGTAGTTTTATATACAGTTAGGATATGTTGTTGGCAAATTTTATTAAGTTTACAAGCTATTTGAAAGGTGTATACCATTGGAAGGAAAACCCGAGGCAGTATGAAACTGCGAAACATCCGGGTCATGTAATGAACTCCGTAATTTCGCAATGTGAAAAGGTATAGAACAACTATGTATATTGAAACACCAGCTATGTCTAGTGATGTAGCAGCGAGGATTCAGAATCACGGGTTTTGGGCCCTGTTGATACTATTTGTATTTAGGTAATGAAAAATGAGATGTTAACGATCGTGATTTTGTAGTTCGGGTAAATGAATTGGAATCTCGTTTGGACATAACTCTCTGACAGATATTTAATAGAATAAATCCTCCCTGCTAATCTAGTGGCTAGCATGTGCGCCTTTCTTGTACAGGGTCTTGGGTTCGATTCCCGGTGGGAGAGCCCTTGGGAACTAATGTTGTATGTAACACATTATGACTCCTTTAAAAAAATGTACAATTTTGAATTTAAATCCAGCAATATGCCACAATTGAGAATCCCAATATACGATATTCACATGGTGAACTACAAAAAGAAGTGAAATATGAACAAAAACACCAGAGGTGCAAAAAGTGCAGCCAAGTTCGTCAGCCTCAAAAAGTGTTGAGATGAGGATGGATGAGCCAAGTTCCTTGGCCACTGCATCTGAAAGGAACACTGGAACTTGGCGCGAGGTGTCAAGGAAAATTATGTTAAGGAACCTTAGGAATAGTGGTGGGTTTGGGACCACCATCAACCTTAGGAATATAAACTTTGATAAGGCGCTAAGGCACATATACAGTATACTGAAGTAAAATTGGTGGTTCGAAACCCAAACAAGGAAAACTTATATTCCTCCACGAAGTGTCAAAGTAAATAATGTTAACGAGCCTTAGGGATGGTGTTTGTCAGCGTGATGGATTTGGGGGTCCACTAGGGCTGAAATGTCCCGGCCGTGAAACTAGAAACAGACATCTTAATGTATTCGAATATGTTAGACACCTCGCGCCAAGTTCCAGTGTTCCTTTCAGATGCAGTGGCCAAGTAACTTGGCTCATCCATCCTCATCTCAACACTTTTTGAGGCTGACGAACTTGGCTGCACTTTTTGCACCTCTGGTGTTTTTGTTCATATAAATATTTCACCTCCAGTAGTATTTTACCTTTAAACAAAATTTGACATTGGAAAGCAGAGAGAAATTTGCCAAGTTTCAAGGTTGTTGGGGAGGCACAGAATATTATCTGATTTCGATGAAATTTTTGCAGATTTTGTGGGGACTGAATGGCAACTATTGCACACTAGCCGATATCAAATTTGTTAAAAGCGATTTTCTAAAAAAAAATATATAACAAAGATTTTTGCCAATTTTCAAGGTCGTTTTGGGAGTCAGAAGATATCTGATCTGCATGAATGTTTTTGCAGATTTTGTAGAGACCGACTGAAAACTTTTTCCTACTAGGCAATTTCAAATTTCGAAAATTCGATTTTTTCACGCCATCTATATATATGTATATATATAAAATTACTGCATTCGCTGGGTCATTACTATTTGGCTTAGAGTTATGGTTCAAACGCCATTTTATTCAGTATAACGATCGCTTTTCAACGGCACATCTCACTTGAAAGTTTCCTAAAAATTTCCCGCTCGGAATGGTTGGGCCCATTGAGCCTAGCCGCTTATTGACGTAGGGATCATAGAAATAAATAAAAATACTCAAAGTTACACACAATAAGTATGCAAAATTTCAATCTGATGTCTTGATAAATTAGGGCGTGAAGAATAGGAAGCTTTCTATGCGTTTTCTCTAATATTTACACTATAATAGGAAATGATACCAATTAATACAACTTCCGCTTTGAATGCTGATAAAACACTACTCAATTCAAGCTAAACTTTCATTTGGCATATACGTGTTGGTGGATATACACAGGGTGTAAAGGGAGATAATACAAATACTGTGGTAGATGCTTCTATGAGACTAGTACATGAAAAAAGTTCATATAAACATACATCGAGGAACGCCTAATTTTCGAGTAAACTGCGGAAAACGAGTAACAACGAACGAGTAACACCACATATATTCATTGCTTTACTATTAGTAGTACTATTAATGAAAATACATGTATTGGCGAATGATCAGTGGTATGTTCTCAAACGCAGATGCTATGTCTCAAGAAACTGGAGGTCTGTCCATTCACGTTAGTGTTTAGGTTGATTGGCCCCAGAAGATTCAAGCGCATAGCACGTCGGCTCGAGATCAGGTCTCATATGCCACTGTGCAGAACATTAGCGGAGGAAGGCTAGCATCCATTTCCAGTGTGAAAGACTTCATAATGGTGAAAAAGAGAAACATGTGGCCTTTTGTATGTGGTTAACGAAACATTAGCACTTAATCCCCTACATCATGGTCACCGACGCGGCTGCTTTCAACAAGATGGCATAAACGATCTTCATGGCACTATCTCCATAAATTTGCAGTGCAGATTTTCGGTTTATCTGTAGTTTACCATGGAGAGTGATATACTCTTTGGCCCAATCGTCCTACAAAATAACATTAACCTATATGAATAAACGCCAAAGGCTGTTTAATAAAAGTAAACCATGCTTCTAAGGGTTTTAGAGAATACATGCGTTCGTAGTGAATAAATAAAAAAATATACTGTACGCCAACAATTTCAAAAACTGATATCACATAGTGGGTTGTAAACCAGATAAAAAGCAGGACATTTTCACAAGAAATAAACACTCAAACCATAGAGTTATCAAACAATTAAACACTTTCCCTTCAATTGCACGAGAAATATAGTACTCTTTCTGAACTGTTCTTGTTAATATCTTTTTGTTTTAGTATATTTTAGTAAGGTTGTGTGTGTTTGTTTAAACAATGTTTTCTACATTTGGTAAGGTATACTTCACATATGAACTCCCATTACAAACAAAGTAAGGAAAGGGGAATTGAGTATTTTATACATTAAACTATTAACTTTGTTTTTTTTGGAATAGTCGTTAGTTTTTTCTATTACTTCCCTTCTATTAGTTTGAATGCGCTGATCCTAACTACAAATATTAAGGGATTTATAAAAATTCAGCAGCGCAATTTTTTGTTGGACATCGTACGCATAGAGTCATGCATATGTATATGTGTGTGTTTTCGTACGAGTGTGTGTATGTGTGTGTGTGTGAGAGAGAGAGAGGGAGAGAGAGAGGGAGAGAGGGAGAGAATGAGGATGAAAGTAAATTTTTTTGGAAATTCCGTGTATTTAATATCACAAAAAGAACGTTATAATTTAAAGATATTGGGCCTTGTGCAGAGTCGTTCAAACGCGAGATTAATTTCATACTAATGAGTTCGACTAACCCATAATTCTTGCAGTAGTCAGACCTTTAGTATGATTATAATCATATGTCAAATTTACTCTGCATTAGTCCAGTCAACGAAGGCTAAAAAACCTGATTAGAAAAAAAAATCGTGTAGTTCTGAAATTTGGCACAATGGTTGGGGGAAGTGTCTTAAACAACATACTAAAAGTCCCCGTGGGTGAGGGGTCGGCAACAGGGTGGGGGAGGGATTTAATCCTTTTAACGATGGGATTTTTCCAGGAGTTTGGAAAGTCTTTGTTAAGTAGCTACTGCGTCAGCACTACTCACTACTCATTCTCTTCAAAACAAGGCAATCTACTAAATGGAGCCTTGTCCATGGTCCTATGACATACACGGAGAGGGAAATTTGTAAAAATATCAAGAACATTTTCTTTAAAAATCCCTTTGTAGAAGTTTAGGGCCTTCTAGAGCGGCCCTGGGTAAGAGCACGCGGCCTTAATGTACCCTGGAAAATACATTAGGGTATTGATGATAGTTTTGCATAATGCCATTCCCATATATTTGATATTCACCTGGGAAAAAATATTTCCCTATCCTATTTGATTATATACGAACGGATGAAAAAATAGGGTCTAAACTTTGTGGACAAGGTACTTTTTATTCGAATTGTATGGTTAGTATGTCTTTCTCTTTAGAATAAAAAAAGTTTTCAAACGCAATATTGTCCATGCCCCTATGCAGTGGCGTCGCCAGGCCCTTTTTACAGAGGTTTTAGCCCATCAAATCAGATCTCAAGCCCCCCCCACAAAAGAACGCTTAAATAATTTTTCATGCTGTATTGAACAAAGACATGTACGAAAAAAAGAACACTCTTAAGTTTCCCTCGGATTAAAATTACAATTACAAAAATCTCCGAAAATGAGCGTATTATTTCCAAATAAAGAGCAAAAGTCGTGTTTTATAAAACAAGCGTGTCTATTTACTGTTTTGAGAAGTCAAAGCAACTATTATTATATTAATATAAGGGAATGAGTTGTAGTTCATGCCCCCTCAAAGCAGAATACCTGACGACACTATTGCCTCTATGACGTACAGGGATTTTTTTTAAAAATGGAGAATATTTATGAAAGTCTTTTTGGATTTTGAAGCCCCCTAGGGTGGCCCTGAGTGAAAATGTGCGGTGCTAGTGTTTTCTGGAAAACACGTTTATATTAGGTATTGATAATGTTCTTGCACTCCACAATCAGCAAGAATTTTCCTCTTCTTTGCAACCCACCAAATTAAATCTTGTCTTCTCTTTTAGGAAGAAGAAAGGATAAAGAGAAAGTGACGAAGAAGTTAACGGCCATCTCCCATGTCATCATCTCAACCATTGGACCTCGATCGTTTCTATCTCCAACACTACATAAAATCGCTCTGTTCATTCACAGAAAGTTTGGATCGAGAAACTTGGTGAATCTGCTGGCAGGCTTGGGATTCAGTGCATCATATCATGATGCCCAACAGTTGGAACTGTCGACCATCTACAATTCTACACAACCCATTCCTACAGGAACATTCTGTCAATATATTTTTGACATTGCAGATTTTATCGTTGCCACCCTTGATGGTTTGAATACTTTCCACAGCATGAGAGGTATTAAATGTATCACACCAGCTCGGACTCTTCCTCCTACAAACAAGATCAAAAGGCTGAAATTATCTCCTTCTGCTGACAAGGTAGGAAAACTAGGTGTTGTTGAACTACTGACATTTGGAAATGTAAAAAAGAACGTGTTACATAAAATTGTTGTTCAGGATTTGAACATATTAAATCCCATTCTGTCTAATATATTTGAACCCAGCCTCCCAGATATATTATGGATGTCTGGTAAATGGCTGTATTCACTGCAAAACATCCCAGAAGTGCTAGTCATTCCAGAGTGGAAGAGATTCATGCAATTGGTTTGTGAATCGGTGAATTCTGATAAAAGTGCTGTGAAACCCCTTCCGTGCATAAATTCACCACCTAGCGATTTAAACACAGTGTACACCGCTCTGAAGTTTGCTGCCAAAGGTAGTCATGAGCAAGGTTCGAAAACTTGTTTTGTCACGTTCGATCAGCCTCTGTATATCAAGGCTCGACAAATCGTGGCTTCTTGTTCGGATGATCCTCTGTTTGGAACAATTGTCGTGAGGTTGGGAGCATTTCATATGCTACTGTCCTATATGGAGTGTATAGGCCAGACAATGGCAGGAAGTGGACTGAAAGAGGTGTTATCCACAGTTTTTGCTCCTAATTCAGTTCATAAAATGTTGATTGGTCATGCTTATAGCAGAGCAGTTAGAGGGCATTTACTTGTACAGGCTGCTTTGGCTCGAATTATTCTCGATGGTGCCAGTGTTTCATCAGAAGAGCAGGAGATGATCATCAACACATTGTGCACTGTAGAACAACTAACCTTGGATGAACTCAGCAAGAATGCTCACTTATAAACAAACTAAAAAACGAGCTTGATCATGTTAATAAAAACGGACCTACTGCAGCTTTATGGGTGCAGTATGGGTGCATATACGGGTACCTTGATGAAGAAGTTCATTGTTGCGGAACGTTGTGGTGACTGGAATAGACATTTGTCCTGTGTCCAGCAAATGATTCCGTTCTCCATGCAAGTGGCCACTTTCAGTATGCAAAATGCGCCCATCTTTACGTGCAAGATATGCTTGAATTCTTAGCTAACCATCCAGATGTGTGAGAAGACTTTGTAGAAAAGGGATATTTTACTATAAATAGAAGTGGTACACCATGGACAGGAGTTTGGTCTGACATGATTATTGAGCAGACACTCATGCGCTCCATGAAAAGCTCTGGCGGACTGACACGAGGAAGAGGAACCAGCGATTTTGTGTTAGCAAAGTGGGTTGGTGGGTCACGTGCGGCTTTTGCCATCTGTTCTTCATTGGAGGAATTTGCTGGAACAGCTTTTTCAAGTGGAGAGTAGCATGTTGATTTACGTGCATCATGACAAAACAGAGATGAGTAGGACCTTTTAAAAGTTTTAGTGGTTCAGTAACCATCCCTCTTTTCCCAAATTGGCTTCGCTGATGTCACTGTCGACAGGTACCATCGGAAACTCCAAAACAAATTGTCACCAAGCACTAAAAGTTGGAACCGAAACCATGAAAAGTTTTATTGGAAGTAACTTTGGTATCATAAAACAATCAAAAAGAATGTAGTAATGTCACTGGCCTCTGTGAACAATGCGATCAAGTTGAACAATTAGACAATGGTCGTTGATCCTCTAATGACCTTCCAAAGAGCTATGATTGCCAGAAAGAGTGATGAGGATGTTGCGGATCTTTTACAATATGAATTATCCCCATTCCCACTAGCTCTCCTTAATGAAGTACATTAAGTAGTTTCCTTAATGTACTTCCTGTAGAGTGTGATACAACTATAAACATCAAAATGAGTGCCAATGTTGTAGACGGTGCCTTCCTTCTCCACCGTGTAAAATGGGATGTTGGCAGCAGTTTTTCGTCCATTTGTGACCAGCATATGGCCTATCTGGTCAATCATTATGGTGAAAACTGCACTGTGATCTTTGATGGCTACGGCGATGTCAACAGTACGAAGCGCGCAGAACAGAAGCGGAGAGGCACAACAAAAACTTCAGTTGATATAAATTGTGATCTGAACGTAAATGTCACGGTTAAAAAGGAGGATTTTCTTGCAAATGAAAAGGATAAGACTAAACTTATTCACTTACTTACACAAACAATGGATGCAAGAGGAATTCAAACAAGAGTCGCTACAGCGGATGCTGTTGCTGATACTACAATTGTAAGATGTAGGTTAGAGAAAGCAATTCTTATCCTACTGTTACCATAATGGGAAAGATTTGGACTTAATCGTTCTACTGGTTGCTTTGACACCACCAGAGAACAACATTTACTTCATGAAGCCTGGGAGGGGAAAAGTAGAAACTAAATTATTTTCGACGAGAAAATTGCAAGAACTTCCTTTTTTACAAAGTATCTTCCTCCTACATGCATTCAGCGGATGCGACACCACGTCAGCCATTTACAAAAAAAGCAAAGCAACAATGGTTTCATTGTACAAAAATCAATCGAGTCAGGTAAAAGACATTGCTGACATCTTTTATAACTCCTCATCGACACCAGATGTTCTATCACAAGTCGGTGAGAAGATGTTCCTCTCTCTATACAAAGCCGCTGCTAAGGAACATGATTTGAATCATCACTGACACTCAGTATTCCTTAAATCATCAACCAAAATCAAAACTGACCTCCCTTCACTTCCTCCAACTAAAGGCGCGGCGGATCAAGATTCGTTTAGAGTGTACCTACAGATACAGCAGTGGCTTGGTAACAACTTACCTCCTGATCAGTGGGGGCGGGCCCGTGCAGAGAATGGATCCCTATTCCCAGTGACAACAAACGACCCGGTAACCCCAGACAAAATTCTAAAATCCATATTTTGTTACTGTACGAAAACTGTATGTGGTAAAAAATGTAAGTGCCGGAAAGCTGGTATGGAATGCTCATCTGTTTGTGATACCTGTCACGGTACGTGCACTAACAGTGTACGTTTAGGGGATGAGGATATCGATCTTGATCATGTCTCAGAAGAAGTTGAGTTTTAATTATATGGTTTCAGAATGGTTTATGTACATAACATGTTAAATGGACAAATTAACATTTATTCTGAGAGCCTGTTCATGTTGCCTAATGTAATTGTTCAACTCTATATTATGTGTATTATATAAACTGTCTTTTTGTTGCATGGACTGCTCCTTCCACGAGAACGATTAGTATGTTGCTCAAGACATTTTAACCTAACCCACTACTCATATATTTAATAAAGTTTACTGATGTATTTACTATATATTTGTGTGTTTTGTACTTTCGAACAGGATGGGGAAATATTTTCCCACGCCACTTTATATCACAATAATACCCAAAAGTATTTTTCATGGTACATTTGTGTCGTGTACTTTCTCCTGGGGTGCTCTAAGAGGCTCCAAGTGTCCAGAAAGTCACTTTCAGAGAATTTTCCCAATTTCCCCAAATTTCCCTTTTGGCACAGTCATAGGGGCATGGACAATATTGCGTTTGAAACCTTTCTTTATTCTAAAGAGAACGACATACTAATCATACAATTCGAATAAAAAGTACCTTGTCCACAAAGTTTAGACCCTATTTTTTCATCCGTTCGTATATAATCAAATAGGATAGGGAAATATTTTTTCCCAGGTGAATATCAAATATATGGGATTGGTATTATGCAAAACTATCATCAATACCCTAATGTATTTTCCAGGGTACATTAAGGTCGCGTGCTCTTACCCAGGGCCGCTCTAGAAGGCCCTAAACTTCTACAAAGGGATTTTTAAAGAAAATGTTCTTGATATTTTTACAAATTTCCCTCTCCGTGTATGTCATAGGATCATGGACAAGGTTCCATTTAGTAGACTGCCTTGTTTTGAAGAGAATGACGTACTAATCGTGCAATTCGGGTGAGTAGTGCTGACGCAGTAGCTACTTAACAAAGACTTTCCAAACTCCTGGAAAAATCCCATCGTTAAAAGGATTAAATCCCTCCCCCATCCTGTTGCCGACCCCTCACCCACGGGGTCTTTTAGTATGTTGTTTAAGACACTTCCCCCAACCATTGTGCCAAATTTCAGAACTACACGATTTTTTCCCCCTATTTTTCGTTCGTTGCCTGGCCTACATAGGGCAGATTAAGTTTTATTTAACTTTATGCTAGTTTACAACTTAAATATGAAAATATTGTGATCTAATATTTTGACTGTGTGCTAGTATATAGGACTTTGTAAAACTAAATTAAAATCTATGATATTTAATGCTTAAATTACCATGAATCAATGTGCAGGAAAGGATGCTATTATATGTTGCTTGCCAAGCTATATCAAACATGTCTATGATATCTACATTTACATTAAAATATTATAAGAACTAGAGTGACTATTTTACTTACCAAATATATCAAGGTTGTCCTTTGTCAATGTTAATGTTCTTACTGTTTTGCTTCCTTCAAACGTGAACAAAATACGAGATGCGAACGGGTATCTTCCTACTCCCGTTGTTCCTATTCTAAATACAAGAGAGTTCAAATTAACTTCGAACAGTTTTTTTTTATTAAGAAATATGTTATTATCTGATGCAACCAGGCTTTTATAGCAAACAAAGTGAATGTTTTAATAAATAATACGCATGCAGAAAATCGTACTACAGAAAATAAAGTTTCCGCATCACTATTAATGAATTCTGTGTTTCAGTGTGCTGATTTAAATTTTATTTTATGTGCCACCTGAGGGTTATTAGCATTTATTCTATTATATGCTGTAAGTTATTGAGTGATTTTGATGTAACTTTACCTTTATTGACATTACACTAAACCTGTATGGTTAAATTCTTACAGGTGAATGTCGGGAAGCCTACATTGGACAGATTGGATACAAAATTAAAATTCGATGAAAGAACATTCCGATTACATCAAACGCCTACAAGCAGAAAATATCATGATTGGCTGAGCAGAGCATAACTGAAGACAAAATATATCTTTCGACCAACTTTTATAAAAAGTGTTCATGCTACAAAAGAAAAGCGAATTAATATACATCAATACTAAAAGTAATCATGAACCTCAATACTGACAACTAGTGCCCGGAGTTTGAGCAAAAATCCTCTTTTTTACGAGTGCCCGAAGACGAGACCTAATATAATACATGTTCATTTCGGGTTATTGTAGGCAAGAAAATGGTGGATTTTATTTGTCCTTTTCTGCCTTTTTTGGCTTTTATGTTTAATGGTCGTTTTCTAAGCTTTTCATAGGTCTTAAAGTCTTCTTTTGCACTTCATCTTTCGACAATAAATTAACTAGCCACTAATTCTTATCATCACCACCTCTTAAACATCTTTCGTTAGTAAAGAAAATTCAAAATATAGGATATTCTTCAACGACTATACTGATAAGAACACATCTGCAACAATCACAAGTCAATAAGGAGGCGTAACAATGTCCTTTAGGAAGGAGGCGAGTGGGAGCTATGTTATTTTAATTTGAAGTACAAACTTTGTACTTCAAAGTACGAAGTACAAACAAATTACAAGCTTTGTACTTCAGTTTGTGGAACGACGGACCGTTAACCTACCAGAAGCTTGTTCTTCTTGAGCATAATATTGCCTACCAGAGCTCATTGAATATGTATTTCTAATTCAATTGGGTCTGATTTTTGCGTCCTTCTTTCCAGATTTTAGGTCTTTTAGATATATTTTAGATCTTCTTGTAGGTCCTTTTTAGGCAATATTTAGGACTTCAACTTCCGAGCCCTACTGATACCGGTCTTCAACTCATTCAAAAATGGCGTACGGTCATTGAAAGAAAATGTATAAAAACAACCGATCAACCGATGAGGACTTTATTAACTATGAACTCTATGAACCAGCCAATCACAATTGAGTAGGCAGACTGACGCTTATTGGAAGATGTCATTAACCAATCGAACGATGCCTTCTTCCTGCTGACTCGTGAATAATAAAGTCTTCTGTTTTAGGACTATCAATTTTACCCTAAAAACAAGAACAATATTATCAGTACCTGATACATTGAGCCAGGTAAAATTCACCTGGGTGATTGGCGGCCAACTACGTGTATTCATCACAAAACAAGAAACCTTGTGTTATTGTAGGAAAATGTGTCTCAGGATTAAAAATTGCTTCAAAGGAGGAAACCGGGATATTAATAAATATTTTCGTACATTCCTTTCGTATCCAATATTAAACTTTGCGTAAGTTGGAAATCGAAAATTCTGTGTACAAACTTTTAATTTTAAATAAAAAGAACGTGCGTGAATTCTGAGAATTCCTAATCTAAAGGAAAGAGTGGAAAAATTTAGACCATATTAAAGTTCAATTTGTCAATTCAAATAGTGCTGTATCCTCAACTGAATATTACAAATTTGGTATATGAACTCTTAAACACCATTAAGTAAGAGAATAAAACTTACAGAATTTGCAAAAATTCAACATTAAGCAAGAAAAGTTTGGGATTTTTTATAATATCAACATTTACCACGCTAAATTCTCGGAGAGTCACTTAATTTGAGTTGATTTAGAGTTTAACGTCTTTTTCAGCAGCGAGAGTATATGAGATGGGACCTACGTATTAACGTGGATTCCGAACCACATGGGTTCCGACGTCAAAGCCGCGTATGCTAACCGCTTAGCCATGATGGAGCTCGTCACTTAAGTTTAATTTAAGACGTTGGAAATGTAAAAGATTAAGGAAAAAATAGAACTTTTATCAAAGTTTTCACAAGAGCTGAGTTCGGATATGCTCAAATCTGAAACGAATAATTCTTAAAGGAAGCAGGTTTTGTGGTGAATTTCGAAAATTCGCTCGATACTCGTTAAGTAGGTGATGTGCATCGAAGAGTTTCCAGATCGCTGAAAACTCAGGTGAGATTAATTATGTAGAAATGCGAGACTTAATTGGAAAACGCCATTTTTTAGAAAGCAATGACTAAGATAGAATGTTATTGAAATAAATATGCTAAGAGAAAGCTGATACAAATGCTTTGCACGTAAGAATATCACATAGATACCAGAAATTTGGGTGATGAAACTTTGCGTAAGGGCTCATCATTAAAGTTCAGCGGACACTTATCTACATTTTACAGGAACGAAGAGCGTATCTATTTATAAAAGAAACGAGGCGTATCCATTATTTTTCCTACTCATTGAAAGTCACATTGTGCGTTGTTTGTGATAGCACCGCGGGAAACTATCAGAAACCTCCGAAATGAACTTTGGAACATACTTAGTATCTAAATAGGTTTCTATCACTACTTTGACTACCAAACTTATCAAAGAAGGGTATAGGGTTTACGATGGTAAATTTAATAATTCATAATTCTCTAAAGTTAGGAATATGAAATATGTATTGAAAATATTTATAATAAATAATGAACACCTGTAGCAGTGTTTTTCTAAATAATGGTTTTAAGATTAAGAAGTTAGAATGTCTGTATGTTTAATTCATATTAGAGTAGACCTGGTGAGTTGTTTCTAATCAATTATACTACGGAAGACTGTTAAATCGCTTGAACTGTATCTTATCGTAGCTACTAACTAAAGATTTGTTGCACGTCACATTTAAAAAGAGACGTATCTCAATGGACTAGGGTAATTCAGCATATACGTTAATATATATATTAACGTATATACTCAACTACCCTAGTCCATTGGGATACGTTCCTTACTATATATATCGGGTCCATTTTCTACGTAATGATTTTGAACGTTATACTATAGTATATCTCAACTATTTACAAGCTATTTTTTGCATTATTATATGTATAAATTTTATTGAAATACATTTTATGCTATTAACTTTATCTGGTACATCTTCATACAAACCAAATACTTTAATAAATATAACATCATTATTCAAATAGTTTTAAGTTTATCATAAATTAGAACCAAAAGTACTTCTTCCATACTTGTTCCATAGAAACTCTTTGTGATTTAGCACGTGATTGATTTTTGTTACTTAAGACAATCAAACCACGATAGTAGTAAAATTTGTTCATTCCCAATATATATGATAATTTCGGTATGGCGTAAGTATTTTGTTACTTTAGGTCTGCCATGACGAAACATTTGAAATTTTCCTAAATATTACCAACTTGTAAGCTAATATCCTCTTCTTTCATTTTAATTAAAGAAAATCGACAGGTTGTTACATGGGTTCAAACCACTGACCTAACATTTCGTACTTCATTTTTTTGTTTTCTTTTCGGTGTATTCAAAAGTACTTACAGGAGTATTTTGCTGTTCGCGGTTTCCTGTTCGCAGTCTTTCAAGGACAAATCTATATGCATAGCCTATATGAATCATAATATCACTACCTATAGCTGTATCCTGTAAAGTAAATTCAGTCGGAAAGAGAATGTAAATGATTTCATGGAAAAATGTTAAATTTGAATCATTTCAATATTGCAAATTATATTTATAACTATGAATATAATGAAGTTATGGAATAGAAGGAACAAATTATATTATGGTACGCAAGTTGTGATAGTTAACCGTATAATCATTTTACGCTCAACACTAATACAACACTAATACTTTACACTAACATCCGTCTGATTAAGAAACGTAAATGAAACATGGGTAATGTTGCAAAATTCTTTATTTATTTTTATCGGCGGCTAGGGTAGTTTTTAATACAAGATGATGTAAATGTACATAAAAATAAAATATTAAAATTTTAAAAAAGGTCAATAGCTAACATGACTCTTTTTCAGCCCTTCGATACTATTATTTTAACT